>NW_027175259.1:331987-663975 GCF_028021215.1 Eschrichtius robustus
CGGGAAGAGGGACAGCCAATGAGAGACTAGATCTAGGTGTTGGAACAGGCACAGGTCACTCTATTTTCTCATCAGGAAGAAGAAATAACCACAGGCTCAGCCTGCCACCCGGAACCAGAATAGGGCCTGAGGCAATCCCGCGCTTCTGCGGCCAGCTCCCAAAAAAGCCAGTTGAAAAACGGAGCACATGGGCACTGCAATTCACAACCCTGCAGAGTTATAAATGATAACTCTCGTCCACAAATATATTGAGGGAAGGCAACGAAGAGGATTTGAAAGCAAGGCAGAATTGCAGGAAACAGGTTTCAGGAGGTAGATTCGAATCGCCTTTAAAGCACATGAAAAGCGGCAAAACGTGGACAATGATGCCCTTGGCCAAAAAGGGCGTATGCGTTTTTTCCTGAATATATTCAGGAAAAAACGCATACGCCCTTTTTGGCCAACCAAGCAACATGGAAAGGCAAATCAGCACTACAAAGGAGTCTCGCTTCGAATCGGTCAAAAGGGCCATGCTGAATAAAGTGTCAAAATCACAAAAGCAGGACAGGCCATGGAGAAATGGGAGCCTTGCTACACTGATGGGCGGGATGTAAATTGCCAGCAGCCACTCTGGAGAAGTGTACGGTGTGGCCTTAAACATCAAAAAAACACAGCTTAAGGAGCATAGGGCACTTCCACTCATGGGCGTATAAATTGGGAAAACTAAAAATCAGCAAGACACAGGCACCCCAAAGTTTAGGGCTGCTCTGTTGACAAGAACCTCCACTTTATGACACCTTAAATATCCCAGGAAAGAGAAAAATGGATAAAGAATTTGTGGTCCTTATGTACAATGGAATATCACTCAGCCATGAAATCAATGTCATAAGGCTAGTAGCAGCATGATGAGTGGATTTAGGTACGACGACTCTAAGTGAAATAAGTCACATAGAAAAAGACACTTACCATAATCTATCACGTATAGAGGGAATGTAAAAACTGCTACACTTGAACTGAATTACAAAAGAGAACAGAGTCACACGTTTAGAAAACACACTATGGCAGCTTAACGGGAAAGGTGAGGTGGTGTGATGCATAAAACAAGGGTTTCAAATTAGCTCAGATACCGTTCCATACACCCAATATGTAATAGACAAGACCTACTCCTTGCTCAGTGAACTGGACTCAACACCCCCTATTCACCGCACAAGAATATATCTGACTAGTGAGAATCTTAAAACCTATGTATTGATATCTCTCCGGAAGTGAGTCAAGTGTGTGTAAAGCCGCAAAAACACAGCTGTGAAAAGCAGCTAAACCCCATTATAAAAATAAATTAGTTTTAAAAACCCATGAAACAAAGACAGTGAAAGAGAGAGAAATTCTTACAAAATTCATTCAGGGGTGTGACGCAACCTGGATTGACCATATCTAGAGCCACAGCTGGATGAGACATAGGGTGGACACTCTTGGGGCTGAGAGGTTTGGTGAGGTTGGGTGAGCCAACACAGACCCTTTAAGGTAATACTGCGTGGTACCCATCCCATGGGTCCCAAATCTCCAGGTTCAAGGGCATCTTCCTACATCGAAAACTTGCATGAGGAACCCAGAAGATGGTACACCGTGTGATTTTGAAAGGTTTCTAAAACGCACCTCATTTCTCATCTCCTTGTGCTCGGGTTCGCCATTCCAGCTATTTTAGTAGCAATCACCCTACTTGGAGAATCAGCACCTTTAACCTCCTGTTCCGTACAGGTTGCAATTTGTCCTGAGGATGAACGGGAAGAGGGGCAACCAATGAGAGACTAGATCTAGGTGTTGGGACAGGCACAGGTCACTCTATTTTCCCATCAGGAAAAAGAAATAACCACAGGCTCAGCCTGCCACCCAGAACCAGCATAGGGCCTGAGGCATACCCGCGCTTTTGCGGCCAGCTCCCAAAAAAGCGAGTTGAAAAATGGAGCTCAGGGGCACTGCAATTCACAAACCTGCAGAGTTATAAATGATAAGTCTCGTCCAAAAATATATTGAGGGAAGGCAACGAAGAGGATTTGAAAGCAAGGCAGAATTGCAGGAAACAGATTTCAGGAGGTAGATTCGAATCGCCTTTAAAGCACATGAAAATCGGCCAAACGTGGACAATGATGCCCTTGGGCAAAAAGGGCGTATGCGTTTTTTCCTGAATATATTCAGGAAAAAACGCATACGCCCTTTTTGGCCAACCAAGCAACCTGGAAAGGCAAATCAGCGCTACAAAGAAGTCTCGCTTCCCATCCATCAAAAGGGCCATGCTAATTAAAGTGTCAAAACCACAAATGCAGGACAGGCCATGGAGAAATTGGAGCCTTGCTACGCTGATGGGCGGGATATAAATTGCGAACAGCCACTCTGGAGAAGTGTACGGTGTGCCCTGAAACATCGAAAAAACACAGTTTAGGGAGCATATGGCACTTCCACTCATGGGCGTATAAACTGGGAAAACTAAAAATCAGCAAGACACAGGCACCCCAAAGTTTCGGGCTGCTCTGTTGACAAGAACCTCCACTTCATGACACCTTAAATATCCCAGGAAAGAGAAAAATGGATAAAGAAGTTGTGGTCCTTATGTACAATGGAATATCACTCAGACATGAAATCAATGTCATAAGGCTAGTAGCAGCATGATGGGTGGATTTAGGTATGACGACTCTAAGGGAAATAAGTCACACAGAAAAAGAGACTTATCGTAAGCTATCACTTATAGAGGGAATGTAAAAACCGCTACACTTGAACTGAATTACAAAACAGAACATAGTCACACGTTTAGAAAACACACTATGGCTGCTTAACGGGAAAGGTGAGGTGGGGTGATGCATAAAACAAGGGTTTCAAATTCGCTCAGACACCGTTCCATACACCCAATATGTAATAGACAAGACCTACTCCTTGCTCAGTGAACTGGACTCAACACCCCCTATTCACCGCACAAGAATATATGTGACTAGTAATAATCGTAAAACCTATGTATTGATATCTCTCTGGAAGTGTGTCAATTGGGTGTAAAGCCGCAGAAACACAGCCGTGAAAAGCAGCTAAACCCCATTATAAAAATAAATTAGTTTTAAAAACCCATGAAACAAAGACAGTGAAAGAGAGAGAAATTCTTACAAAATTCATTCAGTGGCTGTGACGCAACCTGGATTGACCATATCTAGAGCCACAGCTGGATGAGACATAAGGGTGGACACTCTTGGGGCTGAGAGGTTTGGTGAGGTTGGGTGAGCAAACGCAGACCCTTTAAAGTAATACTGTGTGGTACCCATCCCATGGGTCCCAAATCTCCAGTTTCAAGGGCGTCTTCCTGCATCGAAAACATGCATGAGAAACCCAGAAGATGGTACACCGTGTGATCGGGAAAGGTTTCTAAAACGCACCTCGTTTCTCATCTCCTTGTGCTCGGGTTCGCCATTCCAGATACTTTACTAGCAATCTCCCTTCTTGGAGAATCAGCACCTTTAACCTCCTGTTCTGTACAGGTTGCAATGTGTCCTGAGGATGAACGGGAAGAGGGGCAACCAATGAGAGACTAGATCTAGGTGTTGGGATAGGCACAGGTCACTCTATTTTCCCATCAGGAAGAAGAATTAAGCACAGGCTCAGCCTGCCGCCCGGAATCAGAATAGTGCCTGAGGCAATCCCGCAATTTGAGGCCAGCTCCCAAAATAGCGAGTTGAAAAATGGAGCTGAGGGGCACTGCAATTCACAAACCTGCAGAATTATAAATGATAACTCTCGTCCACAAATATATTGAGGGAAGGCAACGAAGAGGATTTGAAAGCAAGGCAGAACTGCAGGAAACAGATTTCAGGAGGTAGATTCAATTCGCCTTTAAAGCACATGAAAAGCGGCAAAACGTCGACAATGATGCCCTTGGCCAAAAAGGGCGTATGCGTTTTTTCCTGAATATATTCAGGAAAAAACGCATACGCCCTTTTTGGCCAACCAAGCAACCTGGAAAGGCAAATCAGCGCTACAAAGAAGTCTCGCTTCCCATCGGTCTAAAGGGCCATGCTGATAAAAGTGTTAAAACCCCAAATGCAGGACAGGCCATGGAGAAATTGGAGCCTTGCTACGCTGATGGGCGGGATGTAAATTGCCAGCAGCCACTCTGGAGAAGTGTACGGTGTGTCCTGAAACATCGAAAAAACACAGCTTAGGGAGCATAGGGAACGTCCACTCATGGGCGTATAAATTGGGAAAAATAAAAATCAGCAAGACACAGGCACCCCAAAGTTTAGGGCTGCTCTGTTGACAAGAACCTCCACTTCATGACACCTTAAATATCCCCGGAAAGAGAAAAATGCATAAAGAAGTTGTGGTCCTTATGTACAATGGAATATCACTCAGATATGAAATCAATGTCATAAGGCAAGTAGAAGCAAGATGAGTGAACTTAGGTACGACGATTCTAAGTGAAATAAGTCACACAGAAAAAGACACTTATCATAAGCTATCACTTATAGAGGGAATGTAAAAACCGCTACAGTTGAACTGAATTACAAAACAGAACAGACTCACACGTTTAGAAAACACACTATGGCTGCTTAACGGGAAAGGTGAGGTGGGGTGATGCATAAAACAAGGGTTTCAAATTCGCTCAGATACCGTTCCATACACCCAATATGTAATAGACAAGACCTACTCCTTGCTCAGTGAACTGGACTCAACACCCCCTATTCACCGCACAAGAATATATGTGACTAGTAAGAATCTTAAAACCTATGTATTGATATCTCTCTGGAAGTGAGTCAAGTGAGTGTAAATCCGCATAAACACAGCCGTGAAAAGCAGCTAAACCCCATTATAAAAATAAATTACTTTTAAAAACCCGTAAAACAAAGACAGTGAAAGAGAGAGAAATTCTTACAAAATTCGTTCAGAGGCTGTGATGCAACCTGGATTGACCATATCTAGACCCACAGCTGGATGAGACATAAGGGTGGACACTCTTGGGGATGAGAGGTTTGGTGAGGTTGGGTGAGCAAACGCAGACCCTTTAAAGTAATACTGTGTGGTACCCATCCCATGGGTCCCAAATGTCCAGGTTCAAGGGAATCTTCCTACATCGAAAACATGCATGAGAAACCTAGAAGATGGTACACCGTCTGAACGGGAAAGGTTTCTGAAACGCACCTCATTTCTCATCTCCTTGTGCTCGGGTTCGCCATTCCAGCTTCTTAACTAGTAATCTCCCTAGTTGGAGAAACAGCACCTTTAACCTCCTGTTCCATACAGGTTGCACTTTGTCCTGAGGATGAACGGGAAGAGGGGCAACCAATGAGAGACTAGATCTAGGTGTTGGGACAGGCACAGGTCACTCTATTTTCACATCAGGAAGAAGAATTAACCACAGGCTCAGCCTGCCGCCAGGAACCAGAATAGGGCCTGAGGCAATCCCGCGCTTCTGCGGCCACGTCCCAAAAAAGCCAGTTGAAAAATGGAGCACATGGGTACTGCAATTCACAAACCTGCAGAGTTATAAATGATAACTCTCGTCCACAAATATATTGAGGGAAGGCAACGAAGAGCATTTGAAAGCTAGGCAGAATTGCAGGAAACTGGTTTCAGGAGGTAGATTCGAATCGGCTTTAAAGCACATGAAAAGCGGCAAAACGTTGACAATGATGCCCTTGGCCAAAAAGGGCGTATGCGTTTTTTCCTGAATATATTCAGGAAAAAACGCATACGCCCTTTTAGGCCAACCAAGCAACATGGAAAGGCAAATCAGCACTACAAAGGAGTCTCGCTTCGAATCGGTCAAAAGGGCCAAGCTGAAAAATGTGTCAAAACCACAAAAGCAGGACAGGCCATGGAGAAATGGGAGCCTTGCTACACTGATGGGCGGGATGTAAATTGCCAGCACCCACTCTGGAGAAGTGTACGGTGTGGCATTAAACATCGAAAAAACACAGCTTAGGGAGCATAGGGCACTTCCACTCATGGGCGTATAAATTGGGAAAACTAAAAATCAGCAAGACACAGGCACCCCAACGTTTAGGGCTGCTCTGTTGACAAGAACCTCCACTTCATGACACCTTAAATATCCCAGGAAAGAGAAAAATGGATAAAGAAGTTGCGGTCCTTATGTACAATGGAATATCACTCAACCATGAAATCAATGTCATAAGGCTAGTAGCAGCATGATGAGTGGATTTAGGTACGACGACTCTAAGTGAAATAAGTCACACAGAAAAAGACACTTATCATAAGCTATCACGTATAGAGGGAATGTAAAAACTGCTACACTTGAACTGAATTACAAAAGAGAAGAGTCACACGTTTAGAAAACACACTATGGCTGCTTAACGGGAAAGGTGAGGTGGTGTGATGCATAAAACAAGGGTTTCAAATTAGCTCAGATACCGTTCCATACACCCAATATGTAATAGACAAGACCTACTCCTTGCTCAGTGAACTGGACTCAACACCCCCTATGCACCGCACAAGAATATATGTGACTAGTAAGAATCTTAAAACCTATGTATTGATATCTCTCTGGAAGTGTGTCAACTGTGTGTAAAGCCGCATAAACACAGCCGTGAAAAGCAGCTAAACCCCATTATAAAAATAAATTAGTTTTAAAAACCCATGAAACAAAGACAGTGAAAGAGACAGAAATTCTTACAAAATTCATTCAGGGGCTGTGACGCAACCTGGATTGACCATATCTAGACCCACAGCTGGATGAGACATAAGGGTGGACATTCTTGGGGCTGAGAGGTTTGGTGAGGTTGGGTGAGCCAACACAGACCCTTTAAGGTAATACTGCGTGGTACCCATCCCATGGGTCCCAAATCTCCAGGTTCAAGGGCATCTTCCTACATCGAAAACTTGCATGAGGAACCCAGAAGATGGTACACCGTGTGATTTTGAAAGGTTTCTAAAACGCACCTCATTTCTCATCTCCTTGTGCTCGGGTTCGCCATTCCAGCTATTTTAGTAGCAATCACCCTACTTGGAGAATCAGCACCTTTAACCTCCTGTTCCGTACAGGTTGCAATTTGTCCTGAGGATGAACGGGAAGAGGGGCAACCAATGAGAGACTAGATCTAGGTGTTGGGACAGGCACAGGTCACTCTATTTTCCCATCAGGAAAAAGAAATAACCACAGGCTCAGCCTGCCACCCAGAACCAGCATAGGGCCTGAGGCATACCCGCGCTTTTGCGGCCAGCTCCCAAAAAAGCGAGTTGAAAAATGGAGCTCAGGGGCACTGCAATTCACAAACCTGCAGAGTTATAAATGATAAGTCTCGTCCAAAAATATATTGAGGGAAGGCAACGAAGAGGATTTGAAAGCAAGGCAGAATTGCAGGAAACAGATTTCAGGAGGTAGATTCGAATCGCCTTTAAAGCACATGAAAATCGGCCAAACGTGGACAATGATGCCCTTGGGCAAAAAGGGCGTATGCGTTTTTTCCTGAATATATTCAGGAAAAAACGCATACGCCCTTTTTGGCCAACCAAGCAACCTGGAAAGGCAAATCAGCGCTACAAAGAAGTCTCGCTTCCCATCCATCAAAAGGGCCATGCTAATTAAAGTGTCAAAACCACAAATGCAGGACAGGCCATGGAGAAATTGGAGCCTTGCTACGCTGATGGGCGGGATATAAATTGCGAACAGCCACTCTGGAGAAGTGTACGGTGTGCCCTGAAACATCGAAAAAACACAGTTTAGGGAGCATATGGCACTTCCACTCATGGGCGTATAAACTGGGAAAACTAAAAATCAGCAAGACACAGGCACCCCAAAGTTTCGGGCTGCTCTGTTGACAAGAACCTCCACTTCATGACACCTTAAATATCCCAGGAAAGAGAAAAATGGATAAAGAAGTTGTGGTCCTTATGTACAATGGAATATCACTCAGACATAAAATCAATGTCATAAGGCTAGTAGCAGCATGATGGGTGGATTTAGGTATGACGACTCTAAGGGAAATAAGTCACACAGAAAAAGAGACTTATCGTAAGCTATCACTTATAGAGGGAATGTAAAAACCGCTACACTTGAACTGAATTACAAAACAGAACATAGTCACACGTTTAGAAAACACACTATGGCTGCTTAACGGGAAAGGTGAGGTGGGGTGATGCATAAAACAAGGGTTTCAAATTCGCTCAGACACCGTTCCATACACCCAATATGTAATAGACAAGACCTACTCCTTGCTCAGTGAACTGGACTCAACACCCCCTATTCACCGCACAAGAATATATGTGACTAGTAATAATCGTAAAACCTATGTATTGATATCTCTCTGGAAGTGTGTCAATTGGGTGTAAAGCCGCATAAACACAGCCGTGAAAAGCAGCTAAACCCCATTATAAAAATAAATTAGTTTTAAAAACCCATGAAACAAAGACAGTGAAAGAGAGAGAAATTCTTACAAAATTCATTCAGTGGCTGTGACGCAACCTGGATTGACCATATCTAGAGCCACAGCTGGATGAGACATAAGGGTGGACACTCTTGGGGCTGAGAGGTTTGGTGAGGTTGGGTGAGCAAACGCAGACCCTTTAAAGTAATACTGTGTGGTACCCATCCCATGGGTCCCAAATCTCCAGTTTCAAGGGCGTCTTCCTGCATCGAACACATGCATGAGAAACCCAGAAGATGGTACACCGTGTGATCGGGAAAGGTTTCTAAAACGCACCTCGTTTCTCATCTCCTTGTGCTCGGGTTCGCCATTCCAGATACTTTACTAGCAATCTCCCTTCTTGGAGAATCAGCACCTTTAACCTCCTGTTCTGTACAGGTTGCAATGTGTCCTGAGGATGAACGGGAAGAGGGGCAACCAATGAGAGACTAGATCTAGGTGTTGGGACAGGCACAGGTCACTCTATTTTCCCATCAGGAAGAAGAATTAAGCACAGGCTCAGCCTGCCGCCCGGAATCAGAATAGTGCCTGAGGCAATCCCGCGATTTGAGGCCAGCTCCCAAAATAGCGAGTTGAAAAATGGAGCTGAGGGGCACTGCAATTCACAAACCTGCAGAATTATAAATGATAACTCTCGTCCACAAATATATTGAGGGAAGGCAACGAAGAGGATTTGAAAGCAAGGCAGAACTGCAGGAAACAGATTTCAGGAGGTAGATTCAATTCGCCTTTAAAGCACATGAAAAGCGGCAAAACGTCGACAATGATGCCCTTGGCCAAAAAGGGCGTATGCGTTTTTTCCTGAATATATTCAGGAAAAAACGCATACGCCCTTTTTGGCCAACCAAGCAACCTGGAAAGGCAAATCAGCGCTACAAAGAAGTCTCGCTTCCCATCGGTCTAAAGAGCCATGCTGATAAAAGTGTCAAAACCACAAATGCAGGACAGGCCATGGAGAAATTGGAGCCTTGCTACGCTGATGGGCGGGATGTAAATTGCCAGCAGCCACTCTGGAGAAGTGTACGGTGTGTCCTGAAACATCGAAAAAACACAGCTTAGGGAGCATAGGGAACGTCCACTCATGGGCGTATAAATTGGGAAAAATAAAAATCAGCAAGACACAGGCACCCCAAAGTTTAGGGCTGCTCTGTTGACAAGAACCTCCACTTCATGACACCTTAAATATCCCCGGAAAGAGAAAAATGCATAAAGAAGTTGTGGTCCTTATGTACAATGGAATATCACTCAGATATGAAATCAATGTCATAAGGCAAGTAGAAGCAAGATGAGTGAACTTAGGTACGACGATTCTAAGTGAAATAAGTCACACAGAAAAAGACACTTATCATAAGCTATCACTTATAGAGGGAATGTAAAAACCGCTACAGTTGAACTGAATTACAAAACAGAACAGACTCACACGTTTAGAAAACACACTATGGCTGCTTAACGGGAAAGGTGAGGTGGGGTGATGCATAAAACAAGGGTTTCAAATTCGCTCAGATACCGTTCCATACACCCAATATGTAATAGACAAGACCTACTCCTTGCTCAGTGAACTGGACTCAACACCCCCTATTCACCGCACAAGAATATATGTGACTAGTAAGAATCTTAAAACCTATGTATTGATATCTCTCTGGAAGTGAGTCAAGTGAGTGTAAATCCGCATAAACACAGCCGTGAAAAGCAGCTAAACCCCATTATAAAAATAAATTACTTTTAAAAACCCGTAAAACAAAGACAGTGAAAGAGAGAGAAATTCTTACAAAATTCGTTCAGAGGCTGTGATGCAACCTGGATTGACCATATCTAGACCCACAGCTGGATGAGACATAAGGGTGGACACTCTTGGGGATGAGAGGTTTGGTGAGGTTGGGTGAGCAAACGCAGACCCTTTAAAGTAATACTGTGTGGTACCCATCCCATGGGTCCCAAATGTCCAGGTTCAAGGGAATCTTCCTACATCGAAAACATGCATGAGAAACCTAGAAGATGGTACACCGTCTGAACGGGAAAGGTTTCTGAAACGCACCTCATTTCTCATCTCCTTGTGCTCGGGTTCGCCATTCCAGCTTCTTAACTAGTAATCTCCCTAGTTGGAGAAACAGCACCTTTAACCTCCTGTTCCATACAGGTTGCACTTTGTCCTGAGGATGAACGGGAAGAGGGGCAACCAATGAGAGACTAGATCTAGGTGTTGGGACAGGCACAGGTCACTCTATTTTCACATCAGGAAGAAGAATTAACCACAGGCTCAGCCTGCCGCCAGGAACCAGAATAGGGCCTGAGGCAATCCCGCGCTTCTGCGGCCACGTCCCAAAAAAGCCAGTTGAAAAATGGAGCACATGGGTACTGCAATTCACAAACCTGCAGAGTTATAAATGATAACTCTCGTCCACAAATATATTGAGGGAAGGCAACGAAGAGCATTTGAAAGCTAGGCAGAATTGCAGGAAACTGGTTTCAGGAGGTAGATTCGAATCGGCTTTAAAGCACATGAAAAGCGGCAAAACGTTGACAATGATGCCCTTGGCCAAAAAGGGCGTATGCGTTTTTTCCTGAATATATTCAGGAAAAAACGCATACGCCCTTTTAGGCCAACCAAGCAACATGGAAAGGCAAATCAGCACTACAAAGGAGTCTCGCTTCGAATCGGTCAAAAGGGCCAAGCTGAAAAATGTGTCAAAACCACAAAAGCAGGACAGGCCATGGAGAAATGGGAGCCTTGCTACACTGATGGGCGGGATGTAAATTGCCAGCAGCCACTCTGGAGAAGTGTACGGTGTGGCCTTAAACATCGAAAAAACACAGCTTAGGGAGCATAGGGCACTTCCACTCATGGGCGTATAAATTGGGAAAACTAAAAATCAGCAAGACACAGGCACCCCAACGTTTAGGGCTGCTCTGTTGACAAGAACCTCCACTTCATGACACCTTAAATATCCCAGGAAAGTGAAAAATGGATAAAGAAGTTGTGGTCCTTATGTACAATGGAATATCACTCAGCCATGAAATCAATGTCATAAGGCTAGTAGCAGCATGATGAGTGGATTTAGGTACGACGACTCTAAGTGAAATAAGTCACACAGAAAAAGACACTTATCATAAGCTATCACGTATAGAGGGAATGTAAAAACTGCTACACTTGAACTGAATTACAAAAGAGAACAGAGTCACACGTGTAGAAAACACACTATGGCTGCTTAACGGGAAAGATGAGGTGGTGTGATGCATAAAACAAGGATTTCAAATTAGCTCAGATACCGTTCCATACACCCAATATGTAATAGACAAGACCTACTCCTTGCTCAGTGAACTGGACTCAACACCCCCTATTCACCGCACAAGAATATATCTGACTAGTGAGAATCTTAAAACCTATGTATTGATATCTCTCCGGAAGTGAGTCAAGTGTGTGTAAAGCCGCAAAAACACAGCTGTGAAAAGCAGCTAAACCCCATTATAAAAATAAATTAGTTTTAAAAACCCATGAAACAAAGACAGTGAAAGAGAGAGAAATTCTTACAAAATTCATTCAGGGGTGTGACGCAACCTGGATTGACCATATCTAGAGCCACAGCTGGATGAGACATAGGGTGGACACTCTTGGGGCTGAGAGGTTTGGTGAGGTTGGGTGAGCCAACACAGACCCTTTAAGGTAATACTGCGTGGTACCCATCCCATGGGTCCCAAATCTCCAGGTTCAAGGGCATCTTCCTACATCGAAAACTTGCATGAGGAACCCAGAAGATGGTACACCGTGTGATTTTGAAAGGTTTCTAAAACGCACCTCATTTCTCATCTCCTTGTGCTCGGGTTCGCCATTCCAGCTATTTTAGTAGCAATCACCCTACTTGGAGAATCAGCACCTTTAACCTCCTGTTCCGTACAGGTTGCAATTTGTCCTGAGGATGAACGGGAAGAGGGGCAACCAATGAGAGACTAGATCTAGGTGTTGGGACAGGCACAGGTCACTCTATTTTCCCATCAGGAAAAAGAAATAACCACAGGCTCAGCCTGCCACCCAGAACCAGCATAGGGCCTGAGGCATACCCGCGCTTTTGCGGCCAGCTCCCAAAAAAGCGAGTTGAAAAATGGAGCTCAGGGGCACTGCAATTCACAAACCTGCAGAGTTATAAATGATAAGTCTCGTCCAAAAATATATTGAGGGAAGGCAACGAAGAGGATTTGAAAGCAAGGCAGAATTGCAGGAAACAGATTTCAGGAGGTAGATTCGAATCGCCTTTAAAGCACATGAAAATCGGCCAAACGTGGACAATGATGCCCTTGGGCAAAAAGGGCGTATGCGTTTTTTCCTGAATATATTCAGGAAAAAACGCATACGCCCTTTTTGGCCAACCAAGCAACCTGGAAAGGCAAATCAGCGCTACAAAGAAGTCTCGCTTCCCATCCATCAAAAGGGCCATGCTAATTAAAGTGTCAAAACCACAAATGCAGGACAGGCCATGGAGAAATTGGAGCCTTGCTACGCTGATGGGCGGGATATAAATTGCGAACAGCCACTCTGGAGAAGTGTACGGTGTGCCCTGAAACATCGAAAAAACACAGTTTAGGGAGCATATGGCACTTCCACTCATGGGCGTATAAACTGGGAAAACTAAAAATCAGCAAGACACAGGCACCCCAAAGTTTCGGGCTGCTCTGTTGACAAGAACCTCCACTTCATGACACCTTAAATATCCCAGGAAAGAGAAAAATGGATAAAGAAGTTGTGGTCCTTATGTACAATGGAATATCACTCAGACATGAAATCAATGTCATAAGGCTAGTAGCAGCATGATGGGTGGATTTAGGTATGACGACTCTAAGGGAAATAAGTCACACAGAAAAAGAGACTTATCGTAAGCTATCACTTATAGAGGGAATGTAAAAACCGCTACACTTGAACTGAATTACAAAACAGAACATAGTCACACGTTTAGAAAACACACTATGGCTGCTTAACGGGAAAGGTGAGGTGGGGTGATGCATAAAACAAGGGTTTCAAATTCGCTCAGACACCGTTCCATACACCCAATATGTAATAGACAAGACCTACTCCTTGCTCAGTGAACTGGACTCAACACCCCCTATTCACCGCACAAGAATATATGTGACTAGTAATAATCGTAAAACCTATGTATTGATATCTCTCTGGAAGTGTGTCAATTGGGTGTAAAGCCGCATAAACACAGCCGTGAAAAGCAGCTAAACCCCATTATAAAAATAAATTAGTTTTAAAAACCCATGAAACAAAGACAGTGAAAGAGAGAGAAATTCTTACAAAATTCATTCAGTGGCTGTGACGCAACCTGGATTGACCATATCTAGAGCCACAGCTGGATGAGACATAAGGGTGGACACTCTTGGGGCTGAGAGGTTTGGTGAGGTTGGGTGAGCAAACGCAGACCCTTTAAAGTAATACTGTGTGGTACCCATCCCATGGGTCCCAAATCTCCAGTTTCAAGGGCGTCTTCCTGCATCGAACACATGCATGAGAAACCCAGAAGATGGTACACCGTGTGATCGGGAAAGGTTTCTAAAACGCACCTCGTTTCTCATCTCCTTGTGCTCGGGTTCGCCATTCCAGATACTTTACTAGCAATCTCCCTTCTTGGAGAATCAGCACCTTTAACCTCCTGTTCTGTACAGGTTGCAATGTGTCCTGAGGATGAACGGGAAGAGGGGCAACCAATGAGAGACTAGATCTAGGTGTTGGGACAGGCACAGGTCACTCTATTTTCCCATCAGGAAGAAGAATTAAGCACAGGCTCAGCCTGCCGCCCGGAATCAGAATAGTGCCTGAGGCAATCCCGCGATTTGAGGCCAGCTCCCAAAATAGCGAGTTGAAAAATGGAGCTGAGGGGCACTGCAATTCACAAACCTGCAGAATTATAAATGATAAGTCTCGTCCACAAATATATTGAGGGAAGGCAACGAAGAGGATTTGAAAGCAAGGCAGAACTGCAGGAAACAGATTTCAGGAGGTAGATTCAATTCGCCTTTAAAGCACATGAAAAGCGGCAAAACGTCGACAATGATGCCCTTGGCCAAAAAGGGCGTATGCGTTTTTTCCTGAATATATTCAGGAAAAAACGCATACGCCCTTTTTGGCCAACCAAGCAACCTGGAAAGGCAAATCAGCGCTACAAAGAAGTCTCGCTTCCCATCGGTCTAAAGGGCCATGCGGATAAAAGTGTCAAAACCACAAATGCAGGACAGGCCATGGAGAAATTGGAGCCTTGCTACGCTGATGGGCGGGATGTAAATTGCCAGCAGCCACTCTGGAGAAGTGTACGGTGTGTCCTGAAACATCGAAAAAACACAGCTTAGGGAGCATAGGGAACGTCCACTCATGGGCGTATAAATTGGGAAAAATAAAAATCAGCAAGACACAGGCACCCCAAAGTTTAGGGCTGCTCTGTTGACAAGAACCTCCACTTCATGACACCTTAAATATCCCCGGAAAGAGAAAAATGCATAAAGAAGTTGTGGTCCTTATGTACAATGGAATATCACTCAGATATGAAATCAATGTCATAAGGCAAGTAGAAGCAAGATGAGTGAACTTAGGTACGACGATTCTAAGTGAAATAAGTCACACAGAAAAAGACACTTATCATAAGCTATCACTTATAGAGGGAATGTAAAAACCGCTACAGTTGAACTGAATTACAAAACAGAACAGACTCACACGTTTAGAAAACACACTATGGCTGCTTAACGGGAAAGGTGAGGTGGGGTGATGCATAAAACAAGGGTTTCAAATTCGCTCAGATACCGTTCCATACACCCAATATGTAATAGACAAGACCTACTCCTTGCTCAGTGAACTGGACTCAACACCCCCTATTCACCGCACAAGAATATATGTGACTAGTAAGAATCTTAAAACCTATGTATTGATATCTCTCTGGAAGTGAGTCAAGTGAGTGTAAATCCGCATAAACACAGCCGTGAAAAGCAGCTAAACCCCATTATAAAAATAAATTACTTTTAAAAACCCGTAAAACAAAGACAGTGAAAGAGAGAGAAATTCTTACAAAATTCGTTCAGAGGCTGTGATGCAACCTGGATTGACCATATCTAGACCCACAGCTGGATGAGACATAAGGGTGGACACTCTTGGGGATGAGAGGTTTGGTGAGGTTGGGTGAGCAAACGCAGACCCTTTAAAGTAATACTGTGTGGTACCCATCCCATGGGTCCCAAATGTCCAGGTTCAAGGGAATCTTCCTACATCGAAAACATGCATGATAAACCTAGAAGATGGTACACCGTCTGAACGGGAAAGGTTTCTGAAACGCACCTCATTTCTCATCTCCTTGTGCTCGGGTTCGCCATTCCAGCTTCTTAACTAGTAATCTCCCTAGTTGGAGAAACAGCACCTTTAACCTCCTGTTCCATACAGGTTGCACTTTGTCCTGAGGATGAACGGGAAGAGGGGCAACCAATGAGAGACTAGATCTAGGTGTTGGGACAGGCACAGGTCACTCTATTTTCACATCAGGAAGAAGAATTAACCACAGGCTCAGCCTGCCGCCAGGAACCAGAATAGGGCCTGAGGCAATCCCGCGCTTCTGCGGCCACGTCCCAAAAAAGCCAGTTGAAAAATGGAGCACATGGGTACTGCAATTCACAAACCTGCAGAGTTATAAATGATAACTCTCGTCCACAAATATATTGAGGGAAGGCAACGAAGAGCATTTGAAAGCTAGGCAGAATTGCAGGAAACTGGTTTCAGGAGGTAGATTCGAATCGGCTTTAAAGCACATGAAAAGCGGCAAAACGTTGACAATGATGCCCTTGGCCAAAAAGGGCGTATGCGTTTTTTCCTGAATATATTCAGGAAAAAACGCATACGCCCTTTTAGGCCAACCAAGCAACATGGAAAGGCAAATCAGCACTACAAAGGAGTCTCGCTTCGAATCGGTCAAAAGGGCCAAGCTGAAAAATGTGTCAAAACCACAAAAGCAGGACAGGCCATGGAGAAATGGGAGCCTTGCTACACTGATGGGCGGGATGTAAATTGCCAGCAGCCACTCTGGAGAAGTGTACGGTGTGGCCTTAAACATCGAAAAAACACAGCTTAGGGAGCATAGGGCACTTCCACTCATGGGCGTATAAATTGGGAAAACTAAAAATCAGCAAGACACAGGCACCCCAACGTTTAGGGCTGCTCTGTTGACAAGAACCTCCACTTCATGACACCTTAAATATCCCAGGAAAGTGAAAAATGGATAAAGAAGTTGTGGTCCTTATGTACAATGGAATATCACTCAGCCATGAAATCAATGTCATAAGGCTAGTAGCAGCATGATGAGTGGATTTAGGTACGACGACTCTAAGTGAAATAAGTCACACAGAAAAAGACACTTATCATAAGCTATCACGTATAGAGGGAATGTAAAAACTGCTACACTTGAACTGAAATACAAAAGAGAACAGAGTCACACGTGTAGAAAACACACTATGGCTGCTTAACGGGAAAGATGAGGTGGTGTGATGCATAAAACAAGGATTTCAAATTAGCTCAGATACCGTTCCATACACCCAATATGTAATAGACAACATCTACTCCTTGCTCAGTGAACTGGACTCAACACCCCCTATTCACCGCACAAGAATATATCTGACTAGTGAGAATCTTAAAACCTATGTATTGATATCTCTCCGGAAGTGAGTCAAGTGTGTGTAAAGCCGCAAAAACACAGCTGTGAAAAGCAGCTAAACCCCATTATAAAAATAAATTAGTTTTAAAAACCCATGAAACAAAGACAGTGAAAGAGAGAGAAATTCTTACAAAATTCATTCAGGGGTGTGACGCAACCTGGATTGACCATATCTAGAGCCACAGCTGGATGAGACATAGGGTGGACACTCTTGGGGCTGAGAGGTTTGGTGAGGTTGGGTGAGCCAACACAGACCCTTTAAGGTAATACTGCGTGGTACCCATCCCATGGGTCCCAAATCTCCAGGTTCAAGGGCATCTTCCTACATCGAAAACTTGCATGAGGAACCCAGAAGATGGTACACCGTGTGATTTTGAAAGGTTTCTAAAACGCACCTCATTTCTCATCTCCTTGTGCTCGGGTTCGCCATTCCAGCTATTTTAGTAGCAATCACCCTACTTGGAGAATCAGCACCTTTAACCTCCTGTTCCGTACAGGTTGCAATTTGTCCTGAGGATGAACGGGAAGAGGGGCAACCAATGAGAGACTAGATCTAGGTGTTGGGACAGGCACAGGTCACTCTATTTTCCCATCAGGAAAAAGAAATAACCACAGGCTCAGCCTGCCACCCAGAACCAGCATAGGGCCTGAGGCATACCCGCGCTTTTGCGGCCAGCTCCCAAAAAAGCGAGTTGAAAAATGGAGCTCAGGGGCACTGCAATTCACAAACCTGCAGAGTTATAAATGATAAGTCTCGTCCAAAAATATATTGAGGGAAGGCAACGAAGAGGATTTGAAAGCAAGGCAGAATTGCAGGAAACAGATTTCAGGAGGTAGATTCGAATCGCCTTTAAAGCACATGAAAATCGGCCAAACGTGGACAATGATGCCCTTGGGCAAAAAGGGCGTATGCGTTTTTTCCTGAATATATTCAGGAAAAAACGCATACGCCCTTTTTGGCCAACCAAGCAACCTGGAAAGGCAAATCAGCGCTACAAAGAAGTCTCGCTTCCCATCCATCAAAAGGGCCATGCTAATTAAAGTGTCAAAACCACAAATGCAGGACAGGCCATGGAGAAATTGGAGCCTTGCTACGCTGATGGGCGGGATATAAATTGCGAACAGCCACTCTGGAGAAGTGTACGGTGTGCCCTGAAACATCGAAAAAACACAGTTTAGGGAGCATATGGCACTTCCACTCATGGGCGTATAAACTGGGAAAACTAAAAATCAGCAAGACACAGGCACCCCAAAGTTTCGGGCTGCTCTGTTGACAAGAACCTCCACTTCATGACACCTTAAATATCCCAGGAAAGAGAAAAATGGATAAAGAAGTTGTGGTCCTTATGTACAATGGAATATCACTCAGACATGAAATCAATGTCATAAGGCTAGTAGCAGCATGATGGGTGGATTTAGGTATGACGACTCTAAGGGAAATAAGTCACACAGAAAAAGAGACTTATCGTAAGCTATCACTTATAGAGGGAATGTAAAAACCGCTACACTTGAACTGAATTACAAAACAGAACATAGTCACACGTTTAGAAAACACACTATGGCTGCTTAACGGGAAAGGTGAGGTGGGGTGATGCATAAAACAAGGGTTTCAAATTCGCTCAGACACCGTTCCATACACCCAATATGTAATAGACAAGACCTACTCCTTGCTCAGTGAACTGGACTCAACACCCCCTATTCACCGCACAAGAATATATGTGACTAGTAATAATCGTAAAACCTATGTATTGATATCTCTCTGGAAGTGTGTCAATTGGGTGTAAAGCCGCATAAACACAGCCGTGAAAAGCAGCTAAACCCCATTATAAAAATAAATTAGTTTTAAAAACCCATGAAACAAAGACAGTGAAAGAGAGAGAAATTCTTACAAAATTCATTCAGTGGCTGTGACGCAACCTGGATTGACCATATCTAGAGCCACAGCTGGATGAGACATAAGGGTGGACACTCTTGGGGCTGAGAGGTTTGGTGAGGTTGGGTGAGCAAACGCAGACCCTTTAAAGTAATACTGTGTGGTACCCATCCCATGGGTCCCAAATCTCCAGTTTCAAGGGCGTCTTCCTGCATCGAAAACATGCATGAGAAACCCAGAAGATGGTACACCGTGTGATCGGGAAAGGTTTCTAAAACGCACCTCGTTTCTCATCTCCTTGTGCTCGGGTTCGCCATTCCAGATACTTTACTAGCAATCTCCCTTCTTGGAGAATCAGCACCTTTAACCTCCTGTTCTGTACAGGTTGCAATGTGTCCTGAGGATGAACGGGAAGAGGGGCAACCAATGAGAGACTAGATCTAGGTGTTGGGACAGGCACAGGTCACTCTATTTTCCCATCAGGAAGAAGAATTAAGCACAGGCTCAGCCTGCCGCCCGGAATCAGAATAGTGCCTGAGGCAATCCCGCGATTTGAGGCCAGCTCCCAAAATAGCGAGTTGAAAAATGGAGCTGAGGGGCACTGCAATTCACAAACCTGCAGAATTATAAATGATAACTCTCGTCCACAAATATATTGAGGGAAGGCAACGAAGAGGATTTGAAAGCAAGGCAGAACTGCAGGAAACAGATTTCAGGAGGTAGATTCAATTCGCCTTTAAAGCACATGAAAAGCGGCAAAACGTCGACAATGATGCCCTTGGCCAAAAAGGGCGTATGCGTTTTTTCCTGAATATATTCAGGAAAAAACGCATACGCCCTTTTTGGCCAACCAAGCAACCTGGAAAGGCAAATCAGCGCTACAAAGAAGTCTCGCTTCCCATCGGTCTAAAGGGCCATGCTGATAAAAGTGTCAAAACCACAAATGCAGGACAGGCCATGGAGAAATTGGAGCCTTGCTACGCTGATGGGCGGGATGTAAATTGCCAGCAGCCACTCTGGAGAAGTGTACGGTGTGTCCTGAAACATCGAAAAAACACAGCTTAGGTAGCATAGGGAACGTCCACTCATGGGCGTATAAATTGGGAAAAATAAAAATCAGCAAGACACAGGCACCCCAAAGTTTAGGGCTGCTCTGTTGACAAGAACCTCCACTTCATGACACCTTAAATATCCCCGGAAAGAGAAAAATGGATAAAGAAGTTGTGGTCCTTATGTACAATGGAATATCACTCAGATATGAAATCAATGTCATAAGGCAAGTAGAAGCAAGATGAGTGAACTTAGGTACGACGATTCTAAGTGAAATAAGTCACACAGAAAAAGACACTTATCATAAGCTATCACTTATAGAGGGAATGTAAAAACCGCTACAGTTGAACTGAATTACAAAACAGAACAGACTCACACGTTTAGAAAACACACTATGGCTGCTTAACGGGAAAGGTGAGGTGGGGTGATGCATAAAACAAGGGTTTCAAATTCGCTCAGATACCGTTCCATACACCCAATATGTAATAGACAAGACCTACTCCTTGCTCAGTGAACTGGACTCAACACCCCCTATTCACCGCACAAGAATATATGTGACTAGTAAGAATCTTAAAACCTATGTATTGATATCTCTCTGGAAGTGAGTCAAGTGAGTGTAAATCCGCATAAACACAGCCGTGAAAAGCAGCTAAACCCCATTATAAAAATAAATTACTTTTAAAAACCCGTAAAACAAAGACAGTGAAAGAGAGAGAAATTCTTACAAAATTCGTTCAGAGGCTGTGATGCAACCTGGATTGACCATATCTAGACCCACAGCTGGATGAGACATAAGGGTGGACACTCTTGGGGATGAGAGGTTTGGTGAGGTTGGGTGAGCAAACGCAGACCCTTTAAAGTAATACTGTGTGGTACCCATCCCATGGGTCCCAAATGTCCAGGTTCAAGGGAATCTTCCTACATCGAAAACATGCATGAGAAACCTAGAAGATGGTACACCGTCTGAACGGGAAAGGTTTCTGAAACGCACCTCATTTCTCATCTCCTTGTGCTCGGGTTCGCCATTCCAGCTTCTTAACTAGTAATCTCCCTAGTTGGAGAAACAGCACCTTTAACCTCCTGTTCCATACAGGTTGCACTTTGTCCTGAGGATGAACGGGAAGAGGGGCAACCAATGAGAGACTAGATCTAGGTGTTGGGACAGGCACAGGTCACTCTATTTTCACATCAGGAAGAAGAATTAACCACAGGCTCAGCCTGCCGCCAGGAACCAGAATAGGGCCTGAGGCAATCCCGCGCTTCTGCGGCCACGTCCCAAAAAAGCCAGTTGAAAAATGGAGCACATGGGTACTGCAATTCACAAACCTGCAGAGTTATAAATGATAACTCTCGTCCACAAATATATTGAGGGAAGGCAACGAAGAGCATTTGAAAGCTAGGCAGAATTGCAGGAAACTGGTTTCAGGAGGTAGATTCGAATCGGCTTTAAAGCACATGAAAAGCGGCAAAACGTTGACAATGATGCCCTTGGCCAAAAAGGGCGTATGCGTTTTTTCCTGAATATATTCAGGAAAAAACGCATACGCCCTTTTAGGCCAACCAAGCAACATGGAAAGGCAAATCAGCACTACAAAGGAGTCTCGCTTCGAATCGGTCAAAAGGGCCAAGCTGAAAAATGTGTCAAAACCACAAAAGCAGGACAGGCCATGGAGAAATGGGAGCCTTGCTACACTGATGGGCGGGATGTAAATTGCCAGCAGCCACTCTGGAGAAGTGTACGGTGTGTCCTGAAACATCGAAAAAAGACAGCTTAGGGAGCATAGGGCACTTCCACTCATGGGCGTATAAATTGGGAAAAATAAAAATCAGCAAGACACAGGCACCCCAAAGTTTAGGGCTGCTCTGTTGACAAGAACCTCCACTTCATGACACCTTAAATATCCCCGGAAAGAGAAAAATGGATAAAGAAGTTGTGGTCCTTATGTACAATGGAATATCACTCAGATATGAAATCAATGTCATAAGGCAAGTAGAAGCAAGATGAGTGAACTTAGGTACGACGATTCTAAGTGAAATAAGTCACACAGAAAAAGACACTTATCATAAGCTATCACTTATAGAGGGAATGTAAAAACCGCTACAGTTGAACTGAATTACAAAACAGAACAGACTCACACGTTTAGAAAACACACTATGGCTGCTTAACGGGAAAGGTGAGGTGGGGTGATGCATAAAACAAGGGTTTCAAATTCGCTCGGATACCGTTCCATACACCCAATATGTAATAGACAAGACCTACTCCTTGCTCAGTGAACTGGACTCAACACCCCCTATTCACCGCACAAGAATATATGTGACTAGTAAGAATCTTAAAACCTATGTATTGATATCTCTCTGGAAGTGAGTCAAGTGAGTGTAAATCCGCATAAACACAGCCGTGAAAAGCAGCTAAACCCCATTATAAAAATAAATTACTTTTAAAAACCCGTAAAACAAAGACAGTGAAAGAGAGAGAAATTCTTACAAAATTCGTTCAGAGGCTGTGATGCAACCTGGATTGACCATATCTAGACCCACAGCTGGATGAGACATAAGGGTGGACACTCTTGGGGATGAGAGGTTTGGTGAGGTTGGGTGAGCAAACGCAGACCCTTTAAAGTAATACTGTGTGGTACCCATCCCATGGGTCCCAAATGTCCAGGTTCAAGGGAATCTTCCTACATCGAAAACATGCATGAGAAACCTAGAAGATGGTACACCGTCTGAACGGGAAAGGTTTCTGAAACGCACCTCATTTCTCATCTCCTTGTGCTCGGGTTCGCCATTCCAGCTTCTTAACTAGTAATCTCCCTAGTTGGAGAAACAGCACCTTTAACCTCCTGTTCCATACAGGTTGCACTTTGTCCTGAGGATGAACGGGAAGAGGGGCAACCAATGAGAGACTAGATCTAGGTGTTGGGACAGGCACAGGTCACTCTATTTTCACATCAGGAAGAAGAATTAACCACAGGCTCAGCCTGCCGCCAGGAACCAGAATAGGGCCTGAGGCAATCCCGCGCTTCTGCGGCCACCTCCCAAGAAAGCCAGTTGAAAAATGGAGCACATGGGTACTGCAATTCACAAACCTGCAGAGTTATAAATGATAACTCTCGTCCACAAATATATTGAGGGAAGGCAACGAAGAGCATTTGAAAGCTAGGCAGAATTGCAGGAAACTGGTTTCAGGAGGTAGATTCGAATCGGCTTTAAAGCACATGAAAAGCGGCAAAACGTTGACAATGATGCCCTTGGCCAAAAAGGGCGTATGCGTTTTTTCCTGAATATATTCAGGAAAAAACGCATACGCCCTTTTAGGCCAACCAAGCAACATGGAAAGGCAAATCAGCACTACAAAGGAGTCTCGCTTCGAATCGGTCAAAAGGGCCAAGCTGAAAAATGTGTCAAAACCACAAAAGCAGGACAGGCCATGGAGAAATGGGAGCCTTGCTACACTGATGGGCGGGATGTAAATTGCCAGCAGCCACTCTGGAGAAGTGTACGGTGTGTCCTGAAACATCGAAAAAAGACAGCTTAGGGAGCATAGGGCACTTCCACTCATGGGCGTATAAATTGGGAAAACTAAAAATCAGCAAGACACAGGCACCCCAACGTTTAGGGCTGCTCTGTTGACAAGAACCTCCACTTCATGACACCTTAAATATCCCCGGAAAGAGAAAAATGGATAAAGAAGTTGTGGTCCTTATGTACAATGGAATATCACTCAGATATGAAATCAATGTCATAAGGCAAGTAGAAGCAAGATGAGTGAACTTAGGTACGACGATTCTAAGTGAAATAAGTCACACAGAAAAAGACACTTATCATAAGCTATCACTTATAGAGGGAATGTAAAAACCGCTACAGTTGAACTGAATTACAAAACAGAACAGACTCACACGTTTAGAAAACACACTATGGCTGCTTAACGGGAAAGGTGAGGTGGGGTGATGCATAAAACAAGGGTTTCAAATTCGCTCAGATACCGTTCCATACACCCAATATGTAATAGACAAGACCTACTCCTTGCTCAGTGAACTGGACTCAACACCCCCTATTCACCGCACAAGAATATATGTGACTAGTAAGAATCTTAAAACCTATGTATTGATATCTCTCTGGAAGTGAGTCAAGTGAGTGTAAATCCGCATAAACACAGCCGTGAAAAGCAGCTAAACCCCATTATAAAAATAAATTACTTTTAAAAACCCGTAAAACAAAGACAGTGAAAGAGAGAGAAATTCTTACAAAATTCGTTCAGAGGCTGTGATGCAACCTGGATTGACCATATCTAGACCCACAGCTGGATGAGACATAAGGGTGGACACTCTTGGGGATGAGAGGTTTGGTGAGGTTGGGTGAGCAAACGCAGACCCTTTAAAGTAATACTGTGTGGTACCCATCCCATGGGTCCCAAATGTCCAGGTTCAAGGGAATCTTCCTACATCGAAAACATGCATGATAAACCTAGAAGATGGTACACCGTCTGAACGGGAAAGGTTTCTGAAACGCACCTCATTTCTCATCTCCTTGTGCTCGGGTTCGCCATTCCAGCTTCTTAACTAGTAATCTCCCTAGTTGGAGAAACAGCACCTTTAACCTCCTGTTCCATACAGGTTGCACTTTGTCCTGAGGATGAACGGGAAGAGGGGCAACCAATGAGAGACTAGATCTAGGTGTTGGGACAGGCACAGGTCACTCTATTTTCACATCAGGAAGAAGAATTAACCACAGGCTCAGCCTGCCGCCAGGAACCAGAATAGGGCCTGAGGCAATCCCGCGCTTCTGCGGCCACGTCCCAAAAAAGCCAGTTGAAAAATGGAGCACATGGGTACTGCAATTCACAAACCTGCAGAGTTATAAATGATAACTCTCGTCCACAAATATATTGAGGGAAGGCAACGAAGAGCATTTGAAAGCTAGGCAGAATTGCAGGAAACTGGTTTCAGGAGGTAGATTCGAATCGGCTTTAAAGCACATGAAAAGCGGCAAAACGTTGACAATGATGCCCTTGGCCAAAAAGGGCGTATGCGTTTTTTCCTGAATATATTCAGGAAAAAACGCATACGCCCTTTTAGGCCAACCAAGCAACATGGAAAGGCAAATCAGCACTACAAAGGAGTCTCGCTTCGAATCGGTCAAAAGGGCCAAGCTGAAAAATGTGTCAAAACCACAAAAGCAGGACAGGCCATGGAGAAATGGGAGCCTTGCTACACTGATGGGCGGGATGTAAATTGCCAGCAGCCACTCTGGAGAAGTGTACGGTGTGTCCTGAAACATCGAAAAAAGACAGCTTAGGGAGCATAGGGCACTTCCACTCATGGGCGTATAAATTGGGAAAACTAAAAATCAGCAAGACACAGGCACCCCAACGTTTAGGGCTGCTCTGTTGACAAGAACCTCCACTTCATGACACCTTAAATATCCCAGGAAAGTGAAAAATGGATAAAGAAGTTGTGGTCCTTATGTACAATGGAATATCATTCAGCCATGAAATCAATGTCATAAGGCTAGTAGCAGCATGATGAGTGGATTTAGGTACGACGACTCTAAGTGAAATAAGTCACACAGAAAAAGACACTTATCATAAGCTATCACGTATAGAGGGAATGTAAGAACTGCTACACTTGAACTGAATTACAAAAGAGAACAGAGTCACACGTGTAGAAAACACACTATGGCTGCTTAACGGGAAAGATGAGGTGGTGTGATGCATAAAACAAGGATTTCAAATTAGCTCAGATACCGTTCCATACACCCAATATGTAATAGACAAGACCTACTCCTTGCTCAGTGAACTGGACTCAACACCCCCTATTCACCGCACAAGAATATATCTGACTAGTGAGAATCTTAAAACCTATGTATTGATATCTCTCCGGAAGTGAGTCAAGTGTGTGTAAAGCCGCAAAAACACAGCTGTGAAAAGCAGCTAAACCCCATTATAAAAATAAATTAGTTTTAAAAACCCATGAAACAAAGACAGTGAAAGAGAGAGAAATTCTTACAAAATTCATTCAGGGGTGTGACGCAACCTGGATTGACCATATCTAGAGCCACAGCTGGATGAGACATAGGGTGGACACTCTTGGGGCTGAGAGGTTTGGTGAGGTTGGGTGAGCCAACACAGACCCTTTAAGGTAATACTGCGTGGTACCCATCCCATGGGTCCCAAATCTCCAGGTTCAAGGGCATCTTCCTACATCGAAAACTTGCATGAGGAACCCAGAAGATGGTACATTGTGTGATTTTGAAAGGTTTCTAAAACGCACCTCATTTCTCATCTCCTTGTGCTCGGGTTCGCCATTCCAGCTATTTTAGTAGCAATCACCCTACTTGGAGAATCAGCACCTTTAACCTCCTGTTCCGTACAGGTTGCAATTTGTCCTGAGGATGAACGGGAAGAGGGGCAACCAATGAGAGACTAGATCTAGGTGTTGGGACAGGCACAGGTCACTCTATTTTCCCATCAGGAAAAAGAAATAACCACAGGCTCAGCCTGCCACCCAGAACCAGCATAGGGCCTGAGGCATACCCGCGCTTTTGCGGCCAGCTCCCAAAAAAGCGAGTTGAAAAATGGAGCTCAGGGGCACTGCAATTCACAAACCTGCAGAGTTATAAATGATAAGTCTCGTCCAAAAATATATTGAGGGAAGGCAACGAAGAGGATTTGAAAGCAAGGCAGAATTGCAGGAAACAGATTTCAGGAGGTAGATTCGAATCGCCTTTAAAGCACATGAAAATCGGCCAAACGTGGACAATGATGCCCTTGGGCAAAAAGGGCGTATGCGTTTTTTCCTGAATATATTCAGGAAAAAACGCATACGCCCTTTTTGGCCAACCAAGCAACCTGGAAAGGCAAATCAGCGCTACAAAGAAGTCTCGCTTCCCATCCATCAAAAGGGCCATGCTAATTAAAGTGTCAAAACCACAAATGCAGGACAGGCCATGGAGAAATTGGAGCCTTGCTACGCTGATGGGCGGGATATAAATTGCGAACAGCCACTCTGGAGAAGTGTACGGTGTGCCCTGAAACATCGAAAAAACACAGTTTAGGGAGCATATGGCACTTCCACTCATGGGCGTATAAACTGGGAAAACTAAAAATCAGCAAGACACAGGCACCCCAAAGTTTCGGGCTGCTCTGTTGACAAGAACCTCCACTTCATGACACCTTAAATATCCCCGGAAAGAGAAAAATGGATAAAGAAGTTGTGGTCCTTATGTACAATGGAATATCACTCAGATATGAAATCAATGTCATAAGGCAAGTAGAAGCAAGATGAGTGAACTTAGGTACGACGATTCTAAGTGAAATAAGTCACACAGAAAAAGACACTTATCATAAGCTATCACTTATAGAGGGAATGTAAAAACCGCTACAGTTGAACTGAATTACAAAACAGAACAGACTCACACGTTTAGAAAACACACTATGGCTGCTTAACGGGAAAGGTGAGGTGGGGTGATGCATAAAACAAGGGTTTCAAATTCGCTCAGATACCGTTCCATACACCCAATATGTAATAGACAAGACCTACTCCTTGCTCAGTGAACTGGACTCAACACCCCCTATTCACCGCACAAGAATATATGTGACTAGTAAGAATCTTAAAACCTATGTATTGATATCTCTCTGGAAGTGAGTCAAGTGAGTGTAAATCCGCATAAACACAGCCGTGAAAAGCAGCTAAACCCCATTATAAAAATAAATTACTTTTAAAAACCCGTAAAACAAAGACAGTGAAAGAGAGAGAAATTCTTACAAAATTCGTTCAGAGGCTGTGATGCAACCTGGATTGACCATATCTAGACCCACAGCTGGATGAGACATAAGGGTGGACACTCTTGGGGATGAGAGGTTTGGTGAGGTTGGGTGAGCAAACGCAGACCCTTTAAAGTAATACTGTGTGGTACCCATCCCATGGGTCCCAAATGTCCAGGTTCAAGGGAATCTTCCTACATCGAAAACATGCATGATAAACCTAGAAGATGGTACACCGTCTGAACGGGAAAGGTTTCTGAAACGCACCTCATTTCTCATCTCCTTGTGCTCGGGTTCGCCATTCCAGCTTCTTAACTAGTAATCTCCCTAGTTGGAGAAACAGCACCTTTAACCTCCTGTTCCATACAGGTTGCACTTTGTCCTGAGGATGAACGGGAAGAGGGGCAACCAATGAGAGACTAGATCTAGGTGTTGGGACAGGCACAGGTCACTCTATTTTCACATCAGGAAAAAGAATTAACCACAGGCTCAGCCTGCCGCCAGGAACCAGAATAGGGCCTGAGGCAATCCCGCGCTTCTGCGGCCACCTCCCAAAAAAGCCAGTTGAAAAATGGAGCACATGGGTACTGCAATTCACAAACCTGCAGAGTTATAAATAATAACTCTCGTCCACAAATATATTGAGGGAAGGCAACGAAGAGCATTTGAAAGCAAGGCAGAATTGCAGGAAACTGGTTTCAGGAGGTAGATTCGAATCGGCTTTAAAGCACATGAAAAGCGTCAAAACGTCGACAATGATGCCCTTGGCCAAAAAGGGCGTATGCGTTTTTTCCTGAATATATTCAGGAAAAAACGCATACGCCCTTTTTGGCCAACCAAGCAACCTGGAAAGGCAAATCAGCGCTACAAAGAAGTCTCGCTTCCCATCGGTCAAAAGGGCCATGCTGAAAAATGTGTCAAAACCACAAAAGCAGGACGGGCCATGGAGAAATGGGAGCCTTGCTACGCTGATGGGCGGGACGTTAATTGCCAGCAACCACTCTGGAGAAGTGTACGGTGTGGCCTTAAACATCGAAAAAACACAGCTTATGGAGCATAGGGCACTTCCACTCATGGGCGTATAAATTGGGAAAATTAAAAATCAGCAAGACACAGGCAAACCAAAGTTTAGGGCTGCTCTGTTGACAAGAACCTCCACTTCATGACACCTTAAATATCCCAGGAAAGAGAAAAATGGATAAAGAAGTTGTGGTCCTTATGTACAATGGAATATCACTCAGCCATGAAATCAATGTCATAAGGCTAGAAGCAGCATGATGAGTGGATTTAGGTACGATGACTCTAAGTGAAATAAGTCACACCGAAATAGACACTTATCATAAGCTATCACTTATAGAGGGAATGTAAAAACTGCTACACATGAACTGAATTACAAAAGAGAACAGAGTCACAGGTTTAGAAAACACACTATGGCTGCTTAACGGGAAAGGTGAGGTGGTGTGATGCATAAAACAAGGGTTTCAAATTAGCTCAGATACCGTTCCATACACCCAATATGTAATAGACAAGACCTACTCCTTGCTCAGTGAACTGGACTCAACACCCCCTATTCACCGCACAAGTATATATCTGACTAGTAAGAATCTTAAAACCTATGTATTGATATCTCTCTGGAAGTGTGTCAAGTGGGTGTAAAGCCGCATAAACACAGCCGTGAAAAGCAGCTAAACCCCATTATAAAAATAAATTACTTGTAAAAACCCGTAAAACAAAGACAGTGAAAGAAGAGAAATTCTTACACAATTCGTTCAGGGGTTGTGATGCAACCTGGATTGACCATATCTAGACCAACAGCTGGATGAGACCTAAGGGTGGACACTCTTGGGGCTGACAGGTTTGGTGAGGTTGGGTGAGCAAACGCAGACCCTTTAAAATAATACTGTGTGGTACCCATCCCATGGGTCCCAAATCTCCAGTTTCAAGGGCATCTTCCTGCATCGAAAACATGCATGAGAAACCCAGAAGATGGTACACCGTGTGATCGGGAAAGGTTTCTAAATCGCACCTCATTTCTCATCTCCTTGTGCTCGGGTTCGCCATTCCAGCTACTTTACTAGCAATCTCCCTTCTTGGAGAAAAAGCACCTTTAACCTCCTGATCTGTACAGGTTGCAATTTGTCCTGAGGAAGAACGGGAAGAGGGGCAACCAATGAGAGACTAGATCTAGGTGTTGGGACAGGCACAGGTCACTCTATTTTCCCGTCAGGAAGAAGAATTAACCACAGGCTCAGCCTGCCGCCCGGAACCAGAATAGGGCCTGAGGCAATCCCGCGCTTCTGCGGCCAGCTCCCAAAAAAGCCAGTTGAAAAATGCAGCACATGGGCACTGCAATTCACAAACCCGCAGAGTTATAAATGATAACTCTCGTCCACAAATATATTGAGGGAAGGCAACGAAGAGGATTTGAAAGCAAAGCAGAATTGCAGGAAACAGGTTTCAGGAGGTAGATTCGAATCACCTTTAAAGCACATGAAAGGTGGCATAACGTCGACAATGATGCCCTTGGCCAAAAAGGGCGTATGCGTTTTTTCCTGAATATATTCAGGAAAAAACGCATACGCCCTTTTTGGCCAACCAAGCAACCTGGAAAGGCAAATCAGCGCTACAATGAAGTCTCGCTTCCCATCGGTCAAAAGGGCCATGCTGCAAAAAGTGTCAAAACCAGAAATGCAGGACAGGCCATGGAGAAATGGCAGCCTTGCTACGCTGATGGGAGGGATGTAAATTGCCAACAGCCACTCTGGAGAAGTGTACGGTGTGTCCTGAAACATCAAAAAAACACAGCTTAGGGAGCATAGGGCACGTCCACTCATGGGCGTATAAATTGGGAAAACTAAAAATCAGCAAGACACAGGCACCCCAAAGTTTAGGGCTGCTCTGTTGACAAGAACCTCCACTTCATGACACCTTAAATATCCCAGGAAAGAGAAAAATGGATAAAGAAGTTGTGGTCCTTATGTACAATGGAATATCACTCAGACATGAAATCAATGTCATAAGGCTAGTAGAAGCAAGATGAGTGGATTTAGGTACGACGATTCTAAGTGAAATAAGTCATACAGAAAAAGTCACTTATCATAAGCTATCACTTATAGAGGGAATGTAAAAACTGCTACACTTGAACTGAATTACAAAACAGAACAGAGTCACACGTTTAGAAAACACACTATGGCTGCTTAACGGGAAAGGTGAGGTGGGGTGATGCATAAAACAAGGGTTTCAAATTCGCTCAGATACCGTTCCATACACCCAATATGTAATAGACAAGACCTACACCTTGCTCAGTGAACTGGACTCAACACCCCCTATTCACCGCACAAGAATATATCTGACTAGTAAGAATCGTAAAACCTATGTATTGATATCTCTCTGGAAGTGAGTCAAGTGGGTGTAAAGCCGCATAAACACAGCCGTGAAAAGCAGCTAAACCCCATTATAAAAATAAATTACTTTGAAAAACCCGTAAAACAAAGACAGTGAAAGAGAGAGAAATTCTTACAAAATTCGTTCAGGGGCTGTGATGAAACCTGGATTGACCATATCTAGACCCACAGCTGGATGAGACATAAGGTTGGACACTCTTGGGGCTGACAGGTTGGGTGAGGTTGGGTGAGCAAACGCAGACCCTTTAAAGTAATACTGCGTGGTACCCATCCCATGGGTCCCAAATCTCCAGTTTCAAGGGCATCTTCCTACATCGAAAACATGCATGAGAATCTCAGAAGATGGTACACCGTGTGATTTTGAAAGGTTTCTAAAACGCACCCCATTTCTCACCTCTTTGTGCTCGGGTTCGCCTTTCCAGCTACTTTACTAGCAATCTCCCTACTTGCAGAATCAGCACCGTTAAGCTCCTGATCCATACAGGTTGCAATTTGTCCTGAGGATGAACGGGAAGAGGGGCAACCAATGAGAGACTATATCTAGGTGTTGGGACAGGCACAGGTCACTCTATTTTCCCATCAGGAAGAACAATTAACCACAGGCTCAGCCTGCCGCCCAGAAGCACAATAGCGCCTGAGGCAATACTGCGCTTTTGCGGCCAGCTCCCAAAAAAGCGAGTTGAAAAATGGAGCTCAGGGACACTGCAATTCACAAACCCGCAGAGTTATAAATGATAACTCTCATCCACAGATATATTGAGGGAATGGAACGAAGAGGATTTGAAAGCAAGGCAGAATTGCAGGAAACAGATTTCAGGAGGTAGATTCGAATCGCCTTTAAAGCACATGAAAATCGGCCAAACGTGGACAATGATGCCCTTGGGCAAAAAGGGCGTATGCGTTTTTTCCTGAATATATTCAGGAAAAAACGCATACGCCCTTTTTGGCCAACCAAGCACCCTGGAAAGGCAAATCAGCGCTACAAAGAAGTCTCGCTTCCCATCGGTCAAAAGGGCCATGCTAAAAAAGTGTCAAAACCAGAAATGCAGGACAGGCCATGGAGAAATGGCAGCCTTGCTACGCTGATAGGCGGGATGTTAATTGCAAACAGCCACTCTGGATAAGTGTACGGTGTGTCCTGAAACATCGAAAAAACACAGCTTAGGGATCATAGGGCACGTCCACTCATGGGCGTATAAATTGGGAAAACTAAAAATCAGCAAGACACAGGCACCCCAAAGTTTAGGGCTGCTCTGTTGACAAGAACCTCCAGTTCATGACACCTTAAATATCCCAGGAAAGAGAAAAATGGATAAAGAAGTTGTGGTCCTTATGTACAATGGAATATCACTCAGACATGAAATCAATGTCATAAGGCTAGGAGAAACAAGATGAGTGGATTTAGGTACGACGATTCCAAGTGAAATAAGTCACACAGAAAAAGACACTTATCATAAGGTATCACTTATAGAGGGAATGTAAAAACCGCTACACTTGAACTGAATTACAAAACAGAACAGAGTCACACGTTTAGAAAACACACTATGGCTGCTTAACGGGAAAGGTGAGGTGGGGTGATGCATAAAACAAGGGTTTCAAATTCGCTCAGATACCGTTCCATACACCCAATATGTAATAGAAAAGACCTACTCCTTGCTCAGTGAACTGGACACAACACCCCCTATTCACCGCACAAGAATATACGTGACTAGTAAGAATCTTAAAACCTATGTATTGATATGTGTCTGGAAGTGAGTCAAGTGGGTGTAAAGCAGCTTGAACACAGCCGTGAAAAGCAGCTAAACCCCATTATAAAAATAAATTCCTTTTAAAAACCCGTAAAACAAAGACAGTGAAAGAGAGAGAAATTCTTACAAAATTCGTTCAGGGGCTGTGATGCAACCTGGATTGACCATATCTAGACCCACAGCTGGATGAGACATAAGGGTGGACACTCTTGGGGCTGAGAGGTTTGGTGAGGTTGGGTGAGCAAACGCAGACCCTTTAAAGTAATACTGCGTGGTACCCATCCCATGGGTCCCAAATCTCCAGGTTCAAGGGCATCTTCCTACGTCGAAAACATGCATGAGAAACCCAGAAGATGGTACACCGTGTGATTTTGAAAGGTTTCCAAAATGAACCACATTTCTCATCTCCTTGTGCTGGGGTTCGCCTTTCCAGCTACTTTACTAGCAATCTCCCTACTTGGAGAATCAGCACCTTTAAGCTCCTGTTCCCTACAGGTTGCAATTTGTCCTGAGGATGAACGGGAAGACGGGCAACCAATGAGAGACTAGATCTAGGTGTTGGGACAGGCACAGGTCACTCTATTTTCCCATCAGGAAGAAGAATTAAACACAGGTTCAGCCTGCCGCCGGGAACCAGAATAGGGCCTGAGGCAATCCCGTGCTTTTGCGGCCAGCTCCCAAAAAAGACAGTTGAAAAATGGAGCTCAGGGGCACTGCAATTCACAAACCTGCTGAGTTATAAATGATAACTCTCGTCCACAAATATATTGAGGGAAGGCAACGAAGAGGATTTGAAAGCAAGGCAGAATTGCAGGAAACAGGTTTCAGGAGGTAGATTCGAATCGCCTTTAAAGCACATGAAAGGTGGCAAAACGTCGACAATGATGACCTTGGCCAAAAAGGGCGTATGCGTTGTTTCCTGAATATATTCAGGAAACAACGCATACGCCCTTTTTGGCCAACCAAGCAACCTGGAAAGGCAAATCAGCGTTACCAAGAATTCTCGCTTCCCATCGGTCAAAAGGGCCATGCTGCAAAAATTTTCAAAACCAGAAATGCAGGACAGGCCATGGAGAAATGGCAGCCTTGCTACGCTGATGGGAGGGATGTAAATTGCCAACTGCCACTCTGGAGAAGTGTACGGTGTGTCCTGAAACATCGAAAAAACACAGCTTAGGGAGCATAGAGCACGTCCACTCATGGGCGTATAAATTGGGAAAAATAAAAATCAGCAAGACACAGGCACCCCAAAGTTTAGGGCAGCTCTGTTGACAAGAACCTCCACTTCATGACACCGTAAATATCCCAGGAAAGAGAAAAATGGATAAAGAAGTTGTGGTCCTTATGTACAATGGAATATCACTCAGACATGAAATCAATGTCATAAGGCTAGTAGAAGCAAGATGAGTGGATTTAGGAACGACGATTCTAAGTGAAATAAGTCACACAGAAAAAGACACTTATCATAAGCTATCACTTAGAGAGGGAATGTAAAAACCGCTACACTTGAACTGAATTACAAAACAGAATAGAGTCACACGTTTAGAAAACACACTATGGCTGCTTAACGGGAAAGGTGAGGTGGGGTGTTGCATAAAACAAGGGCTTCAAATTCGCTCAGATACCGTTCCATACACCCAATATGTAATAGACAAGACCTACTCCTTGCTCAGTGAACTGGACTCAACACCCCCTATTCACCGCACAATAATATATCTGACTAGAAATAATCGTAAAACCTATGTATTGATATCTCTCTGGAAGTGATTCAAGTGGGTGTAAAGCCGCATAAACACAGCCGTGAAAAGCAGCTAAACCCCATTATAAAAATAAATTACTTTTAAAAACCCGTAAAACAAAGACAGTGAAAGAGAGAGAAATTCTTACAAAATTCGTTCAGGGGCTGTGATGCAACCTGGATTGACCATATCTAGACCCACAGCTGGATGAGACATAAGGTTGGACACTCTTGGGGCTGACAGGTTGGGTGAGGTTGGGTGAGCAAACGCAGACCCTTTAAAGTAATACTGCGTGGTACCCATCCCATGGGTCCCAAATCTCCAGGTTCAAGGGCATCTTCCTACATCGAAAACATGCATGAGAAACTCAGAAGATGGTACACCGTGTGATTTTGAAAGGTTTCTAAAACGCACCCCATTTCTCACCTCCTTGTGCTCGGGTTCGCCTTTCCAGCTACTTTACTAGCAATCTCCCTACTTGCAGAATCAGCACCTTTAAGCTCCTGATCCATACAGGTTGCAATTTGTCCTGAGGATGAACGGGAAGAGGGGCAACCAATGAGAGACTAGATCTAGGTGTTGGGACAGGCACAGGTTACTTTATTTTCCCATCAGGAAGAAGAATTAACCACAGGCTCAGCCTGCCGCCCAGAAGCACAATAGCGCCTGAGGCAATACTGCGCTTTTGCGGCCAGCTCCCAAAAAAGCGAGTTGAAAAATGGAGCTCAGGGACACTGCAATTCACAAACCCGCAGAGTTATAAATGATAACTCTCATCCACAGATATATTGAGGGAATGGAACGAAGAGGATTTGAAAGCAAGGCAGAATTGCAGGAAACAGATTTCAGGAGGTAGATTCGAATTGCCTTTAAAGCACATGAAAAGCGGCAAAAGGTCGACAATGATGCCCTTGGCCAAAAAGTGCGTATGCGTTTTTTCCTGAATATATTCAGGAAAAAACGCATACGCCCTTTTTGGCCAACCAAGCACCCTGGAAAGGCAAATCAGCGCTACAAAGAAGTCTCGCTTCCCATCGGTCAAAAGGGCCATGCTGCAAAAAGTGTCAAAACCAGAAATGCAGGACAGGCCATGGAGAAATGGCAGACTTGCTACGCTGATAGGCGGGATGTTAATTGCCAACAACCACTCTGGAGAGGTGTACGGTGTGTCCTGAAACATCGAAAAAACACAGCTTAGGGAGCATAGGGCACGTCCACTCATGGGCGTATAAATTGGGAAAACTAAAAATCAGCAAGACACAGGCACCCCAAAGTTTAGGGCTGCTCTGTTGACAAGAACCTCCAGTTCATGACACCTTAAATATCCCAGGAAAGAGAAAAATGGATAAAGAAGTTGTGGTCCTTATGTACAAAGGAATATCACTCAGACATGAAATCAATGTCATAAGGATAGGAGAAGCAAGATGAGTGGATTTAGGTACGACGATTCCAAGTGAAATAAGTCACACAGAAAAAGACACTTATCATAAGGTATCACTTATAGAGGGAATGTAAAAACCGCTACACTTGAACTGAATTACAAAACAGAACAGAGTCACACGTTTAGAAAACACACTATGGCTGCTTAACGGGAAAGGTGAGGTGGGGTGATGCATAAAACAAGGGTTTCAAATTCGCTCAGATACCGTTCCATACACCCAATATGTAATAGACAAGACCTACTCCTTGCTCAGTGAACTGGACACAACACCCCCTATTCACCGCACAAGAATATACGTGACTAGTAAGAATCTTAAAACCTATGTATTGATACGTGTCTGGAAGTGAGTCAAGTGGGTGTAAAGCCGCTTAAACACAGCCGTGAAAAGCAGCTAAACCCCATTATAAAAATAAATTACTTTTAAAAACCCGTAAAACAAAGACAGTGAAAGAGAGAGAAATTCTTACAAAATTCGTTCAGGGGCTGTGATGCAACCTGGATTGACCATATCTAGACCCACAGCTGGATGAGACATAAGGGTGGACACTGTTGGGGCTGAGAGGTTTGGTGAGGTTGGGTGAGCAAACGCAGACCCTTTAAAGTAATACTGCGTGATACCCATCCCATGGGTCCCAAATCTCCAGGTTCAAGGGCATCTTCCTACATCGAAAACATGCATGAGAAACCCAGAAGATGGTACACCGTGTGATTTTGAAAGGTTTCCAAAATGAACCACATTTCTCATCTCCTTGTGCTGGGGTTCGCCTTTCCAGCTACTTTACTAGCAATCTCCCTATTTGGAGAATCAGCACCTTTAAGCTCCTGTTCCCTACAGGTTGCAATTTGTCCTGAGGATGAACGGGAAGACGGGCAACCAATGAGAGACTAGATCTAGGTGTTGGGACAGGCACAGGTCACTCTATTTTCCCATCAGGAAGAAGAATTAAACACAGGTTCAGCCTGCCGCGGGGAACCAGAATAGGGCCTGAGGCAATCCCGTGCTTTTGCGGCCAGCTCCCAAACAAGACAGTTGAAAAATGGAGCTCAGGGGCACTGCAATTCACAAACCTGCTGAGTTATAAATGATAACTCTCGTCCACAAATATATTGAGGGAAGGCAACGAAGAGGATTTGAAAGCAAGGCAGAATTGCAGGAAACAGGTTTCAGGAGGTAGATTCGAATCGCCTTTAAAGCACATGAAAGGTGGCAAAACGTCGACAATGATGACCTTGGCCAAAAAGGGCGTATGAGTTGTTTCCTGAATATATTCAGGAAAAAACGCATACGCCCTTTTTGGCCAACCAAGCAACCTGGAAAGGCAAATCAGCGCTACCAAGAATTCTCGCTTCCCATCGGTCAAAAGGGCCATGCTGCAAAAATTTTCAAAACCAGAAATGCAGGACAGGCCATGGAGAAATGGCAGCCTTGCTACGCTGATGGGAGGGATGTAAATTGCCAACAGCCACTCTGGAGAAGTGTACGGTGTGTCCTGAAACATCAAAAAAACACAGCTTAGGGAGCATAGGGCACGTCCACTCATGGGCGTATAAATTGGGAAAACTAAAAATCAGCAAGACACAGGCACCCCAAAGTTTAGGGCAGCTCTGTTGACAAGAACCTCCACTTCATGACACCGTAAATACCCCAGGAAAGAGAAAAATGGATAAAGAAGTTGTGGTCCTTATGTACAATGGAATATCACTCAGACATGAAATCAATGTCATAAGGCTAGTAGAAGCAAGATGAGTGGATTTAGGAACGACGATTCTAAGTGAAATAAGTCACACAGAAAAAGACACTTATCATAAGCTATCACTTAGAGAGGGAATGTAAAAACCGCTACACTTGAACTGAATTACAAAACAGAACAGAGTCACACGTTTAGAAAACACACTATGGCTGCTTAACGGGAAAGGTGAGTTGGGGTGATGCATAAAACAAGGGTTTCAAATTCACTCAGATACCGTTCCATACACCCAATATGTAATAGACAAGACCAACTCCTTGCTCAGTGAACTGGACTCAACACCCCCTATTCACCGCACAATAATATGTCTGACTAGTAAGAAGCGTAAAACCTATGTATTGATATCTCTCTGGAAGTGAGTCAAGTGGGTGTAAAGCCGCATAAACACAGCCGTGAAAGGCAGCTAAACCCCATTATAAAAATAAATTACTTTTAAAAACCCGTAAAAGAAAGACAGTGAAAGAGAGAGAAATTCTTACATAATTCGTTCAGGGGCTTTGATGCAACCTGGATTGACCATATCTAGACCCACAGCTGGATGAGACATAAGGGTGGACACTCTTGGGGCTGAGAGGTTGGGTGAGGGTGGGTGAGCAAACGCAGAACCTTTAAAGTAATACTGCGTGGTACCCATCCCATGGGTCCCAAATCTCCAGGTTCAAGGGCATCTTCCTACATCGAAAACATGCTGAGAAACCCAGAATAAGGTACACCGTGTGATTTTGAAAGGTTTCTAAAACGCACCTCATTTCTCATCTCCTTGTGCTCGGGTTCGCCATTCCAGGTAGTTTACTAGCAATCTCCCTACTTGGAGAATCAGCACCTTTAACCTCCTGTTCTGTACAGGTTGCAATTTGTCCTGAGGATGAACGGGAAGAGGGGCAACCAATGAGAGACTAGATCTAGGTGTTGGGACAGGCACAGGTCACTCTATTTTCCCATCGGGAAGAAGAATTAACCACAGGCTCAGCCTGCCCCCCGGAACCTGAATAGGGCCTGAGGCAATCCCGTGCTTTTGCGGCCAGCTCCCAAAAAAGACAGTTGAAAAATGGAGCTCAGGGGCACTGCCATTCACAAACCCGCAGAGTTATAAATGGTAACTCTCGTCCAAAAATATATTGAGGGAAGGCAACGAAGAGGATTTGAAAGCAAGGCAGAATTGCAGGAAACAGATTTCAGGAGGTAGATTCGAATTGCCTTTAAAGCACATGAAAAGCGGCAAAAGGTCGACAATGATGCCCTTGGCCAAAAAGGGCGTATGCGTTTTTTCCTGAATATATTCAGGAAAAAACGCATACGCCCTTTTTGGCCAACCAAGCAACCTGGAAAGGCAAATCAGTGCTACAAAGAAGTCTCGCTTCCCATCGGTCAAAAGGGCCATGCTAAAAAAGTGTCAAAACCAGAAATGCAGGACAGGCCATGGAGAAATGGCAGCCTTGCTACGCTGATAGGCGGGATGTTAATTGCCAACAGCCACTCTGGAGAAGTGTACGGTGTGTCCTGAAACATCGAAAAAACACAGCTTAGGGAGCATAGGGCACGTCCACTCATGGGCGTATAAATTGGGAAAACTAAAAATCAGCAAGACACAGGCACCCCAAAGTTTAGGGCTGCTCTGTTGACAAGAACCTCCAGTTCATGACACCTTAAATATCCCAGGAAAGAGAAAAATGGATAAAGAAGTTGTGGTCCTTATGTACAATGGAATATCACTCAGACATGAAATCAATGTCATAAGGATAGGAGAAGCAAGATGAGTGGATTTAGGTACGACGATTCCAAGTGAAATAAGTCACACAGAAAAAGACACTTATCATAAGGTATCACTTATAGAGGGAATGTAAAAACCGCTACACTTGAACTGAATTACAAAACAGAACAGAGTCACACGTTTAGAAAACACACTATGGCTGCTTAACGGGAAAGGTGAGGTGGGGTGATGCATAAAACAAGGGTTTCAAATTCGCTCAGATACCGTTCCATACACCCAATATGTAATAGACAAGACCTACTCCTTGCTCAGTGAACTGGACACAACACCCCCTATTCACCGCACAAGAATATACGTGACTAGTAAGAATCTTAAAACCTATGTATTGATACGTGTCTGGAAGTGAGTCAAGTGGGTGTAAAGCCGCTTAAACACAGCCGTGAAAAGCAGCTAAACCCCATTATAAAAATAAATTACTTTTAAAAACCCGTAAAACAAAGACAGTGAAAGAGAGAGAAATTCTTACAAAATTCGTTCAGGGGCTGTGATGCAACCTGGATTGACCATATCTAGACCCACAGCTGGATGAGACATAAGGGTGGACACTGTTGGGGCTGAGAGGTTTGGTGAGGTTGGGTGAGCAAACGCAGACCCTTTAAAGTAATACTGCGTGGTACCCATCCCATGGGTCCCAAATCTCCAGGTTCAAGGGCATCTTCCTACATCGAAAACATGCATGAGAAACCCAGAAGATGGTACACCGTGTGATTTTGAAAGGTTTCCAAAATGAACCACATTTCTCATCTCCTTGTGCTCGGGTTCGCCTTTCCAGCTACTTTACTAGCAATCTCCCTACTTGGAGAATCAGCACCTTTAAGCTCCTGTTCCCTACAGGTTGCAATTTGTCCTGAGGATGAACGGGAAGACGGGCAACCAATGAGAGACTAGATCTAGGTGTTGGGACAGGCACAGGTCACTCTATTTTCCCATCAGGAAGAAGAATTAAACACAGGTTCAGCCTGCCGCCGGGAACCAGAATAGGGCCTGAGGCAATCCCGTGCTTTTGCGGCCAGCTCCCAAAAAAGACAGTTGAAAAATGGAGCTCAGGAGCACTGCAATTCACAAACCTGCTGAGTTATAAATGATAACTCTCGTCCACAAATATATTGAGGGAAGGCAACGAAGAGGATTTGAAAGCAAGGCAGAATTGCAGGAAACAGGTTTCAGGAGGTAGATTCGAATCGCCTTTAAAGCACATGAAAGGTGGCAAAACGTCGACAATGATGACCTTGGCCAAAAAGGGCGTATGCGTTGTTTCCTGAATATATTCAGGAAAAAACGCATACGCCCTTTTTGGCCATCCAAGCAACCTGGAAAGGCAAATCAGCGCTACCAAGAATTCTCGCTTCCCATCGGTCAAAAGGGCCATGCTGCAAAAATTTTCAAAACCAGAAATGCAGGACAGGCCATGGAGAAATGGCAGCCTTGCTACGCTGATGGGAGGGATGTAAATTGCCAACAGCCACTCTGGAGAAGTGTACGGTGTGTCCTGAAACATCGAAAAAACACAGCTTAGGGAGCATAGGGCACGTCCACTCATGGGCGTATAAATTGGGAAAACTAAAAATCAGCAAGACACAGGCACCCCAAAGTTTAGGGCAGCTCTGTTGGCAAGAACCTCCACTTCATGACACCGTAAATACCCCAGGAAAGAGAAAAATGGATAAAGAAGTTGTGGTCCTTATGTACAATGGAATATCACTCAGACATGAAATCAATGTCATAAGGCTAGTAGAAGCAAGATGAGTGGATTTAGGAACGATGATTCTAAGTGAAATAAGTCACACAGAAAAAGACACTTATCATAAGCTATCACTTAGAGAGGGAATGTAAAAACCGCTACACTTGAACTGAATTACAAAACAGAACAGAGTCACACGTTTAGAAAACACACTATGGCTGCTTAACGGGAAAGGTGAGGTGGGGTGATGCATAAAACAAGGGTTTCAAATTCACTCAGATACCGTTCCATACACCCAATATGTAATAGACAAGACCAACTCCTTGCTCAGTGAACTGGACTCAACACCCCCTATTCACCGCACAATAATATGTCTGACTAGTAAGAAGCGTAAAACCTATGTATTGATATCTCTCTGGAAGTGAGTCAAGTGGATGTAAAGCCGCATAAACACAGCCGTGAAAGGCAGCTAAACCCCATTATAAAAATAAATTACTTTTAAAAACCCGTAAAAGAAAGACAGTGAAAGAGAGAGAAATTCTTACATAATTCGTTCAGGGGCTTTGATGCAACCTGGATTGACCATATCTAGACCCACAGCTGGATGAGACATAAGGGTGGACACTCTTGGGGCTGAGAGGTTGGGTGAGGTTGGGTGAGCAAACGCAGAACCTTTAAAGTAATACTGCGTGGTACCCATCCCATGGGTCCCAAATCTCCAGGTTCAAGGGCATCTTCCTACATCGAAAACATGCATGAGAAACCCAGAATAAGGTACACCGTGTGATTTTGAAAGGTTTCTAAAACGCACCTCATTTCTCATCTCCTTGTGCTCGGGTTCGCCATTCCAGGTACTTTACTAGCAATCTCCCTACTTGGAGAATCAGCACCTTTAACCTCCTGTTCTGTACAGGTTGCAATTTGTCCTGAGGATGAACGGGAAGAGGGGCAACCAATGAGAGACTAGATCTAGGTGTTGGGACAGGCACAGGTCACTCTATTTTCCCATCAGGAAGAAGAATTAACCACAGGCTCAGCCTGCCCCCCGGAACCTGAATAGGGCCTGAGGCAATCCCGTGCTTTTGCGGCCAGCTCCCAAAAAAGACAGTTGAAAAATGGAGCTCAGGGGCACTGCCATTCACAAACCCGCAGAGTTATAAATGGTAACTCTCGTCAACAAATATATTGAGGGAAGGCAACGAAGAGGATTTGAAAGCAAGGCAGAATTGCAGGAAACATGTTTCAGGAGGTAAATTCGAATCGCCTTTAAAGCACATGAAAAGTGGCAAAACGTCGACAGTGATGCCCTTGGCCAAAAAGGGCGTATGCGTTTTTTCCTGAATATATTCAGGGAAAAACGCATACGCCCTTTTTGGCCAACCAAGCAACCTGGAAAGGCAAATCAGCGCTACAAAGAAGTCTCGCTTCCCATCGGTCAAAAGGGCCATGCTGCAAAAAGTGTCAAAACCAGAAATGCAGGACAGGCCATGGAGAAATGGCAGCCTTGCTACGCTGATGGGCGGGATGTAAATTGCCAACAGCCACTCTGGAGAAGTGTACGGTGTGTCCTGAAACATCGAAAAAACAGCTTAGGGAGCATAGGGCAAGTGCACTCATGGGCGTATAAATTGGGAAAACTAAAAATCAGCAAGACACAGGCACCCCAATGTTTAGGGCTGCTATGTTGACAAGAACCTCCACTTCATGACACCTTAAATATCCCAGGAAAGAGAAAAATGGATAAAGAAGTTGTGGTCCTTATGTACAAAGGAATATCACTCAGACATGAAATCAATGTCATAAGGCTAGTAGAAGCAAGATGAGTGGATTTAGGTATGACGATTCTAAGTGAACTAAGTCACACAGAAAAAGACACTTATCAAAGGCTGTCACTTATAGAGGGAATGTAAAAACCGCTACATTTGAACTGAATTACAAAACAGAACAGAGTCACACGTTTAGAAAACACACTATGGCTGCTTAACGGGAAAGGTGAGGTGGGGTGATGCATAAAACAAGGGTTTCAAATTCGCTCAGATACCGTTCCATACACCCAATATGTAATAGACAAGACCTACTCCTTGCTCAGTGAACTGGACACAACACCCCCTATTCACCGCACAAGAATATACGTGACTAGTAAGAATCTTAAAACCTATGTATTGATACGTGTCTGGAAGTGAGTCAAGTGGGTGTAAAGCCGCTTAAACACATCCGTGAAAAGCAGCTAAACCCCATTATAAAAATAAATTACTTTTAAAAACCCGTAAAACAAAGACAGTGAAATTCTTACAAAATTCGTTCAGGGGCTGTGATGCAACCTGGATTGACCATATCTAGACCCACAGCTGGATGAGACATAAGGTTGGACACTCTTGGGGCTGACAGGTTGGGTGAGGTTGGGTGAGCAAACGCAGACCCTTTAAAGTAATACTGCGTGGTACCCATCCCATGGGTCCCAAATCTCCAGGTTCAAGGGCATCTTCCTACATCGAAAACATGCATGAGAAACTCAGAAGATGGTACACCGTGTGATTTTGAAAGGTTTCTAAAACGCACCCCATTTCTCACCTCCTTGTGCTCGGGTTCGCCTTTCCAGCTACTTTACTAGCAATCTCCCTACTTGCAGAATCAGCACCTTTAAGCTCCTGATCCATACAGGTTGCAAATTGTCCTGAGGATGAACGGGAAGAGGGGCAACCAATGAAAGACTATATCTAGGTGTTGGGACAGGCACAGGTCACTCTATTTTCCCATCAGGAAGAAGAATTAACCACAGGCTCAGCCTGCTGCCCAGAAGCACAATAGCGCCTGAGGCAATACTGCGCTTTTGCGGCCAGCTCCCAAAAAAGCGAGTTGAAAAATGGAGCTCAGGGACACTGCAATTCACAAACCCGCAGAGTTATAAATGATAAGTCTCGTCCAAAAATATATTGAGGGAAGGCAACGAAGAGGATTTGAAAGCAAGGCAGAATTGCAGGAAACAGATTTCAGGAGGTAGATTCGAATCGCCTTTAAAGCACATGAAAATCGGCCAAACGTGGACAATGATGCCCTTGGGCAAAAAGGGCGTATGCGTTTTTTCCTGAATATATTCAGGAAAAAACGCATACGCCCTTTTTGGCCAACCAAGCACCCTGGAAAGGCAAATCAGCGCTACAAAGAAGTCTCGCTTCCCATCGGTCAAAAGGGCCATGCTAAAAAAGTGTCAAAACCAGAAATGCAGGACAGGCCATGGAGAAATGGCAGCCTTGCTACGCTGATAGGCGGGATGTTAATTGCAAACAGCCACTCTGGATAAGTGTACGGTGTGTCCTGAAACATCGAAAAAACACAGCTTAGGGATCATAGGGCACGTCCACTCATGGGCGTATAAATTGGGAAAACTAAAAATCAGCAAGACACAGGCACCCCAAAGTTTAGGGCTGCTCTGTTGACAAGAACCTCCAGTTCATGACACCTTAAATATCCCAGGAAAGAGAAAAATGGATAAAGAAGTTGTGGTCCTTATGTACAATGGAATATCACTCAGACATGAAATCAATGTCATAAGGCTAGGAGAAACAAGATGAGTGGATTTAGGTACGACGATTCCAAGTGAAATAAGTCACACAGAAAAAGACACTTATCATAAGGTATCACTTATAGAGGGAATGTAAAAACCGCTACACTTGAACTGAATTACAAAACAGAACAGAGTCACACGTTTAGAAAACACACTATGGCTGCTTAACGGGAAAGGTGAGGTGGGGTGATGCATAAAACAAGGGTTTCAAATTCGCTCAGATACCGTTCCATACACCCAATATGTAATAGAAAAGACCTACTCCTTGCTCAGTGAACTGGACACAACACCCCCTATTCACCGCACAAGAATATACGTGACTAGTAAGAATCTTAAAACCTATGTATTGATATGTGTCTGGAAGTGAGTCAAGTGGGTGTAAAGCAGCTTGAACACAGCCGTGAAAAGCAGCTAAACCCCATTATAAAAATAAATTCCTTTTAAAAACCCGTAAAACAAAGACAGTGAAAGAGAGAGAAATTCTTACAAAATTCGTTCAGGGGCTGTGATGCAACCTGGATTGACCATATCTAGACCCACAGCTGGATGAGACATAAGGGTGGACACTCTTGGGGCTGAGAGGTTTGGTGAGGTTGGGTGAGCAAACGCAGACCCTTTAAAGTAATACTGCGTGGTACCCATCCCATGGGTCCCAAATCTCCAGGTTCAAGGGCATCTTCCTACGTCGAAAACATGCATGAGAAACCCAGAAGATGGTACACCGTGTGATTTTGAAAGGTTTCCAAAATGAACCACATTTCTCATCTCCTTGTGCTGGGGTTCGCCTTTCCAGCTACTTTACTAGCAATCTCCCTACTTGGAGAATCAGCACCTTTAAGCTCCTGTTCCCTACAGGTTGCAATTTGTCCTGAGGATGAACGGGAAGACGGGCAACCAATGAGAGACTAGATCTAGGTGTTGGGACAGGCACAGGTCACTCTATTTTCCCATCAGGAAGAAGAATTAAACACAGGTTCAGCCTGCCGCCGGGAACCAGAATAGGGCCTGAGGCAATCCCGTGCTTTTGCGGCCAGCTCCCAAAAAAAGATAGTTGAAAAATGGAGCTCAGGGGCACTGCAATTCACAAACCTGCTGAGTTATAAATGATAACTCTCGTCCACAAATATATTGAGGGAAGGCAACGAAGAGGATTTGAAAGCAAGGCAGAATTGCAGGAAACAGGTTTCAGGAGGTAGATTCGAATCGCCTTTAAAGCACATGAAAGGTGGCAAAACGTCGACAATGATGACCTTGGCCAAAAAGGGCGTATGCGTTGTTTCCTGAATATATTCAGGAAACAACGCATACGCCCTTTTTGGCCAACCAAGCAACCTGGAAAGGCAAATCAGCGTTACCAAGAATTCTCGCTTCCCATCGGTCAAAAGGGCCATGCTGCAAAAATTTTCAAAACCAGAAATGCAGGACAGGCCATGGAGAAATGGCAGCCTTGCTACGCTGATGGGAGGGATGTAAATTGCCAACAGCCACTCTGGAGAAGTGTACGGTGTGTCCTGAAACATCGAAAAAACACAGCTTAGGGAGCATAGAGCACGTCCACTCATGGGCGTATAAATTGGGAAAAATAAAAATCAGCAAGACACAGGCACCCCAAAGTTTAGGGCAGCTCTGTTGACAAGAACCTCCACTTCATGACACCGTAAATATCCCAGGAAAGAGAAAAATGGATAAAGAAGTTGTGGTCCTTATGTACAATGGAATATCACTCAGACATGAAATCAATGTCATAAGGCTAGTAGAAGCAAGATGAGTGGATTTAGGAACGACGATTCTAAGTGAAAAAAGTCACACAGAAAAAGACACTTATCATAAGCTATCACTTAGAGAGGGAATGTAAAAACCGCTACACTTGAACTGAATTGCAAAACAGAATAGAGTCACACGTTTAGAAAACACACTATGGCTGCTTAACGGGAAAGGTGAGGTGGGGTGTTGCATAAAACAAGGGCTTCAAATTCGCTCAGATACCGTTCCATACACCCAATATGTAATAGACAAGACCTACTCCTTGCTCAGTGAACTGGACTCAACACCCCCTATTCACCGCACAATAATATATCTGACTAGAAATAATCGTAAAACCTATGTATTGATATCTCTCTGGAAGTGATTCAAGTGGGTGTAAAGCCGCATAAACACAGCCGTGAAAAGCAGCTAAACCCCATTATAAAAATAAATTACTTTTAAAAACCCGTAAAACAAAGACAGTGAAAGAGAGAGAAATTCTTACAAAATTCGTTCAGGGGCTGTGATGCAACCTGGATTGACCATATCTAGACCCACAGCTGGATGAGACATAAGGTTGGACACTCTTGGGGCTGACAGGTTGGGTGAGGTTGGGTGAGCAAACGCAGACCCTTTAAAGTAATACTGCGTGGTACCCATCCCATGGGTCCCAAATCTCCAGGTTCAAGGGCATCTTCCTACATCGAAAACATGCATGAGAAACTCAGAAGATGGTACACCGTGTGATTTTGAAAGGTTTCTAAAACGCACCCCATTTCTCACCTCCTTGTGCTCGGGTTCGCCTTTCCAGCTACTTTACTAGCAATCTCCCTACTTGCAGAATCAGCACCTTTAAGCTCCTGATCCATACAGGTTGCAATTTGTCCTGAGGATGAACGGGAAGAGGGGCAACCAATGAGAGACTAGATCTAGGTGTTGGGACAGGCACAGGTTACTTTATTTTCCCATCAGGAAGAAGAATTAACCACAGGCTCAGCCTGCCGCCCAGAAGCACAATAGCGCCTGAGGCAATACTGCGCTTTTGCGGCCAGCTCCCAAAAAAGCGAGTTGAAAAATGGAGCTCAGGGACACTGCAATTCACAAACCCGCAGAGTTATAAATGATAACTCTCATCCACAGATATATTGAGGGAATGGAACGAAGAGGATTTGAAAGCAAGGCAGAATTGCAGGAAACAGATTTCAGGAGGTAGATTCGAATTGCCTTTAAAGCACATGAAAAGCGGCAAAAGGTCGACAATGATGCCCTTGGCCAAAAAGTGCGTATGCGTTTTTTCCTGAATATATTCAGGAAAAAACGCATACGCCCTTTTTGGCCAACCAAGCACCCTGGAAAGGCAAATCAGCGCTACAAAGAAGTCTCGCTTCCCATCGGTCAAAAGGGCCATGCTGCAAAAAGTGTCAAAACCAGAAATGCAGGACAGGCCATGGAGAAATGGCAGACTTGCTACGCTGATAGGCGGGATGTTAATTGCCAACAACCACTCTGGAGAGGTGTACGGTGTGTCCTGAAACATCGAAAAAACACAGCTTAGGGAGCATAGGGCACGTCCACTCATGGGCGTATAAATTGGGAAAACTAAAAATCAGCAAGACACAGGCACCCCAAAGTTTAGGGCTGCTCTGTTGACAAGAACCTCCAGTTCATGACACCTTAAATATCCCAGGAAAGAGAAAAATGGATAAAGAAGTTGTGGTCCTTATGTACAAAGGAATATCACTCAGACATGAAATCAATGTCATAAGGATAGGAGAAGCAAGATGAGTGGATTTAGGTACGACGATTCCAAGTGAAATAAGTCACACAGAAAAAGACACTTATCATAAGCTATCACTTATAGAGGGAATGTAAAAACCGCTACACTTGAACTGAATTACAAAACAGAACAGAGTCACACGTTTAGAAAACACACTATGGCTGCTTAACGGGAAAGGTGAGGTGGGGTGATGCATAAAACAAGGGTTTCAAATTCGCTCAGATACCGTTCCATACACCCAATATGTAATAGACAAGACCTACTCCTTGCTCAGTGAACTGGACACAACACCCCCTATTCACCGCACAAGAATATACGTGACTAGTAAGAATCTTAAAACCTATGTATTGATACGTGTCTGGAAGTGAGTCAAGTGGGTGTAAAGCCGCTTAAACACAGCCGTGAAAAGCAGCTAAACCCCATTATAAAAATAAATTACTTTTAAAAACCCGTAAAACAAAGACAGTGAAAGAGAGAGAAATTCTTACAAAATTCGTTCAGGGGCTGTGATGCAACCTGGATTGACCATATCTAGACCCACAGCTGGATGAGACATAAGGGTGGACACTGTTGGGGCTGAGAGGTTTGGTGAGGTTGGGTGAGCAAACGCAGACCCTTTAAAGTAATACTGCGTGATACCCATCCCATGGGTCCCAAATCTCCAGGTTCAAGGGCATCTTCCTACATCGAAAACATGCATGAGAAACCCAGAAGATGGTACACCGTGTGATTTTGAAAGGTTTCCAAAATGAACCACATTTCTCATCTCCTTGTGCTGGGGTTCGCCTTTCCAGCTACTTTACTAGCAATCTCCCTATTTGGAGAATCAGCACCTTTAAGCTCCTGTTCCCTACAGGTTGCAATTTGTCCTGAGGATGAACGGGAAGACGGGCAACCAATGAGAGACTAGATCTAGGTGTTGGGACAGGCACAGGTCACTCTATTTTCCCATCAGGAAGAAGAATTAAACACAGGTTCAGCCTGCCGCGGGGAACCAGAATAGGGCCTGAGGCAATCCCGTGCTTTTGCGGCCAGCTCCCAAACAAGACAGTTGAAAAATGGAGCTCAGGGGCACTGCAATTCACAAACCTGCTGAGTTATAAATGATAACTCTCGTCCACAAATATATTGAGGGAAGGCAACGAAGAGGATTTGAAAGCAAGGCAGAATTGCAGGAAACAGGTTTCAGGAGGTAGATTCGAATCGCCTTTAAAGCACATGAAAGGTGGCAAAACGTCGACAATGATGACCTTGGCCAAAAAGGGCGTATGAGTTGTTTCCTGAATATATTCAGGAAAAAACGCATACGCCCTTTTTGGCCAACCAAGCAACCTGGAAAGGCAAATCAGCGCTACCAAGAATTCTCGCTTCCCATCGGTCAAAAGGGCCATGCTGCAAAAATTTTCAAAACCAGAAATGCAGGACAGGCCATGGAGAAATGGCAGCCTTGCTACGCTGATGGGAGGGATGTAAATTGCCAACAGCCACTCTGGAGAAGTGTACGGTGTGTCCTGAAACATCAAAAAAACACAGCTTAGGGAGCATAGGGCACGTCCACTCATGGGCGTATAAATTGGGAAAACTAAAAATCAGCAAGACACAGGCACCCCAAAGTTTAGGGCAGCTCTGTTGACAAGAACCTCCACTTCATGACACCGTAAATACCCCAGGAAAGAGAAAAATGGATAAAGAAGTTGTGGTCCTTATGTACAATGGAATATCACTCAGACATGAAATCAATGTCATAAGGCTAGTAGAAGCAAGATGAGTGGATTTAGGAACGACGATTCTAAGTGAAATAAGTCACACAGAAAAAGACACTTATCATAAGCTATCACTTAGAGAGGGAATGTAAAAACCGCTACACTTGAACTGAATTACAAAACAGAACAGAGTCACACGTTTAGAAAACACACTATGGCTGCTTAACGGGAAAGGTGAGTTGGGGTGATGCATAAAACAAGGGTTTCAAATTCACTCAGATACCGTTCCATACACCCAATATGTAATAGACAAGACCAACTCCTTGCTCAGTGAACTGGACTCAACACCCCCTATTCACCGCACAATAATATGTCTGACTAGTAAGAAGCGTAAAACCTATGTATTGATATCTCTCTGGAAGTGAGTCAAGTGGGTGTAAAGCCGCATAAACACAGCCGTGAAAGGCAGCTAAACCCCATTATAAAAATAAATTACTTTTAAAAACCCGTAAAAGAAAGACAGTGAAAGAGAGAGAAATTCTTACATAATTCGTTCAGGGGCTTTGATGCAACCTGGATTGACCATATCTAGACCCACAGCTGGATGAGACATAAGGGTGGACACTCTTGGGGCTGAGAGGTTGGGTGAGGGTGGGTGAGCAAACGCAGAACCTTTAAAGTAATACTGCGTGGTACCCATCCCATGGGTCCCAAATCTCCAGGTTCAAGGGCATCTTCCTACATCGAAAACATGCTGAGAAACCCAGAATAAGGTACACCGTGTGATTTTGAAAGGTTTCTAAAACGCACCTCATTTCTCATCTCCTTGTGCTCGGGTTCGCCATTCCAGGTACTTTACTAGCAATCTCCCTACTTGGAGAATCAGCACCTTTAACCTCCTGTTCTGTACAGGTTGCAATTTGTCCTGAGGATGAACGGGAAGAGGGGCAACCAATGAGAGACTAGATCTAGGTGTTGGGACAGGCACAGGTCACTCTATTTTCCCATCGGGAAGAAGAATTAACCACAGGCTCAGCCTGCCCCCCGGAACTTGAATAGGGCCTGAGGCAATCCCGTGCTTTTGCGGCCAGCTCCCAAAAAAGACAGTTGAAAAATGGAGCTCAGGGGCACTGCCATTCACAAACCCGCAGAGTTATAAATGGTAACTCTCGTCAACAAATATATTGAGGGAAGGCAACGAAGAGGATTTGAAAGCAAGGCAGAATTGCAGGAAACATGTTTCAGGAGGTAGATTCGAATCGCCTTTAAAGCACATGAAAAGTGGCAAAACGTCGACAGTGATGCCCTTGGCCAAAAAGGGCGTATGCGTTTTTTCCTGAATATATTCAGGAAAAAACGGATACGCCCTTTTTGGCCAACCAAGCAACCTGGAAAGGCAAATCAGCGCTACAAAGAAGTCTCGCTTCCCATCGGTCAAAAGGGCCATGCTGCAAAAAGTGTCAAAACCAGAAATGCAGGACAGGCCATGGAGAAATGGCAGCCTTGCTACGCTGATGGGCGGGATGTAAATTGCCAACAGCCACTCTGGAGAAGTGTACGGTGTGTCCTGAAACATCGAAAAAACAGCTTAGGGAGCATAGGGCAAGTGCACTCATGGGCGTATAAATTGGGAAAACTAAAAATCAGCAAGACACAGGCACCCCAAAGTTTAGGGCTGCTATGTTGACAAGAACCTCCACTTCATGACACCTTAAATATCCCAGGAAAGAGAAAAATGGATAAAGAAGTTGTGGTCCTTATGTACAAAGGAATATCACTCAGACATGAAATCAATGTCATAAGGCTAGTAGAAGCAAGATGAGTGGATTTAGTTATGACGATTCTAAGTGAACTAAGTCACACAGAAAAAGACACTTATCATAAGCTATCACTTATAGAGGGAATGTAAAAACCGCTACACTTGAACTGAATTACAAAGGGAACAGAGTCACACGTTTAGAAAACACACTATGGCTGCTTAACGGGAAAGGTGAGGTGGGGTGATGCATAAAACAAGGGTTTCAAATTCGCTCAGATACCGTTCCATACACCCAATATGTAATAGACAAGGCCTACTCCTTGCTCAGTGAACTGGACTCAACACCCCCTATTCACCGCACAAGAATATATCTGACTAGTAATAATCGTAAAACCTATGTATTGATATCTCTCTGGAAGTGAGTCAAGTGGGTGTAAAGCCGCATAAACACAGCCGTGAAAAGCAGCTAAACCCCATTATAAAAATAAATTACTTTTAAAAACCCGTAAAACAAAGACAGTGAAAGAGAGAGAAATTCTTACAAAATTCGTTCAGGGGCTGTGATGCAACCTGGATTGACCATATCTAGACCCACAGCTGGATGAGACATAAGGTTGGACACTCTTGGGGCTGACAGGTTGGGTGAGGTTGGGTGAGCAAACGCAGACCCTTTAAAGTAATACTGCGTGGTACCCATCCCATGGGTCCCAAATCTCCAGGTTCAAGGGCATCTTCCTACATCGAAAACATGCATGAGAAACTCAGAAGATGGTACACCGTGTGATTTTGAAAGGTTTCTAAAACGCACCCCATTTCTCACCTCCTTGTGCTCGGGTTCGCCTTTCCAGCTACTTTACTAGCAATCTCCCTACTTGCAGAATCAGCACCTTTAAGCTCCTGATCCATACAGGTTGCAATTTGTCCTGAGGATGAACGGGAAGAGGGGCAACCAATGAGAGACTAGATATAGGTGTTGGGACAGGCACAGGTCACTCTATTTTCCCATCAGGAAGAAGAATTAACCACAGGCTCAGCCTGCTGCCCAGAAGCACAATAGCGCCTGAGGCAATACTGCGCTTTTGCGGCCAGCTCCCAAAAAAGCGAGTTGAAAAATGGAGCTCAGGGACACTGCAATTCACAAACCCGCAGAGTTATAAATGATAAGTCTCGTCCAAAAATATATTGAGGGAAGGCAACGAAGAGGATTTGAAAGCAAGGCAGAATTGCAGGAAACAGATTTCAGGAGGTAGATTCGAATTGCCTTTAAAGCACATGAAAAGCGGCAAAAGGTCGACAATGATGCCCTTGGCCAAAAAGGGCGTATGCGTTGTTTCCTGAATATATTCAGGAAAAAACGCATACGCCCTTTTTGGCCAACCAAGCAACCTGGAAAGGCAAATCAGTGCTACAAAGAAGTCTCGCTTCCCATCGGTCAAAAGGGCCATGCTAAAAAAGTGTCAAAACCAGAAATGCAGGACAGGCCATGGAGAAATGGCAGCCTTGCTACACTGATAGGCGGGATGTTAATTGCCAACAGCCACTCTGGAGAAGTGTACGGTGTGTCCTGAAACATCGAAAAAACACAGCTTAGGGAGCATAGGGCACGTCCACTCATGGGCGTATAAATTGGGAAAACTAAAAATCAGCAAGACACAGGCACCCCAAAGTTTAGGGCTGCTCTGTTGACAAGAACCTCCAGTTCATGACACCTTAAATATCCCAGGAAAGAGAAAAATGGATAAAGAAGTTGTGGTCCTTATGTACAATGGAATATCACTCAGACATGAAATCAATGTCATAAGGATAGGAGAAGCAAGATGAGTGGATTTAGGTACGACGATTCCAAGTGAAATAAGTCACACAGAAAAAGACACTTATCATAAGGTATCACTTAGAGAGGGAATGTAAAAACCGCTACACTTGAACTGAATTACAAAACAGAACAGAGTCACACGTTTAGAAAACACACTATGGCTGCTTAACGGGAAAGGTGAGGTGGGGTGATGCATAAAACAAGGGTTTCAAATTCGCTCAGATACCGTTCCATACACCCAATATGTAATAGACAAGACCTACTCCTTGCTCAGTGAACTGGACACAACACCCCCTATTCACCGCACAAGAATATACGTGACTAGTAAGAATCTTAAAACCTATGTATTGATACGTGTCTGGAAGTGAGTCAAGTGGGTGTAAAGCCGCTTAAACACAGCCGTGAAAAGCAGCTAAACCCCATTATAAAAATAAATTACTTTTAAAAACCCGTAAAACAAAGACAGTGAAAGAGAGAGAAATTCTTACAAAATTCGTTCAGGGGCTGTGATGCAACCTGGATTGACCATATCTAGACCCACAGCTGGATGAGACATAAGGGTGGACACTGTTGGGGCTGAGAGGTTTGGTGAGGTTGGGTGAGCAAACGCAGACCCTTTAAAGTAATACTGCGTGGTACCCATCCCATGGGTCCCAAATCTCCAGGTTCAAGGGCATCTTCCTACATCGAAAACATGCATGAGAAACCCAGAAGATGGTACACCGTGTGATTTTGAAAGGTTTCCAAAATGAACCACATTTCTCATCTCCTTGTGCTCGGGTTCGCCTTTCCAGCTACTTTACTAGCAATCTCCCTACTTGGAGAATCAGCACCTTTAAGCTCCTGTTCCCTACAGGTTGCAATTTGTCCTGAGGATGAACGGGAAGACGGGCAACCAATGAGAGACTAGATCTAGGTGTTGGGACAGGCACAGGTCACTCTATTTTCCCATCAGGAAGAAGAATTAAACACAGGTTCAGCCTGCCGCCGGGAACCAGAATAGGGCCTGAGGCAATCCCGTGCTTTTGCGGCCAGCTCCCAAAAAAGACAGTTGAAAAATGGAGCTCAGGAGCACTGCAATTCACAAACCTGCTGAGTTATAAATGATAACTCTCGTCCACAAATATATTGAGGGAAGGCAACGAAGAGGATTTGAAAGCAAGGCAGAATTGCAGGAAACAGGTTTCAGGAGGTAGATTCGAATCGCCTTTAAAGCACATGAAAGGTGGCAAAACGTCGACAATGATGACCTTGGCCAAAAAGGGCGTATGCGTTGTTTCCTGAATATATTCAGGAAAAAACGCATACGCCCTTTTTGGCCATCCAAGCAACCTGGAAAGGCAAATCAGCGCTACCAAGAATTCTCGCTTCCCATCGGTCAAATGGGCCATGCTGCAAAAATTTTCAAAACCAGAAATGCAGGACAGGCCATGGAGAAATGGCAGCCTTGCTACGCTGATGGGAGGGATGTAAATTGCCAACAGCCACTCTGGAGAAGTGTACGGTGTGTCCTGAAACATCGAAAAAACACAGCTTAGGGAGCATAGGGCACGTCCACTCATGGGCGTATAAATTGGGAAAACTAAAAATCAGCAAGACACAGGCACCCCAAAGTTTAGGGCAGCTCTGTTGGCAAGAACCTCCACTTCATGACACCGTAAATACCCCAGGAAAGAGAAAAATGGATAAAGAAGTTGTGGTCCTTATGTACAATGGAATATCACTCAGACATGAAATCAATGTCATAAGGCTAGTAGAAGCAAGATGAGTGGATTTAGGAACGATGATTCTAAGTGAAATAAGTCACACAGAAAAAGACACTTATCATAAGCTATCACTTAGAGAGGGAATGTAAAAACCGCTACACTTGAACTGAATTACAAAACAGAACAGAGTCACACGTTTAGAAAACACACTATGGCTGCTTAACGGGAAAGGTGAGGTGGGGTGATGCATAAAACAAGGGTTTCAAATTCACTCAGATACCGTTCCATACACCCAATATGTAATAGACAAGACCTACTCCTTGCTCAGTGAACTGGACTCAACACCCCCTATTCACCGCACAATAATATGTCTGACTAGTAAGAAGCGTAAAACCTATGTATTGATATCTCTCTGGAAGTGAGTCAAGTGGGTGTAAAGCCGCATAAACACAGCCGTGAAAGGCAGCTAAACCCCATTATAAAAATAAATTACTTTTAAAAACCCGTAAAAGAAAGACAGTGAAAGAGAGAGAAATTCTTACATAATTCGTTCAGGGGCTTTGATGCAACCTGGATTGACCATATCTAGACCCACAGCTGGATGAGACATAAGGGTGGACACTCTTGGGGCTGAGAGGTTGGGTGAGGTTGGGTGAGCAAACGCAGAACCTTTAAAGTAATACTGCGTGGTACCCATCCCATGGGTCCCAAATCTCCAGGTTCAAGGGCATCTTCCTACATCGAAAACATGCATGAGAAACCCAGAATAAGGTACACCGTGTGATTTTGAAAGGTTTCTAAAACGCACCTCATTTCTCATCTCCTTGTGCTCGGGTTCGCCATTCCAGGTACTTTACTAGCAATCTCCCTACTTGGAGAATCAGCACCTTTAACCTCCTGTTCTGTACAGGTTGCAATTTGTCCTGAGGATGAACGGGAAGAGGGGCAACCAATGAGAGACTAGATCTAGGTGTTGGGACAGGCACAGGTCACTCTATTTTCCCATCAGGAAGAAGAATTAACCACAGGCTCAGCCTGCCCCCCGGAACCTGAATAGGGCCTGAGGCAATCCCGTGCTTTTGCGGCCAGCTCCCAAAAAAGACAGTTGAAAAATGGAGCTCAGGGGCACTGCCATTCACAAACCCGCAGAGTTATAAATGGTAACTCTCGTCAACAAATATATTGAGGGAAGGCAACGAAGAGGATTTGAAAGCAAGGCAGAATTGCAGGAAACATGTTTCAGGAGGTAAATTCGAATCGCCTTTAAAGCACATGAAAAGTGGCAAAACGTCGACAGTGATGCCCTTGGCCAAAAAGGGCGTATGCGTTTTTTCCTGAATATATTCAGGGAAAAACGCATACGCCCTTTTTGGCCAACCAAGCAACCTGGAAAGGCAAATCAGCGCTACAAAGAAGTCTCGCTTCCCATCGGTCAAAAGGGCCATGCTGCAAAAAGTGTCAAAACCAGAAATGCAGGACAGGCCATGGAGAAATGGCAGCCTTGCTACGCTGATGGGCCGGATGTAAATTGCCAACAGCCACTCTGGAGAAGTGTACGGTGTGTCCTGAAACATCGAAAAAACAGCTTAGGGAGCATAGGGCAAGTGCACTCATGGGCGTATAAATTGGGAAAACTAAAAATCAGCAAGACACAGGCACCCCAATGTTTAGGGCTGCTATGTTGACAAGAACCTCCACTTCATGACACCTTAAATATCCCAGGAAAGAGAAAAATGGATAAAGAAGTTGTGGTCCTTATGTACAAAGGAATATCACTCAGACATGAAATCAATGTCATAAGGCTAGTAGAAGCAAGATGAGTGGATTTAGGTATGACGATTCTAAGTGAACTAAGTCACACAGAAAAAGACACATATCAAAGGCTGTCACTTATAGAGGGAATGTAAAAACCGCTACATTTGAACTGAATTACAAAACAGAACAGAGTCACACGTTTAGAAAACACACTATGGCTGCTTAACGGGAAAGGTGAGGTGGGGTGATGCATAAAACAAGGGTTTCAAATTCGCTCAGATACCGTTCCATACACCCAATATGTAATAGACAAGACCTACTCCTTGCTCAGTGAACTGGACACAACACCCCCTATTCACCGCACAAGAATATACGTGACTAGTAAGAATCTTAAAACCTATGTATTGATACGTGTCTGGAAGTGAGTCAAGTGGGTGTAAAGCCGCTTAAACACAGCCGTGAAAAGCAGCTAAACCCCATTATAAAAATAAATTACTTTTAAAAACCCGTAAAACAAAGACAGTGAAATTCTTACAAAATTCGTTCAGGGGCTGTGATGCAACCTGGATTGACCATATCTAGACCCACAGCTGGATGAGACATAAGGTTGGACACTCTTGGGGCTGACAGGTTGGGTGAGGTTGGGTGAGCAAACGCAGACCCTTTAAAGTAATACTGCGTGGTACCCATCCCATGGGTCCCAAATCTCCAGGTTCAAGGGCATCTTCCTACATCGAAAACATGCATGAGAAACTCAGAAGATGGTACACCGTGTGATTTTGAAAGGTTTCTAAAACGCACCCCATTTCTCACCTCCTTGTGCTCGGGTTCGCCTTTCCAGCTACTTTACTAGCAATCTCCCTACTTGCAGAATCAGCACCTTTAAGCTCCTGATCCATACAGGTTGCAAATTGTCCTGAGGATGAACGGGAAGAGGGGCAACCAATGAAAGACTATATCTAGGTGTTGGGACAGGCACAGGTCACTCTATTTTCCCATCAGGAAGAAGAATTAACCACAGGCTCAGCCTGCTGCCCAGAAGCACAATAGCGCCTGAGGCAATACTGCGCTTTTGCGGCCAGCTCCCAAAAAAGCGAGTTGAAAAATGGAGCTCAGGGACACTGCAATTCACAAACCCGCAGAGTTATAAATGATAAGTCTCGTCCAAAAATATATTGAGGGAAGGCAACGAAGAGGATTTGAAAGCAAGGCAGAATTGCAGGAAACAGATTTCAGGAGGTAGATTCGAATTGCCTTTAAAGCACATGAAAAGCGGCAAAACGTCGACAATGATGCCCTTGGACAAAAAGGGCGTATGCGTTTTTTCCTGAATATATTCAGGAAAAAACGCATACGCCCTTTTTGGCCAACCAAGCAACCTGGAAAGGCAAATCAGCGCTACAAAGAAGTCTCGCTTCCCATCGGTCAAAAGGGCCATGCTAAAAAAGTGTCAAAACCAGAAATGCAGGACAGGCCATGGAGAAATGGCAGCCTTGCTACGCTGATAGGCGGGATGTTAATTGCCAACAGCCACTCTGGAGAAGTGTACGGTGTGTCCTGAAACATCGAAAAAACACAGCTTAGGGAGCATAGGGCACGTCCACTCATGGGCGTATAAATTGGGAAAACTAAAAATCAGCAAGACACAGGCACCCCAAAGTTTAGGGCTGCTCTGTTGACAAGAACCTCCAGTTCATGACACCTTAAATATCCCAGGAAAGAGAAAAATGGATAAAGAAGTTGTGGTCCTTATGTACAATGGAATATCACTCAGACATGAAATCAATGTCATAAGGCTAGGAGAAGCAAGATGAGTGGATTTAGGTACGACGATTCCAAGTGAAATAAGTCACACAGAAAAAGACACTTATCATAAGGTATCACTTATAGAGGGAATGTAAAAACCACTACACTTGAACTGAATTACAAAACAGAACAGAGTCACACGTTTAGAAAACACACTATGGCTGCTTAACGGGAAAGGTGAGGTGGGGTGATGCATAAAACAAGGGTTTCAAATTCGCTCAGATACCGTTCCATACACACAATATGTAATAAAAAAGACCTACTCCTTGCACAGTGAACTGGACACAACACCCCCTATTCACCGCACAAGAATATACGTGACTAGTAAGAATCTTAAAACCTATGTATTGATACGTGTCTGGAAGTGAGTCAAGTGGGTGTAAAGCCGCTTAAACACAGCCGTGAAAAGCAGCTAAACCCCATTATAAAAATAAATTACTTTTAAAAACCCGTAAAACAAAGACAGTGAAAGAGAGAGAAATTTTACAAAATTCGTTCAGGGGCTGTGATGCAACCTGGATTGACCATATCTAGACCCACAGCTGGATGAGACATAAGGGTGGACACTCTTGGGGCTGAGAGGTTTGGTGAGGTTGGGTGAGCAAACGCAGACCCTTTAAAGTAATACTGCGTGGTACCCATCCCATGGGTCCCAAATCTCCAGGTTCAAGGGCATCTTCCTACATCGAAAACATGCATGAGAAACCCAGAAGATGGTACACCGTGTGATTTTGAAAGGTTTCCAAAATGAACCACATTTCTCATCTCCTTGTGCTGGGGTTCGCCTTTCCAGCTACTTTACTAGCAATCTCCCTACTTGGAGAATCAGCACCTTTAAGCTCCTGTTCCCTACAGGTTGCAATTTGTCCTGAGGATGAACGGGAAGAGGGGCAACCAATGAGAGACTAGATCTAGGTGTTGGGACAGGCACAGGTCACTCTTTTTTCCCAATAGGAAGAAGAATTAAACACAGGTTCAGCCTGCCGCCGGGAACCAGAATAGGGCCTGAGGCAATCCCGTGCTTTTGCGGCCAGCTCCCAAAAAAGACAGTTGAAAAATGGAGCTCAGGGGCACTGCAATTCACAAACCTGCTGAGTTATAAATGATAACTCTCGTCCACAAATATATTGAGGGAAGGCAACGAAGAGGATTTGAAAGCAAGGCAGAATTGCAGGAAACAGGTTTCAGGGGGTAGATTCGAATCGCCTTTAAAGCACATGAAAGGTGGCAAAACGTCGACAATGATGACCTTGGCCAAAAAGGGCGTATGCGTTGTTTCCTGAATATATTCAGGAAACAACGCATACGCCCTTTTTGGCCAACCAAGCAACCTGGAAAGGCAAATCAGCGCTACCAAGAATTCTTGCTTCCCATCGGTCAAAAGGGCCATGCTGCAAAAATTTTCAAAACCAGAAATGCAGGACAGGCCATGGAGAAATGGCAGCCTTGCTACGCTGATGGGAGGGATGTAAATTGCCAACAGCCACTCTGGAGAAGTGTACGGTGTGTCCTGAAACATCAAAAAAACACAGCTTAGGGAGCATAGGGCACGTCCACTCATGGGCGTATAAATTGGGAAAACTAAAAATCAGCAAGACACAGGCACCCCAAAGTTTAGGGCAGCTCTGTTGACAAGAACCTCCACTTCATGACACCGTAAATATCCCAGGAAAGAGAAAAATGGATAAAGAAGTTGTGGTCCTTATGTACAATGGAATATCACTCAGACATGAAATCAATGTCATAAGGCTAGTAGAAGCAAGATGAGTGGATTTAGGAACGACGATTCTAAGTGAAATAAGTCACACAGAAAAAGACACTTATCATAAGCTATCACTTAGAGAGGGAATGTAAAAACCGCTACACTTGAACTGAATTAAAAAACAGAACAGAGTCACACGTTTAGAAAACACACTATGGCTGCTTAACGGGAAAGGTGAGTTGGGGTGATGCATAAAACAAGGGTTTCAAATTCACTCAGATACCGTTCCATACACCCAATATGTAATAGACAAGACCAACTCCTTGCTCAGTGAACTGGACTCAACACCCCCTATTCACCGCACAATAATATGTCTGACTAGTAAGAATCGTAAAACCTATGTATTGATATCTCTCTGGAAGTGAGTCAAGTGGGTGTAAAGCCGCATAAACACAGCCGTGAAAGGCAGCTAAACCCCATAATAAAAATAAATTACTTTTAAAAACCCGTAAAAGAAAGACAGTGAAAGAGAGAGAAATTCTTACATAATTCGTTCAGGGGCTTTGATGCAACCTGGATTGACCATATCTAGACCCACAGCTGGATGAGACATAAGGGTGGATACTCTTGGGGCTGAGAGGTTGGGTGAGGTTGGGTGAGCAAACGCAGAACCTTTAAAGTAATACTGCGTGGTACCCATCCCATGGGTCCCAAATCTCCAGGTTCAAGGGCATCTTCCTACATCGAAAACATGCATGAGAAACCCAGAATAAGGTACACCGTGTGATTTTGAAAGGTTTCTAAAACGCACCTCATTTCTCATCTCCTTGTGCTCGGGTTCGCCATTCCAGGTACTTTACTAGCAATCTCCCTACTTGGACAATCTGCACCTTTAACCTCCTGTTCTGTACAGGTTGCAATTTGTCCTGAGGATGAACGGGAAGAGGGGCAACCAATGAGAGACTAGATCTAGGTGTTGGGACAGGCACAGGTCACTCTATTTTCCCATCAGGAAGAAGAATTAACCACAGGCTCAGCCTGCCCCCCGGAACCTGAATAGGGCCTGAGGCAATCCCGTGCTTTTGCGGCCAGCTCCCAAAAAAGACAGTTGAAAAATGGAGCTCAGGGGCACTGCCATTCACAAACCCGCAGAGTTATAAATGGTAACTCTTGTCCACAAATATATTGAGGGAAGGCAACGAAGAGGATTTGAAAGCAAGGCAGAATTGCAGGAAACATGTTTCAGGAGGTAGATTCGAATCGCCTTTAAAGCACATGAAAAGTGGCAAAACGTCGACAGTGATGCCCTTGGCCAAAAAGGGCGTATGCGTTTTTTCCTGAATATATTCAGGAAAAAACGCATACGCCCTTTTTGGCCAACCAAGCAACCTGGAAAGGCAAATCAGCGCTACAAAGAAGTCTCGCTTCCCATCGGTCAAAAGGGCCATGCTGCAAAAAGTGTCAAAACCAGAAATGCAGGACAGGCCATGGAGAAATGGCAGCCTTGCTACGCTGATGGGCGGGATGTAAATTGCCAACAGCCACTCTGGAGAAGTGTACGGTGTGTCCTGAAACATCGAAAAAACAGCTTAGGGAGCATAGGGAACGTGCACTCATGGGCGTATAAATTGGGAAAACTAAAAATCAGCAAGACACAGGCACCCCAATGTTTAGGGCTGCTATGTTGACAAGAACCTCCACTTCATGACACCTTAAATATCCCAGGAAAGAGAAAAATGGATAAAGAAGTTGTGGTCCTTATGTACAAAGGAATATCTCTCAGACATGAAATCAATGTCATAAGGCTAGTAGAAGCAAGATGAGTGGATTTAGTTATGACGATTCTAAGTGAACTAAGTCACACAGAAAAAGACACTTATCATAAGCTATCACTTATAGAGGGAATGTAAAAACCGCTACACTTGAACTGAATTACAAAGGGAACAGATTCACACGTTTAGAAAACACACTATGGCTGCTTAACGGGAAAGGTGAGGTGGGGTGATGCATAAAACAAGGGTTTCAAATTCGCTCAGATACCGTTCCATACACCCAATATGTAATAGACAAGGCCTGCTCCTTGCTCAGTGAACTGGACTCAACACCCCGTATTCACCGCACAAGAATATATCTGACTAGAAATAATCGTAAAACCTATGAATTGATATCTCTCTGGAAGTGAGCCAAGTGGGTGTAAAGCCGCATAAACACAGCCGTGAAAAGCAGCTAAACCCCATTATAAAAATAAATTACTATTAAAAAACCGTAAAACAAAGACAGTGAAAGAGAGAGAAATTCTTACAAAATTCGTTCAGGGGCTGTGATGCAACCTGGATTGACCATATCTAGACCCACACCTGGATGAGACATAAGGGTGGACACTCTTGGGGCTGAGAGGTTGGGTGAGGTTGGGTGAGCAAACTCAGACCCTTTAAAATAATACTGCGTGGTACCCATCCCATGGGTCCCAAATCTCCAGGTTCAAGGGCATCTTCCTACATCGAAAACATGCATGAGAATCCCAGAAGATGGTACACCGTGTGATCGGGAAAGGTTTCTAAAACGCACCTCATTTCTCATCTCCTTGTGCTCGGGTTCGCCATTCCAGCTACTTTACTAGCAATCTCCCTTCTTGGAGAATCAGCACCTTTAACCTCCTGTTCTGTACAGGTTGCAATTTGTCCTGAGGATGAACGGGAAGAGGGGCAACCAATGAGAGACTAGATCTAGGTGTTGGGACAGGCACAGGTCACTCTATTTTCCCATCAGGAAGAAGAATTAACCACAGGCTCAGCCTGCCCCCCGGAACCTGAATAGGGCCTGAGGCAATCCCGTGCTTTTGCGGCCAGCTCCCAAAAAAGACAGTTGAAAAATGGAGCTCAGGGGCACTGCCATTCACAAACCCGCAGAGTTATAAAAGGTAACTCTCGTCAACAAATATATTGAGGGAAGGCAACGAAGAGGATTTGAAAGCAAGGCAGAATTGCAGGAAACATGTTTCAGGAGGTAGATTCGAATCGCCTTTAAAGCACATGAAAAGTGGCAAAACGTCGACAGTGATGCCCTTGGCCAAAAAGGGCGTATGCGTTTTTTCCTGAATATATTCAGGAAAAAACGGATACGCCCTTTTTGGCCAACCAAGCAACCTGGAAAGGCAAATCAGCGCTACAAAGAAGTCTCGCTTCCCATCGGTCAAAAGGGCCATGCTGCAAAAAGTGTCAAAACCAGAAATGCAGGACAGGCCATGGAGAAATGGCAGCCTTGCTACGCTGATGGGCGGGATGTAAATTGCCAACAGCCACTCTGGAGAAGTGTACGGTGTGTCCTGAAACATCGAAAAAACAGCTTAGGGAGCATAGGGCAAGTGCACTCATGGGCGTATAAATTGGGAAAACTAAAAATCAGCAAGACACAGGCACCCCAATGTTTAGGGCTGCTATGTTGACAAGAACCTCCACTTCATGACACCTTAAATATCCCAGGAAAGAGAAAAATGGATAAAGAAGTTGTGGTCCTTATGTACAAAGGAATATCACTCAGACATGAAATCAATGTCATAAGGCTAGTAGAAGCAAGATGAGTGGATTTAGGTATGACGATTCTAAGTGAACTAAGTCACACAGAAAAAGACACTTATCAAAGGCTGTCACTTATAGAGGGAATGTAAAACCCGCTACATTTGAACTGAATTACAAAACAGAACAGAGTCACACGTTTAGAAAACACACTATGGCTGCTTAACGGGAAAGGTGAGGTGGGGTGATGCATAAAACAAGGGTTTCAAATTCGCTCAGATACCGTTCCATACACCCAATATGTAATAGACAAGACCTACTCCTTGCTCAGTGAACTGGACACAACACCCCCTATTCACCGCACAAGAATATACGTGACTAGTAAGAATCTTAAAACCTATGTATTGATACGTGTCTGGAAGTGAGTCAAGTGGGTGTAAAGCCGCTTAAACACAGCCGTGAAAAGCAGCTAAACCCCATTATAAAAATAAATTACTTTTAAAAACCCGTAAAACAAAGACAGTGAAATTCTTACAAAATTCGTTCAGGGGCTGTGATGCAACCTGGATTGACCATATCTAGACCCACAGCTGGATGAGACATAAGGTTGGACACTCTTGGGGCTGACAGGTTGGGTGAGGTTGGGTGAGCAAACGCAGACCCTTTAAAGTAATACTGCGTGGTACCCATCCCATGGGTCCCAAATCTCCAGGTTCAAGGGCATCTTCCTACATCGAAAACATGCATGAGAAACTCAGAAGATGGTACACCGTGTGATTTTGAAAGGTTTCTAAAACGCACCCCATTTCTCACCTCCTTGTGCTCGGGTTCGCCTTTCCAGCTACTTTACTAGCAATCTCCCTACTTGCAGAATCAGCACCTTTAAGCTCCTGATCCATACAGGTTGCAAATTGTCCTGAGGATGAACGGGAAGAGGGGCAACCAATGAGAGACTATATCTAGGTGTTGGGACAGGCACAGGTCACTCTATTTTCCCATCAGGAAGAAGAATTAACCACAGGCTCAGCCTGCTGCCCAGAAGCACAATAGCGCCTGAGGCAATACTGCGCTTTTGCGGCCAGCTCCCAAAAAAGCGAGTTGAAAAATGGAGCTCAGGGACACTGCAATTCACAAACCCGCAGAGTTATAAAAGGTAACTCTCGTCAACAAATATATTGAGGGAAGGCAACGAAGAGGATTTGAAAGCAAGGCAGAATTGCAGGAAACATGTTTCAGGAGGTAGATTCGAATCGCCTTTAAATCACATGAAAAGCGGCAAAACGTCGACAAAGATGCCCTTGGACAAAAAGGGCGTATGCGTTTTTTCCTGAATATATTCAGGAAAAAACGCATACGCCCTTTTTGGCCAACCAAGCAACCTGGAAAGGCAAATCAGCGCTACAAAGAAGTCTCGCTTCCCATCGGTCAAAAGGGCCATGCTAAAAAAGTGTCAAAACCAGAAATGCAGGACAGGCCATGGAGAAATGGCAGCCTTGCTACGCTGATAGGCGGGATGTTAATTGCCAACAGCCACTCTGGAGAAGTGTACGGTGTGTCCTGAAACATCGAAAAAACACAGCTTAGGGAGCATAGGGCACGTCCACTCATGGGCGTATAAATTGGGAAAACTAAAAATCAGCAAGACACAGGCACCCCAAAGTTTAGGGCTGCTCTGTTGACAAGAACCTCCAGTTCATGACACCTTAAATATCCCAGGAAAGAGAAAAATGGATAAAGAAGTTGTGGTCCTTATGTACAATGGAATATCACTCAGACATGAAATCAATGTCATAAGGCTAGGAGAAGCAAGATGAGTGGATTTAGGTACGACGATTCCAAGTGAAATAAGTCACACAGGAAAAGACACTTATCATAAGGTATCACTTATAGAGGGAATGTAAAAACCGCTACACTTGAACTGAATTACAAAACAGAACAGAGTCACACGTTTAGAAAACACACTATGGCTGCTTAACGGGAAAGGTGAGGTGGGGTGATGCATAAAACAAGGGTTTCAAATTCGCTCAGATACTGTTCCATACACACAATATGTAATAAAAAAGACCTACTCCTTGCTCAGTGAACTGGACACAACACCCCCTATTCACCGCACAAGAATATACGTGACTAGTAAGAATCTTAAAACCTATGTATTGATATCTGTCTGGAAGTGAGTCAAGTTGGTGTAAAGCTGCATAAACACAGCCGTGAAAAGCAGCTAAACCCCATTATAAAAATAAATTACTTTTAAAAACCCGTAAAACAAAGACAGTGAAAGAGAGAGAAATTTTACAAAATTCGTTCAGGGGCTGTGATGCAACCTGGATTGACCATATCTAGACCCACAGCTGGATGAGACATAAGGGTGGACACTCTTGGGGCTGAGAGGTTTGGTGAGGTTGGCTGAGCAAACGCAGACCCTTTAAAGTAATACTGCGTGGTACCCATCCCATGGGTCCCAAATCTCCAGGTTCAAGGGCATCTTCCTACATCGAAAACATGCATGAGAAACCCAGAAGATGGTACACCGTGTGATTTTGAAAGGTTTCCAAAATGAACCACATTTCTCATCTCCTTGTGCTGGGGTTCGCCTTTCCAGCTACTTTACTAGCAATCTCCCTACTTGGAGAATCAGCACCTTTAAGCTCCTGTTCCCTACAGGTTGCAATTTGTCCTGAGGATGAACGGGAAGAGGGGCAACCAATGAGAGACTAGATCTAGGTGTTGGGACAGGCACAGGTCACTCTTTTTTCCCAATAGGAAGAAGAATTAAACACAGGTTCAGCCTGCCGCCGGGAACCAGAATAGGGCCTGAGGCAATCCCGTGCTTTTGCGGCCAGCTCCCAAAAAAGACAGTTGAAAAATGGAGCTCAGGGGCACTGCAATTCACAAACCTGCTGAGTTATAAATGATAACTCTCGTCCACAAATATATTGAGGGAAGGCAACGAAGAGGATTTGAAAGCAAGGCAGAATTGCAGGAAACAGGTTTCAGGGGGTAGATTCGAATCGCCTTTAAAGCACATGAAAGGTGGCAAAACGTCGACAATGATGACCTTGGCCAAAAAGGGCGTATGCGTTGTTTCCTGAATATATTCAGGAAACAACGCATACGCCCTTTTTGGCCAACCAAGCAACCTGGAAAGGCAAATCAGCGCTACCAAGAATTCTTGCTTCCCATCGGTCAAAAGGGCCATGCTGCAAAAATTTTCAAAACCAGAAATGCAGGACAGGCCATGGAGAAATGGCAGCCTTGCTACGCTGATGGGAGGGATGTAAATTGCCAACAGCCACTCTGGAGAAGTGTACGGTGTGTCCTGAAACATCAAAAAAACACAGCTTAGGGAGCATAGGGCACGTCCACTCATGGGCGTATAAATTGGGAAAACTAAAAATCAGCAAGACACAGGCACCCCAAAGTTTAGGGCAGCTCTGTTGACAAGAACCTCCACTTCATGACACCGTAAATATCCCAGGAAAGAGAAAAATGGATAAAGAAGTTGTGGTCCTTATGTACAATGGAATATCACTCAGACATGAAATCAATGTCATAAGGCTAGTAGAAGCAAGATGAGTGGATTTAGGAACGACGATTCTAAGTGAAATAAGTCACACAGAAAAAGACACTTATCATAAGCTATCACTTAGAGAGGGAATGTAAAAACCGCTACACTTGAACTGAATTAAAAAACAGAACAGAGTCACACGTTTAGAAAACACACTATGGCTGCTTAACGGGAAAGGTGAGTTGGGGTGATGCATAAAAAAAGGGTTTCAAATTCACTCAGATACCGTTCCATACACCCAATATGTAATAGACAAGACCAACTCCTTGCTCAGTGAACTGGACTCAACACCCCCTATTCACCGCACAATAATATGTCTGACTAGTAAGAATCGTAAAACCTATGTATTGATATCTCTCTGGAAGTGAGTCAAGTGGGTGTAAAGCCGCATAAACACAGCCGTGAAAGGCAGCTAAACCCCATTATAAAAATAAATTACTTTTAAAATCCCGTAAAAGAAAGACAGTGAAAGAGAGAGAAATTCTTACATAATTCGTTCAGGGGCTTTGATGCAACCTGGATTGACCATATCTAGACCCACAGCTGGATGAGACATAAGGGTGGACACTCTTGGGGCTGAGAGGTTGGGTGAGGTTGGGTGAGCAAACGCAGAACCTTTAAAGTAATACTGCGTGGTACCCATCCCATGGGTCCCAAATCTCCAGGTTCAAGGGCATCTTCCTACATCGAAAACATGCATGAGAAACCCAGAATAAGGTACACCGTGTGATTTTGAAAGGTTTCCAAAACGCACCTCATTTCTCATCTCCTTGTGCTCGGGTTCGCCATTCCAGGTACTTTACTAGCAATCTCCCTACTTGGAGAATCAGCACCTTTAACCTCCTGTTCTGTACAGGTTGCAATTTGTCCTGAGGATGAACGGGAAGAGGGGCAACCAATGAGAGACTAGATCTAGGTGTTGGGACAGGCACAGGTCACTCTATTTTCCCATCAGGATGAAGAATTAACCACAGGCTCAGCCTGCCCCCCGGAACCTGAATAGGGCCTGAGGCAATCCCGTGCTTTTGCGGCCAGCTCCCAAAAAAGACAGTTGAAAAATGGAGCTCAGGGTCACTGCCATTCACAAACCCGCAGAGTTATAAATGGTAACTCTCGTCCACAAATATATTGAGGGAAGGCAACGAAGAGGATTTGAAAGCAAGGCAGAATTGCAGGAAACAGGTTTCAGGAGGTAGATACGAATCGCCTTTAAAGCACATGAAAAGTGGCAAAACGTCGACAGTGATGCCCTTGGCCAAAAAGGGCGTATGCGTTTTTTCCTGAATATATTCAGGAAAAAACGGATACGCCCTTTTTGGCCAACCAAGCAACCTGGAAAGGCAAATCAGCGCTACAAAGAAGTCTCGCTTCCCATCGGTCAAAAGGGCCATGCTGCAAAAAGTGTCAAAACCAGAAATGCAGGACAGGCCATGGAGAAATGGCAGCCTTGCTACGCTGATGGGCGGGATGTAAATTGCCAACAGCCACTCTGGAGAAGTGTACGGTGTGTCCTGAAACATCGAAAAAACAGCTTAGGGAGCATAGGGCACGTGCACTCATGGGCGTATAAATTGGGAAAACTAAAAATCAGCAAGACACAGGCACCCCAATGTTTAGGGCTGCTATGTTGACAAGAACCTCCACTTCATGACACCTTAAATATCCCAGGAAAGAGAAAAATGGATAAAGAAGTTGTGGTCCTTATGTACAAAGGAATATCACTCAGACATGAAATCAATGTCATAAGGCTAGTAGAAGCAAGATGAGTGGATTTAGGTATGACGATTCTAAGTGAACTAAGTCACACAGAAAAAGACACTTATCATAAGCTATCACTTATAGAGGGAATGTAAAAACCGCTACACTTGAACTGAATTACAAAGGGAACAGAGTCAAACGTTTAGAAAACACACTATGGCTGCTTAACGGGAAAGGTGAGGTGGGGTGATGCATAAAACAAGGGTTTCAAATTCGCTCAGATACCGTTCCATACACCCAATATGTAATAGACAAGGCCTACTCCTTGCTCAGTGAACTGGAATCAACACCCCCTATTCACCGCACAAGAATATATCTGACTAGTAATAATCGTAAAACCTATGTATTGATATCTCTCTGGAAGTGAGCCAAGTGGGTGTAAAGCCGCATAAACACAGCCGTGAAAGGCAGCTAAACCCCATAATAAAAATAAATTACTTTTAAAAACCCGTAAAAGAAAGACAGTGAAAGAGAGAGAAATTCTTACAATATTCGTTCAGGGGCTTTGATGCAACCTGGATTGACCATATCTAGACCCACAGCTGGATGAGACATAAGGGTGGATACTCTTGGGGCTGAGAGGTTGGGTGAGGTTGGGTGAGCAAACGCAGAACCTTTAAAGTAATACTGCGTGGTACCCATCCCATGGGTCCCAAATCTCCAGGTTCAAGGGCATCTTCCTACATCGAAAACATGCATGAGGAACCCAGAATAAGGTACACCGTGTGATTTTGAAAGGTTTCTAAAACGCACCTCATTTCTCATCTCCTTGTGCTCGGGTTCGCCATTCCAGGTACTTTACTAGCAATCTCCCTACTTGGAGAATCTGCACCTTTAACCTCCTGTTCTGTACAGGTTGCAATTTGTCCTGAGGATGAACGGGAAGAGGGGCAACCAATGAGAGACTAGATCTAGGTGTTGGGACAGGCACAGGTCACTCTATTTTCCCATCAGGAAGAAGAATTAACCACAGGCTCAGCCTGCCCCCCGGAACCTGAATAGGGCCTGAGGCAATCCCGTGCTTTTGCGGCCAGCTCCCAAAAAAGACAGTTGAAAAATGGAGCTCAGTGGCACTGCCATTCACAAACCCGCAGAGTTATAAATGGTAACTCTTGTCCACAAATATATTGAGGGAAGGCAACGAAGAGGATTTGAAAGCAAGGCAGAATTGCAGGAAACATGTTTCAGGAGGTAGATTCGAATCGCCTTTAAAGCACATGAAAAGTGGCAAAACGTCGACAGTGATGCCCTTGGCCAAAAAGGGCGTATGCGTTTTTTCCTGAATATATTCAGGAAAAAACGCATACGCCCTTTTTGGCCAACCAAGCAACCTGGAAAGTCAAATCAGCGCTACAAAGAAGTCTCGCTTCCCATCGGTCAAAAGGGCCATGCTGCAAAAAGTGTCAAAACCAGAAATGCAGGACAGGCCATGGAGAAATGGCAGCCTTGCTACGCTGATGGGCGGGATGTAAATTGCCAACAGCCACTCTGGAGAAGTGTACGGTGTGTCCTGAAACATCGAAAAAACAGCTTAGGGAGCATAGGGCAAGTGCACTCATGGGCGTATAAATTGGGAAAACTAAAAATCAGCAAGACACAGGCACCCCAATGTTTAGGGCTGCTATGTTGACAAGAACCTCCACTTCATGACACCTTAAATATCCCAGGAAAGAGAAAAATGGATAAAGAAGTTGTGGTCCTTATGTACAAAGGAATATCTCTCAGACATGAAATCAATGTCATAAGGCTAGTAGAAGCAAGATGAGTGGATTTAGTTATGACGATTCTAAGTGAACTAAGTCACACAGAAAAAGACACTTATCATAAGCTATCACTTATAGAGGGAATGTAAAAACCGCTACACTTGAACTGAATTACAAAGGGAACAGATTCACAGGTTTAGAAAACACACTATGGCTGCTTAACGGGAAAGGTGAGGTGGGGTGAGGCATAAAACAAGGGTTTCAAATTCGCTCAGATACCGTTCCATACACCCAATATGTAATAGACAAGGCCTGCTCCTTGCTCAGTGAACTGGACTCAACACCCCCTATTCACCGCACAAGAATATATCTGACTAGTAATAATCGTAAAACCTATGTATTGATATCTCTCTGGAAGTGAGCCAAGTGGGTGTAAAGCCGCATAAACACAGCCGTGAAAAGCAGCTAAACCCCATTATAAAAATAAATTACTATTAAAAAACCGTAAAACAAAGACAGTGAAAGAGAGAGAAATCCTTACAAAATTCGTTCAGGGGCTGTGATGCAACCTGGATTGACCATATCTAGACCCACACCTGGATGAGACATAAGGGTGGACACTCTTGGGGCTGAGAGGTTGGGTGAGGTTGGGTGAGCAAACTCAGACCCTTTAAAGTAATACTGCGTGGTACCCATCCCATGGGACCCAAATCTCCAGGTTCAAGGGCATCTTCCTACATCGAAAACATGCATGAGAATCCCAGAAGATGGTACACCGTGTGATCGGGAAAGGTTTCTAAAACGCACCTCATTTCTCATCTCCTTGTGCTCGGGTTCGCCATTCCAGCTACTTTACTAGCAATCTCCCTTCTTGGAGAATCAGCACCTTTAACCTCCTGTTCTGTACAGGTTGCAATTTGTCCTGAGGATGAACGGGAAGAGGGGCAACCAATGAGAGACTAGATCTAGGTGTTGGGACAGGCACAGGTCACTCTATTTTCCCATCAGGAAGAAGAATTAACCACAGGCTCAGCCTGCCCCCCGGAACCTGAATAGGGCCTGAGGCAATCCCGTGCTTTTGCGGCCAGCTCCCAAAAAAGACAGTTGAAAAATGGAGCTCAGGGGCACTGCCATTCACAAACCCGCAGAGTTATAAATGGTAACTCTCGTCAACAAATATATTGAGGGAAGGCAACGAAGAGGATTTGAAAGCAAGGCAGAATTGCAGGAAACATGTTTCAGGAGGTAGATTCGAATCGCCTTTAAAGCACATGAAAAGTGGCAAAACGTCGACAGTGATGCCCTTGGCCAAAAAGGGCGTATGCGTTTTTTCCTGAATATATTCAGGAAAAAACGGATACGCCCTTTTTGGCCAACCAAGCAACCTGGAAAGGCAAATCAGCGCTACAAAGAAGTCTCGCTTCCCATCGGTCAAAAGGGCCATGCTGCAAAAAGTGTCAAAACCAGAAATGCAGGACAGGCCATGGAGAAATGGCAGCCTTGCTACGCTGATGGGCGGGATGTAAATTGCCAACAGCCACTCTGGAGAAGTGTACGGTGTGTCCTGAAACATCGAAAAAACAGCTTAGGGAGCATAGGGCAAGTGCACTCATGGGCGTATAAATTGGGAAAACTAAAAATCAGCAAGACACAGGCACCCCAATGTTTAGGGCTGCTATGTTGACAAGAACCTCCACTTCATGACACCTTAAATATCCCAGGAAAGAGAAAAATGGATAAAGAAGTTGTGGTCCTTATGTACAAAGGAATATCACTCAGACATGAAATCAATGTCATAAGGCTAGTAGAAGCAAGATGAGTGGATTTAGGTATGACGATTCTAAGTGAACTAAGTCACACAGAAAAAGACACTTATCATAAGCTATCACTTATAGAGGGAATGTAAAAACCGCTACACTTGAACTGAATTACAAAGGGAACAGATTCACACGTTTAGAAAACACACTATGGCTGCTTAACGGGAAAGGTGAGGTGGGGTGATGCATAAAACAAGGGTTTCAAATTCGCTCAGATACCGTTCCATACACCCAATATGTAATAGACAAGGCCTGCTCCTTGCTCAGTGAACTGGACTCAACACCCCCTATTCACCGCACAAGAATATATCTGACTAGTAATAATCGTAAAACCTATGTATTGATATCTCTCTGGAAGTGAGCCAAGTGGGTGTAAAGCCGCATAAACACAGCCGTGAAAAGCAGCTAAACCCCATTATAAAAATAAATTACTATTAAAAAACCGTAAAACAAAGACAGTGAAAGAGAGAGAAATCCTTACAAAATTCGTTCAGGGGCTGTGATGCAACCTGGATTGACCATATCTAGACCCACACCTGGATGAGACATAAGGGTGGACACTCTTGGGGCTGAGAGGTTGGGTGAGGTTGGGTGAGCAAACTCAGACCCTTTAAAGTAATACTGCGTGGTACCCATCCCATGGGTCCCAAATCTCCAGGTTCAAGGGCATCTTCCTACATCGAAAACTTGCATGAGAAACTCAGAAGATGGTACACCGTGTGATTTTGAAAGGTTTCTAAAACGCACCCCATTTCTCACCTCCTTGTGCTCGGGTTCGCCTTTCCAGCTACTTTACTAGCAATCTCCCTACTTGCAGAATCAGCACCTTTAAGCTCCTGATCCATACAGGTTGCAAATTGTCCTGAGGATGAACGGGAAGAGGGGCAACCAATGAGAGACTATATCTAGGTGTTGGGACAGGCACAGGTCACTCTATTTTCCCATCAGGAAGAAGAATTAACCACAGGCTCAGCCTGCTGCCCAGAAGCACAATAGCGCCTGAGGCAATACTGCGCTTTTGCGGCCAGCTCCCAAAAAAGCGAGTTGAAAAATGGAGCTCAGGGACACTGCAATTCACAAACCCGCAGAGTTATAAATGATAAGTCTCGTCCAAAAATATATTGAGGGAAGGCAACGAAGAGGATTTGAAAGCAAGGCAGAATTGCAGGAAACAGATTTCAGGAGGTAGATTCGAATTGCCTTTAAAGCACATGAAAAGCGGCAAAACGTCGACAATGATGCCCTTGGACAAAAAGGGCGTATGCGTTTTTTCCTGAATATATTCAGGAAAAAACGCATACGCCCTTTTTGGCCAACCAAGCAACCTGGAAAGGCAAATCAGCGCTACAAAGAAGTCTCGCTTCCCATCGTTCAAAAGGGCCATGCTAAAAAAGTGTCAAAACCAGAAATGCAGGACAGGCCATGGAGAAATGGCAGCCTTGCTACGCTGATAGGCGGGATGTTAATTGCCAACAGCCACTCTGGAGAAGTGTACGGTGTGTCCTGAAACATCGAAAAAACACAGCTTAGGGAGCATAGGGCACGTCCACTCATGGGCGTATAAATTGGGAAAACTAAAAATCAGCAAGACACAGGCACCCCAAAGTTTAGGGCTGCTCTGTTGACAAGAACCTCCAGTTCATGACACCTTAAATATCCCAGGAAAGAGAAAAATGGATAAAGAAGTTGTGGTCCTTATGTACAATGGAATATCACTCAGACATGAAATCAATGTCATAAGGATAGGAGAAGCAAGATGAGTGGATTTAGGTACGACGATTCCAAGTGAAATAAGTCACACAGAAAAAGACACTTATCATAAGGTATCACTTATAGAGGGAATGTAAAAACCGCTACACTTGAACTGAATTACAAAACAGAACAGAGTCACACGTTTAGAAAACACACTATGGCTGCTTAACGGGAAAGTTGAGGTGGGGTGATGCATAAAACAAGGGTTTCAAATTCGCTCAGATACCGTTCCATACACACAATATGTAATAAAAAAGACCTACTCCTTGCTCAGTGAACTGGACACAACACCCCCTATTCACCGCACAAGAATATACGTGACTAGTAAGAATCTTAAAACCTATGTATTGATACGTGTCTGGAAGTGAGTCAAGTGGGTGTAAAGCCGCTTAAACACAGCCGTGAAAAGCAGCTAAACCCCATTATAAAAATAAATTACTTTTAAAAACCCGTAAAACAAAGACAGTGAAAGAGAGAGAAATTTTACAAAATTCGTTCAGGGGCTGTGATGCAACCTGGATTGACCATATCTAGACCCACAGCTGGATGAGACATAAGGGTGGACACTCTTGGGGCTGAGAGGTTTGGTGAGGTTGGGTGAGCAAACGCAGACCCTTTAAAGTAATACTGCGTGGTACCCATCCCATGGGTCCCAAATCTCCAGGTTCAAGGGCATCTTCCTACATCGAAAACATGCATGAGAAACCCAGAAGATGGTACACCGTGTGATTTTGAAAGGTTTCCAAAATGAACCACATTTCTCATCTCCTTGTGCTGGGGTTCGCCTTTCCAGCTACTTTACTAGCAATCTCCCTACTTGGAGAATCAGCACCTTTAAGCTCCTGTTCCCTACAGGTTGCAATTTGTCCTGAGGATGAACGGGAAGAGGGGCAACCAATGAGAGACTAGATCTAGGTGTTGGGACAGGCACAGGTCACTCTTTTTTCCCAATAGGAAGAAGAATTAAACACAGGTTCAGCCTGCCGCCGGGAACCAGAATAGGGCCTGAGGCAATCCCGTGCTTTTGCGGCCAGCTCCCAAAAAAGACAGTTGAAAAATGGAGCTCAGGGGCACTGCAATTCACAAACCTGCTGAGTTATAAATGATAACTCTCGTCCACAAATATATTGAGGGAAGGCAACGAAGAGGATTTGAAAGCAAGGCAGAATTGCAGGAAACAGGTTTCAGGGGGTAGATTCGAATCGCCTTTAAAGCACATGAAAGGTGGCAAAACGTCGACAATGATGACCTTGGCCAAAAAGGGCGTATGCGTTGTTTCCTGAATATATTCAGGAAACAACGCATACGCCCTTTTTGGCCAACCAAGCAACCTGGAAAGGCAAATCAGCGCTACCAAGAATTCTTGCTTCCCATCGGTCAAAAGGGCCATGCTGCAAAAATTTTCAAAACCAGAAATGCAGGACAGGCCATGGAGAAATGGCAGCCTTGCTACGCTGATGGGAGGGATGTAAATTGCCAACAGCCACTCTGGAGAAGTGTACGGTGTGTCCTGAAACATCAAAAAATCACAGCTTAGGGAGCATAGGGCACGTCCACTCATGGGCGTATTAATTGGGAAAACTAAAAATCAGCAAGACACAGGCACCCCAAAGTTTAGGGCAGCTCTGTTGACAAGAACCTCCACTTCATGACACCGTAAATATCCCAGGAAAGAGAAAAATGGATAAAGAAGTTGTGGTCCTTATGTACAATGGAATATCACTCAGACATGAAATCAATGTCATAAGGCTAGTAGAAGCAAGATGAGTGGATTTAGGAACGACGATTCTAAGTGAAATAAGTCACACAGAAAAAGACACTTATCATAAGCTATCACTTAGAGAGGGAATGTAAAAACCGCTACACTTGAACTGAATTACAAAGGGAACAGAGTCAAACGTTTAGAAAACACACTATGGCTGCTTAACGGGAAAGGTGAGGTGGGGTGATGCATAAAACAAGGGTTTCAAATTCGCTCAGATACCGTTCCATACACCCAATATGTAATAGACAAGGCCTACTCCTTGCTCAGTGAACTGGAATCAACACCCCCTATTCACCGCACAAGAATATATCTGACTAGTAATAATCGTAAAACCTATGTATTGATATCTCTCTGGAAGTGAGCCAAGTGGGTGTAAAGCCGCATAAACACAGCCGTGAAAGGCAGCTAAACCCCATAATAAAAATAAATTACTTTTAAAAACCCGTAAAAGAAAGACAGTGAAAGAGAGAGAAATTCTTACATAATTCGTTCAGGGGCTTTGATGCAACCTGGATTGACCATATCTAGACCCACAGCTGGATGAGACATAAGGGTGGATACTCTTGGGGCTGAGAGGTTGGGTGAGGTTGGGTGAGCAAACGCAGAACCTTTAAAGTAATACTGCGTGGTACCCATCCGATGGGTCCCAAATCTCCAGGTTCAAGGGCATCTTCCTACATCGAAAACATGCATGAGAAACCCAGAATAAGGTACACCGTGTGATTTTGAAAGGTTTCTAAAACGCACCTCATTTCTCATCTCCTTGTGCTCGGGTTCGCCATTCCAGGTACTTTACTAGCAATCTCCCTACTTGGAGAATCTGCACCTTTAACCTCCTGTTCTGTACAGGTTGCAATTTGTCCTGAGGATGAACGGGAAGAGGGGCAACCAATGAGAGACTAGATCTAGGTGTTGGGACAGGCACAGGTCACTCTATTTTCCCATCAGGAAGAAGAATTAACCACAGGCTCAGCCTGCCCCCCGGAACCTGAATAGGGCCTGAGGCAATCCCGTGCTTTTGCGGCCAGCTCCCAAAAAAGACAGTTGAAAAATGGAGCTCAGGGGCACTGCCATTCACAAACCCGCAGAGTTATAAATGGTAACTCTTGTCCACAAATATATTGAGGGAAGGCAACGAAGAGGATTTGAAAGCAAGGCAGAATTGCAGGAAACATGTTTCAGGAGGTAGATTCGAATCGCCTTTAAAGCACATGAAAAGTGGCAAAACGTCGACAGTGATGCCCTTGGCCAAAAAGGGCGTATGCGTTTTTTCCTGAATATATTCAGGAAAAAACGCATACGCCCTTTTTGGCCAACCAAGCAACCTGGAAAGTCAAATCAGCGCTACAAAGAAGTCTCGCTTCCCATCGGTCAAAAGGGCCATGCTGCAAAAAGTGTCAAAACCAGAAATGCAGGACAGGCCATGGAGAAATGGCAGCCTTGCTACGCTGATGGGCGGGATGTAAATTGCCAACAGCCACTCTGGAGAAGTGTACGGTGTGTCCTGAAACATCGAAAAAACAGCTTAGGGAGCATAGGGAACGTGCACTCATGGGCGTATAAATTGGGAAAACTAAAAATCAGCAAGACACAGGCACCCCAATGTTTAGGGCTGCTATGTTGACAAGAACCTCCACTTCATGACACCTTAAATATCCCAGGAAAGAGAAAAATGGATAAAGAAGTTGTGGTCCTTATGTACAAAGGAATATCTCTCAGACATGAAATCAATGTCATAAGGCTAGTAGAAGCAAGATGAGTGGATTTAGTTATGACGATTCTAAGTGAACTAAGTCACACAGAAAAAGACACTTATCATAAGCTATCACTTATAGAGGGAATGTAAAAACCGCTACACTTGAACTGAATTACAAAGGGAACAGATTCACACGTTTAGAAAACACACTATGGCTGCTTAACGGGAAAGGTGAGGTGGGGTGATGCATAAAACAAGGGTTTCAAATTCGCTCAGATACCGTTCCATACACCCAATATGTAATAGACAAGGCCTGCTCCTTGCTCAGTGAACTGGACTCAACACCCCCTATTCACCGCACAAGAATATATCTGACTAGTAATAATCGTAAAACCTATGTATTGATATCTCTCTGGAAGTGAGCCAAGTGGGTGTAAAGCCGCATAAACACAGCCGTGAAAAGCAGCTAAACCCCATTATAAAAATAAATTACTATTAAAAAACCGTAAAACAAAGACAGTGAAAGAGAGAGAAATTCTTACAAAATTCGTTCAGGGGCTGTGATGCAACCTGGATTGACCATATCTAGACCCACACCTGGATGAGACATAAGGGTGGACACTCTTGGGGCTGAGCGGTAGGGTGAGGTTGGGTGAGCAAACTCAGACCCTTTAAAGTAATACTGCGTGGTACCCATCCCATGGGTCCCAAATCTCCAGGTTCAAGGGCATCTTCCTACATCGAAAACATGCATGAGAATCCCAGAAGATGGTACACCGTGTGATCGGGAAAGGTTTCTAAAACGCACCTCATTTCTCATCTCCTTGTGCTCGGGTTCGCCATTCCAGCTACTTTACTAGCAATCTCCCTTCTTGGAGAATCAGCACCTTTAACCTCCTGTTCTGTACAGGTTGCAATTTGTCCTGAGGATGAACGGGAAGAGGGGCAACCAATGAGAGACTAGATGTAGGTGTTGGGACAGGCACATGTCACTCTATTTTCCCATCAGGAAGAAGAATTAACCACAGGCTCAGCCTGCCGCCGGGAAGCAGAATAGTGCCTGAGGCAATCCCGCACTTCTGCGGCCACCTCCCAAAAAAGCCAGTTGAAAAATGGAGCACATGGGCACTGAAATTCACAAACCTGCAGAGTTATAAATGATAACTCTCGTCCACAAATATATTGAGGGAAGGCAACGAAGAGTATTTGAAAGCAAGGCAGAATTGCAGGAAACAGGTTTCAGGAGGTAGATTCGAATCGGCTTTAAAGCACATGAAAAGCGGCAAAACGTCGACAATGATGCCCTTGGCCAAAAAGGGCGTATGCGTTTTTTCCTGAATATATTCAGGGAAAAACGCATACGCCCTTTTTGGCCAACCAAGCAACCTGGAAAGGCAAATCAGCGCTACAATGAAGTCTCGCTTCCCATCGGTCAAAAGGGACATGCTGCAAAAAGTGTAAAAACCAGAAATGCAGGACAGGCCATGGAGAAATGGCAGCCTTGCTACGCTGATGGGTGGGATGTAAATTGCCAACAGCCACTCTGGAGAAGTGTACGGTGTGTCCTGAAACATCAAAAAAACACAGCTTAGGGAGCGTAGGGCACGTCCACTCATGGGCGTATAAATTGGGAAAACTGAAAATCAGCAAGACACAGGCACCCCAAAGTTTAGGGCTGCTCTGTTGACAAGAACCTCCACTTCATGACACCTTAAGTATCCCAGGAAAGAGAAAAATGGATAAAGAAGTTGTGGTCCTTATGTACAATGGAATATCACTCAGACATGAAATCAATGTCATAAGGCTAGTAGAAGCAAGATGAGTGGATTTAGGAACGACGATTCTAAGTGAAATAAGTCACACAGAAAAAGACACTTATCATAAGCTATCACTTATAGAGGGAATATAAAAACCGCTACACTTGAACTGAATTACAAATCAGAACAGAGTCACACGTTTAGAAAACACACTATGGCTGCTTAACGGGAAAGGTGAGGTGGGGTGAGGCATAAAACAAGGGTTTCAAATTCGCTCAGATACCGTTCCATACACCCAATATGTAATAGACAAGACCTACTCCTTGCTCAGTGAACAGGACTCAACACCCCCTATTCACCGCACAAGAATATATGTGACTAGTAAGAATCTTAAAACCTATGTATTGATATCTGTCTGGAAGTGAGTCAAGTGGGTGTAAAGCCGCATAAACACAGCCGTGAAAAGCAGCTAAACCCCATTATAAAAATAAATTACTTTTAAAAACCCGTAAAACAAAGACAGTGAAAGAGAGCGAAATTATTACAAAATTCGTTCAGAGGCTGTGATGCAACCTGGATTGACCATATCTAGACCCACAGCTGGATGAGACATAAGGGTGGACACTCTTGGGGCTGAAAGGTTGGGTGAGGTTGGGTGAGCAAACGCAGACCCTTTAAAGTAATACTGCCTGGTACCCATCCCATGGGTCCCAAATCTCCAGGTTCAAGGGCATCTTCCTACATCGAAAACATGCATGAGAAACCCAGAAGATGGTACACCGTGTGATTTTGAAAGGTTTCTAATACGCACCTCATTTCTCATCTCCTTGTGCTCGGGTTCGCCTTTCCAGCTACTTTACTAGCAATCTCCCTACTTGGAGAATCAGCACCTTTAAGCTCCTGTTCCCTACAGGTTGCAATTTGTCCTGAGGATGAACGGGAATAGGGGCAACCAATGAGAGACTAGATCTAGGTGTTGGGACAGGCACAGCTCACTCTATTTTCCCATCAGGAAGAAGAATTAAACACAGGCTCAGCCTGCCGCAGGGAACCAGAATAGGGCCTGAGGCAATCCCGTGCTTTTGCGGCCAGCTCCCAAAAAAGACAGTTGAAAAATGGAGCTCAGGGGCACTGCAATTTACAAACCTGCTGAGTTATAAATGATAACTCTCGTCCACAAATATATTGAGGGAAGGCAACGAAGAGTATTTGAAAGCAAGGCAGAATTGCAGGAAACAGGTTTCAGGAGGTAGATTCGAATCGGCTTTAAAGCACATGAAAAGCGGCAAAACGTCGACAATGATGCCCTTGGCCAAAAAGGGCGTATGCGTTTTTTCCTGAATATATTCAGGAAAAAACGCATACGCCCTTTTTGGCCAACCAAGCAACCTGGAAAGGCAAATCAGCGCTACAATGAAGTCTCGCTTCCCATCGGTCAAAAGGGACATGCTGCAAAAAGTGTCAAAACCAGAAATGCAGGACAGGCCATGGAGAAATGGCAGCCTTGCTACGCTGATGGGCGGGATGTAAATTGCCAACAGCCACACTGGAGAAGTGTACGGTGTGTCCTGAAACATTGAAAAAAAACAGCTTAGGGAGCATAGGGCACGTCCACTCATGGGCGTATAAATTGGGAAAACTAAAAATCAGCAAGACACAGGCACCCCAAAGTTTAGGGCTGCTCTGTTGACAAGAACCTCCACTTCATGACACCTTAAATATCCCAGGAAAGAGAAAAATGGATAAAGAAGTTGTGGTCCTTATGTACAATGGAATATCACTCAGACATGAAATCAATGTCATAAGGCAAGTAGAAGCAAGATGAGTGGATTTAGGAACGACGATTCTAAGTGAAATAAGTCACACAGAAAAAGACACTTATCATAAGCTATCACTTATAGAGGGAATGTAAAAACCGCTACACTTGAACTGAATTACAAAACAGAACATAGTCACACGTTTAGAAAACACACTATGGCTGCTTAACGGGAAAGGTGAGGTGGGGTGATGCATAAAACAAGGGTTTCAAATTCGCTCAGACACCGTTCCATACACCCAATATGTAATAGACAAGACCTACTCCTTGCTCAGTGAACTGGACTCAACACCCCCTATTCACCGCACAAGAATATATGTGACTAGTAAGAATTGTAAAACCTATGTATTGATATCTCTCTGGAAGTGAGTCAAGTGGGTGTAAAGCCGCATAAACACAACCGTGAAAAGCAGCTAAACCCCATTAAAAAAATAAATTACTTTTAAAAACCCGTAAAACAAAGACAGTGAAAGAGAGAGAAATTCTTACAAAATTCGTTCAGAGGCTGTGATGCAACCTGGATTGACCATATCTAGACCCACAGCTGGATGAGACATAAGGGTGGACACTCTTGGGGCTGAGAGGTTTGGTGAGGTTGGGTGAGCAAACGCAGAACCTTTAAAGTAATACTGCGTGGTACCCATTCCATGGGTCCCAAATCTCCAGGTTCAAGGGCATCTTCCTACATCGAAAACATGCATGAGAAACCCAGAAGATGGTATACCGTGTGATTTTGAAAGGTTTCTAAAACGCAGCTCATTTCTCATCTCCTTGTGCTCGGGTTCGCCTTTCCAGCTAATTTACTAGCAATCTCCCTACTTGGAGAATCAGCACCTTTAAGCTCCTGTTCCCTACAGGTTGCAATTTGTCCTGAGGATGAACGGGAAGAGGGGCAACCAATGAGAGATTAGATCTAGGTGTTGGGACAGGCACAGGTCACTCTATTTTCCCATCAGGAAGAAGAATTAACCACAGGCTCAGCCTGCCGCCAGGAACCAGAATAGGGGCTGAGGCAATCCCGTGCTTTTGCGGCCAGCTCCCAAAAAAGACAGTTTGAAAATGGAGCTCAGGGGCACTGCAATTCACAAACCTGCTGAGTTATAAATGATAACTCTCGTACACAAATATATTGAGGGAAGGCAACGAAGAGGATTTGAAAGCAAGGCAGAATTGCAGGAAACAGGTTTCAGGAGGTAGATTCGAATCACCTTTAAAGCACATGAAAAGTGGCAAAACGTCGACAATGATGCCCTTGGCCAAAAAGGGCGTATGCGTTTTTTCCTGAATATATTCAGGAAAAAACGGATACGCCCTTTTTGGCCAACCAAGCAACCTGGAATGGCAAATCAGCGCTACAAAGAAGTCTCCCTTCCCATCGGTCAAAAGGGCCATGCTGCAAAAAGTGTCAAAACCAGAAATGCAGGACAGACCATGGAGAAATGGCAGCCTTGCTACGCTGATGGGCGGGATGTAAATTGCCAACAGCCACTCTGGAGAAGTGTACGGTGTGTCCTGAAACATCGAAAAAACAGCTTAGGGAGCATAGGGAACGTGCACTCATGGGCGTATAAATTGGGAAAACTAAAAATCAGCAAGACACAGGCACCCCAATGTTTAGGGCTGCTATGTTGACAAGAACCTCCACTTCATGACACCTTAAATATCCCAGGAAAGAGAAAAATGGATAAAGAAGTTGTGGTCCTTATGTACAAAGGAATATCTCTCAGACATGAAATCAATGTCATAAGGCTAGTAGAAGCAAGATGAGTGGATTTAGTTATGACGATTCTAAGTGAACTAAGTCACACAGAAAAAGACACTTATCATAAGCTATCACTTATAGAGGGAATGTAAAAACCGCTACACTTGAACTGAATTACAAAGGGAACAGATTCACACGTTTAGAAAACACACTATGGCTGCTTAACGGGAAAGGTGAGGTGGGGTGATGCATAAAACAAGGGTTTCAAATTCGCTCAGATACCGTTCCATACACCCAATATGTAATAGACAAGGCCTGCTCCTTGCTCAGTGAACTGGACTCAACACCCCCTATTCACCGCACAAGAATATATCTGACTAGTAATAATCGTAAAACCTATGTATTGATATCTCTCTGGAAGTGAGCCAAGTGGGTGTAAAGCCGCATAAACACAGCCGTGAAAAGCAGCTAAACCCCATTATAAAAATAAATTACTATTAAAAAACCGTAAAACAAAGACAGTGAAAGAGAGAGAAATTCTTACAAAATTCGTTCAGGGGCTGTGATGCAACCTGGATTGACCATATCTAGACCCACACCTGGATGAGACATAAGGGTGGACACTCTTGGGGCTGAGCGGTAGGGTGAGGTTGGGTGAGCAAACTCAGACCCTTTAAAGTAATACTGCGTGGTACCCATCCCATGGGTCCCAAATCTCCAGGTTCAAGGGCATCTTCCTACATCGAAAACATGCATGAGAATCCCAGAAGATGGTACACCGTGTGATCGGGAAAGGTTTCTAAAACGCACCTCATTTCTCATCTCCTTGTGCTCGGGTTCGCCATTCCAGCTACTTTACTAGCAATCTCCCTTCTTGGAGAATCAGCACCTTTAACCTCCTGTTCTGTACAGGTTGCAATTTGTCCTGAGGATGAACGGGAAGAGGGGCAACCAATGAGAGACTAGATGTAGGTGTTGGGACAGGCACATGTCACTCTATTTTCCCATCAGGAAGAAGAATTAACCACAGGCTCAGCCTGCCGCCGGGAAGCAGAATAGTGCCTGAGGCAATCCCGCACTTCTGCGGCCACCTCCCAAAAAAGCCAGTTGAAAAATGGAGCACATGGGCACTGAAATTCACAAACCTGCAGAGTTATAAATGATAACTCTCGTCCACAAATATATTGAGGGAAGGCAACGAAGAGTATTTGAAAGCAAGGCAGAATTGCAGGAAACAGGTTTCAGGAGGTAGATTCGAATCGGCTTTAAAGCACATGAAAAGCGGCAAAACGTCGACAATGATGCCCTTGGCCAAAAAGGGCGTATGCGTTTTTTCCTGAATATATTCAGGGAAAAACGCATACGCCCTTTTTGGCCAACCAAGCAACCTGGAAAGGCAAATCAGCGCTACAATGAAGTCTCGCTTCCCATCGGTCAAAAGGGACATGCTGCAAAAAGTGTAAAAACCAGAAATGCAGGACAGGCCATGGAGAAATGGCAGCCTTGCTACGCTGATGGGCGGGATGTAAATTGCCAACAGCCACTCTGGAGAAGTGTACGGTGTGTCCTGAAACATCAAAAAAACACAGCTTAGGGAGCGTAGGGCACGTCCACTCATGGGCGTATAAATTGGGAAAACTAAAAATCAGCAAGACACAGGCACCCCAAAGTTTAGGGCTGCTCTGTTGACAAGAACCTCCACTTCATGACACCTTAAGTATCCCAGGAAAGAGAAAAATGGATAAAGAAGTTGTGGTCCTTATGTACAATGGAATATCACTCAGACATGAAATCAATGTCATAAGGCTAGTAGAAGCAAGATGAGTGGATTTAGGAACGACGATTCTAAGTGAAATAAGTCACACAGAAAAAGACACTTATCATAAGCTATCACTTATAGAGGGAATATAAAAACCGCTACACTTGAACTGAATTACAAATCAGAACAGAGTCACACGTTTAGAAAACACACTATGGCTGCTTAACGGGAAAGGTGAGGTGGGGTGAGGCATAAAACAAGGGTTTCAAATTCGCTCAGATACCGTTCCATACACCCAATATGTAATAGACAAGACCTACTCCTTGCTCAGTGAACAGGACTCAACACCCCCTATTCACCGCACAAGAATATATGTGACTAGTAAGAATCTTAAAACCTATGTATTGATATCTGTCTGGAAGTGAGTCAAGTGGGTGTAAAGCTGCATAAACACAGCCGTGAAAAGCAGCTAAACCCCATTATAAAAATAAATTACTTTTAAAAACCCGTAAAACAAAGACAGTGAAAGAGAGCGAAATTATTACAAAATTCGTTCAGAGGCTGTGATGCAACCTGGATTGACCATATCTAGACCCACAGCTGGATGAGACATAAGGGTGGACACTCTTGGGGCTGAAAGGTTGGGTGAGGTTGGGTGAGCAAACGCAGACCCTTTAAAGTAATACTGCCTGGTACCCATCCCATGGGTCCCAAATCTCCAGGTTCAAGGGCATCTTCCTACATCGAAAACATGCATGAGAAACCCAGAAGATGGTACACCGTGTGATTTTGAAAGGTTTCTAATACGCACCTCATTTCTCATCTCCTTGTGCTCGGGTTCGCCTTTCCAGCTACTTTACTAGCAATCTCCCTACTTGGAGAATCAGCACCTTTAAGCTCCTGTTCCCTACAGGTTGCAATTTGTCCTGAGGATGAACGGGAATAGGGGCAACCAATGAGAGACTAGATCTAGGTGTTGGGACAGGCACAGCTCACTCTATTTTCCCATCAGGAAGAAGAATTAAACACAGGCTCAGCCTGCCGCAGGGAACCAGAATAGGGCCTGAGGCAATCCCGTGCTTTTGCGGCCAGCTCCCAAAAAAGACAGTTGAAAAATGGAGCTCAGGGGCACTGCAATTTACAAACCTGCTGAGTTATAAATGATAACTCTCGTCCACAAATATATTGAGGGAAGGCAACGAAGAGTATTTGAAAGCAAGGCAGAATTGCAGGAAACAGGTTTCAGGAGGTAGATTCGAATCGGCTTTAAAGCACATGAAAAGCGGCAAAACGTCGACAATGATGCCCTTGGCCAAAAAGGGCGTATGCGTTTTTTCCTGAATATATTCAGGAAAAAACGCATACGCCCTTTTTGGCCAACCAAGCAACCTGGAAAGGCAAATCAGCGCTACAATGAAGTCTCGCTTCCCATCGGTCAAAAGGGACATGCTGCAAAAAGTGTCAAAACCAGAAATGCAGGACAGGCCATGGAGAAATGGCAGCCTTGCTACGCTGATGGGCGGGATGTAAATTGCCAACAGCCACACTGGAGAAGTGTACGGTGTGTCCTGAAACATTGAAAAAAAACAGCTTAGGGAGCATAGGGCACGTCCACTCATGGGCGTATAGATTGGGATAACTAAAAATCAGCAAGACACAGGCACCCCAAAGTTTAGGGCTGCTCTGTTGACAAGAACCTCCACTTCATGACACCTTAAATATCCCAGGAAAGAGAAAAATGGATAAAGAAGTTGTGGTCCTTATGTACAATGGAATATCACTCAGACATGAAATCAATGTCATAAGGCTAGTAGAAGCAAGATGAGTGGATTTAGGTACGACGATTCTAAGTGAAATAAGTCACACAGAAAAAGACACTTATCATAAGCTATCACTTATAGAGGGAATGTAAAAACCGCTACACTTGAACTGAATTACAAAACAGAACAGAGTCACACGTTTAGAAAACACACTATGGCTGCTTAACGGGAAAGGTGAGGTGGGGTGAGGCATAAAACAAGGGTTTCAAATTCGCTCAGATACCGTTCCATACACCCAATATGTAATAGACAAGACCTACTCCTTGCTCAGTGAACAGGACTCAACACCCCCTATTCACCGCACAAGAATATATGTGACTAGTAAGAATCTTAAAACCTATGTATTGATATCTGTCTGGAAGTGAGTCAAGTGGGTGTAAAGCCGCATAAACACAGCCGTGAAAAGCAGCTAAACCCCATTATAAAAATAAATTACTTTTAAAAACCCGTAAAACAAAGACAGTGAAAGAGAGAGAAATTCTTACAAAATTCGTTCAGAGGCTGTGATGCAACCTGGATTGACCATATCTAGACCCACAGCTGGATGAGACATAAGGGTGGACACTCTTGGGGCTGAAAGGTTGGGTGAGGTTGGGTGAGCAAACGCAGACCCTTTAAAGTAATACTGCCTGGTACCCATCCCATGGGTCCCAAATCTCCAGGTTCAAGGGCATCTTCCTACATCGAAAACATGCATGAGAAACCCAGAAGATGGTACACCGTGTGATTTTGAAAGGTTTCTAATACGCACCTCATTTCTCATCTCCTTGTGCTCGGGTTCGCCTTTCCAGCTACTTTACTAGCAATCTCCCTACTTGGAGAATCAGCACCTTTAAGCTCCTGTTCCCTACAGGTTGCAATTTGTCCTGAGGATGAACGGGAATAGGGGCAACCAATGAGAGATTAGATCTAGGTGTTGGGACAGGCACAGCTCACTCTATTTTCCCATCAGGAAGAAGAATTAAACACAGGCTCAGCCTGCCGCAGGGAACCAGAATAGGGCCTGAGGCAATCCCGTGCTTTTGCGGCCAGCTCCCAAAAAAGACAGTTGAAAAATGGAGCTTAGGGGCACTGCAATTTACAAACCTGCTGAGTTATAAATGATAACTCTCGTCCACAAATATATTGAGGGAAGGCAACGAAGAGGATTTGAAAGCAAGGCAGAATTGCAGGAAACAGGTTTCAGGAGGTAGATTCGAATCGCCTTTAAAGCACATGAAAAGTGGCAAAACGTCGACAGTGATGCCCTTGGCCAAAAAGGGCGTATGCGTTTTTTCCTGAATATATTCAGGAAAAAACGCATACGCCCTTTTTGGCCAACCAAGCAACCTGGAAAGGCAAATCAGCACTACAAAGAAGTCTCGCTTCCCATCAGTCAAAAGGGCCATGCTGCAAAAAGTGTCAAAACCAGAAATTCAGGACAGGCCATGGAGAAATGGCAGCCTTGCTACGCTGATGGGCGGGATGTAATTTGCCAACAGCCACTCTGGAGAAGTGTACGGTGTGTCCTGAAACATCGAAAAAACACAGCTTAGGGAGCATAGGGCACGTCCACTCATGGGCGTATAAATTGGGACAACTAAAAATCAGCAAGACACAGGCACCCCAATGTTTAGGGCTGCTTTGTTGACAAGAACCTCCACTTCATGACACCTTAAATATCCCAGGAAAGAGAAAAATGGATAAAGAAGTTGTGGTCCTTATGTACAAAGGAATATCACTCAGACATGATATCAATGTCATAAGGCTAGTAGAAGCAAGATGAGTGGATTTAGGTATGACGATTCTAAGTGAAATAAGTCACACAGAAAAAGACACTTATCATAAGCTCTCACTTATAGAGGGAATGTAAAAACCGCTACACTTGAACTGAATTACAAAACAGAACAGAGTCACACGTTTAGAAAACACACTATGGCTGCTTAACGGGAAAGGTGAGGTGGGGTGATGCATAAAACAAGGGTTTCAAATTCGCTCAGATACCGTTCCATACACCCAATATGTAATAGACAAGACCTACTCCTTGCTCAGTGAACTGGACTCAACTCCCCCTATTCACCGCACAAGAATATATGTGACTAGTAAGAATCTTAAAACCTATGTATTGATATCTGTCTGGAAGTGAGTCAAGTGGGTGTAAAGCCGCATAAACACAGCCGTGAAAAGCAGCTAAACCCCATTATAAAAATAAATTACTTTTAAAAACCCGTAAAACAAAGACAGTGAAAGAGAGAGAAATTCTTACAAAATTCGTTCAGAGGCTGTGATGCAACCTGGATTGACCATATCAACACCCACAGCTGGATGAGACATAAGGGTGGACACTCTTGGGGCTTAGAGGTTGGGTGAGGTTGGGTGAGCAAACGCAGACCCTTTAAAGTAATACTGTGTGGTACCCATCCCATGGGTCCCAAATCTCCAGGTTCAAGGGCATCTTCCTACATCGAAAACATGCATGAGAAACCCAGAAGATGGTACACCATGTGATTTTGAAAGGTTTCTAAAACGCACCCCATTTCTCATCTCCTTGTGCTAGGGTTCGCCTTTCCAGCTACTTTACTAGCAATCTCCCTACTTGGAGAATCAGCACCTTTAAGCTCCTGTTCCCTACAGGTTGCAATTTGTCCTGAGGATGAACGGGAAGAGGGGCAACCAATGAGAGACTAGATCTAGGTGTTGGGACAGGCACAGGTCACTCTATTTTCCCATCAGGAAGAAGAATTAAACACAGGCTCAGCCTCCCGCCGGGAACCAGAATAGGGCCTGAGGCAATGCCGCGCTTTTGCGGCCAGCTACCAAAAAAGCGAGTTGAAAAATGGAGCTCAGGGACACTGCAATTCACAAACCCGCAGAGTTATAAATGATAACTGTCATCCACAGATATATTGAGGGAAGGCAACGAAGAGGATTTGAAAGCAAGGCAGAATTGCAGGAAACAGATTTCAGGAGGTATATTCGAATCGCCATTAAAGCACATGAAAAGCGGCAAAACGTCGACAATGATGCCCTTGGCCAAAAAGGGCGTATGCGTTTTTTCCTGAATATATTCAGGAAAAAACGCATACGCCCTTTTTGGCCAACCAAGCAACATGGAAAGGCAAATAAGCGCTACAAAGAAGTTTCGCTTCCCATCGGTCAAAAGGGTCATGCTGCAAAAAGTGTCAAAACCAGAAATGCAGGACAGGCCATGGAGAAATGGCAGCCTTGCTACGCTGATGGGCGGGATGTAAATTGCCAACAGCCACTCTGAAGAAGTGTACGGTGTGTCCTGAAACATCGAAAAAACACAGTTAGGGAGCATAGGGCACGTCCACTCATGGGCGTATAAATTGGGAAAACTAAAAATCAGCAAGACACAGGCACCACAAAGTTTAGGGCTGCTCTGTTGACAAAAACCTCCACTTCATGACACCTTAAATATCCCAGGAAAGAGAAAAATGGATAAAGAAGTTGTGGTCCTTATGTACAATGGAATATCACTCAGACATGAAATCAATGTCATAAGGCTAGTAGAAGCAAGATGAGTGGATTTAGGTACGACGATTCTAAGTGAAATAAGTCACACAGAAAAAGACACTTATCATAAGGTATCACTTATAGAGGGAATGTAAAAACCGCAACACTTGAACTGAATTACAAAACAGAACAGAGTCACACGTTTAGAAAACACACTATGGCTGCTGAGCGGGAAAGGTGAGGTGGGGTGATGCATAAAACAAGGGTTTCAAATTCGCTCAGATACCGTTCCATACACCCAATATGTAATAGACAAGACCTACTCCTTGCTCAGTGAACTGGACTCAACACCCCCTATTCACCGCACAAGAATATATGTGACTAGTAAGAATCTTAAAACCTATGTATTGATATCTGTCTGGAAGTGAGTCAAGTGGGTGTAAAGCCGCATAAACACAGCCGTGAAAAGCAGCTAAACCCCATTATAAAAATAAATTACTTTTAAAAACCCGTAAAACAAAGACAGTGAAAGAGAGAGAAATTCTTACAAAATTCGTTCAGAGGCTGTGATGCAACCTGGATTGACCATATCTAGACCCACACCTGGATGAGACATAAGGGTGGACACTCTTGGGGCTGAGAGGTTGGGTGAGGTTGGGTGAGCAAATGCAGACCCTTTAAAGTAATACTGCGTGGTACCCATCCCATGGGTCCCAAATCTCCAGGTTCAAGGGCATCTTCCTACATCAAAAACATGCATGAGAAACCCCGAAGATGGTACACCGTGTGATTTTGAAAGGTTTCTAATACGCACCTCATTTCTCATCTCCTTGTGCTCGGGTTCGCCTTTCCAGCTACTTTACTAGCAATCTCCCTACTTGGAGAATCAGCACCTTTAAACTCCTGTTCCCTACAGGTTGCAATGTGTCCTGAGGATGAACGGGAAGAGGGGAAACCAATGAGAGACTAGATCTAGGTGTTGGGACAGGCACAGGTCACTCTATTTTCCCATCGGGAAGAAGAATTAACCACAGGCTCAGCCTGCCGCCCAGAAGCAGAATAGGGCCTGAGGCAATCCCGCGCTTTTTCGGCCAGCTCCCAAAAAAGCCAGTAAAAAATGGAGCTCAGGGACACTGCAAATCACAAACCCGCAGAGCTATAAATGATAACTCTCATCCACAGATATATTGAGGGAAGGCAACGAAGAGGATTTGAAAGCAAGGCAAAATTGCAGGAAACAGGTTTCAGGAGGTAGATTCGAATCGCCTTTAAAGCACATGAAAAGTGGTAAAAAGTCGACAATGATGCCCTTGGCCAAACAGGGCGTATGCGTTTTTTCCTGAATATATTCAGGAAAAAACGCATACGCCCTGTTTGGCCAACTAAGCAACCTGGAAAGGTTAATCAGAGCTACAAAGAAGTCTCGCTTCCCATCGGTCAAAAGGGCCATGCTGCAAAAAGTGTCAAAACCAGAAATGCAGGACAGGCTATGGAGAAATGGCAGCCTTGCTACGCTGTTGGGCGGGATGTAAATTGCCAACAGCCACTCTGGAGAAGTGTACGGTGTGTCCTGAAACATCGAAAAAACACAGCTCTAGGAGCATAGGGCACGTCCTCTCATGGGCGTATAAATTGGGAAAACTAAAAATCAGCAAGACACAGGCACCCCAAAGTTTAGGGCTGCTCTGTTGACAAGAACCTCCACTTCATGACACCTTAAATATCCCAGGAAAGAGAAAAATGGATAAAGAAGTTGTGGTCCTTATGTACAATGGAATATCACTCAGACATGAAATCAATGTCATAAGGCTAGTAGAAGCAAGATGAGTGGATTTAGGTACGACGATTCTAAGTGAAATAAGTCACACAGAAAAAGACACTTATCATAAGCTATCACTTATAGAGGGAATGTAAAAACCGCTACACTTGAACTGAATTACAAAACAGAACAGAGTCACACGTTTAGAAAACACACTATGCCTGCTTAACGGGAAAGGTGAGGTGGGGTGAGGCATAAAACAAGGGTTTCAAATTCGCTCAGATACCGTTCCATACACCCAATATGTAATAGACAAGACCTACTCCTTGCTCAGTGAACAGGACTCAACACCCCCTATTCACCGCACAAGAATATATGTGACTAGTAAGAATCTTAAAACCTATGTATTGATATCTGTCTGGAAGTGAGTCAAGTGGGTGTAAAGCCGCATAAACACAGCCGTGAAAAGCAGCTAAACCCCATTATAAAAATAAATTACTTTTAAAAACCCGTAAAACAAAGACAGTGAAAGAGAGAGAAATTCTTACAAAATTCGTTCAGAGGCTGTGATGCAACCTGGATTGACCATATCTAGACCCACAGCTGGATGAGACATAAGGGTGGACACTCTTGGGGCTGAAAGGTTGGGTGAGGCTGGGTGAGCAAACGCAGACCCTTTAAAGTAATACTGCCTGGTACCCATCCCATGGGTCCCAAATCTCCAGGTTCAAGGGCATCTTCCTACATCGAAAACATGCATGAGAAACCCAGAAGATGGTACACCGTGTGATTTTGAAAGGTTTCTAATACGCACCTCATTTCTCATCTCCTTGTGCTCGGGTTCGCCTTTCCAGCTACTTTACTAGCAATCTCCCTACTTGGAGAATCAGCACCTTTAAGCTCCTGTTCCCTACAGGTTGCAATTTGTCCTGAGGATGAACGGGAAGAGGGGCAACCAATGAGAGACTAGATGTAGGTGTTGGGACAGGCACAGCTCACTCTATTTTCCCATCGGGAAAAAGAATTAACCACAGGCTCAGCCTGCCGCCCAGAAGCAGAATAGGGCCTGAGGCAATCCCGCGCTTTTGCGGCCAGCTCCCAAAAAAGCCAGTTGAAAAATGGAGCTCAGGGACACTGCAATTCACAAACCCGCAGAGCTATAAATGATAACTCTCATCCACAGATATATTGAGGGAAGGCAACGAAGAGGATTTGAAAGCAAGGCAGAATTGCAGAAAACAGTTTTCAGGAGGTAGATTCAAATCGCCTTAAAAGCACATGAAAAGTGGTAAAACGTCGACAATCATGCCCTTGGCCAAACAGGGCGTATGCGTTTTTTCCTGAATATATTCAGGAAAAAACGCATACGCCCTTTTTGGCCAACCAAGCAACCTGGAAAGGCTAATCAGCGCTACAAAGAAGTCTCGTTTCCATCGGTCAAAAGGGCCATGCTGCAAAAAGTGTCAAAACCAGAAATGCAGGACAGGCCATGGAGAAATGGCAGCCTTGCTACGCTGATGGGCGGGATGTAAATTGCCAACAGCCACTCTGGAGAAGTGTACGGTGTGTCCTGAAACATCGAAAAAACACAGCTTAGGGAGCATAGGGCACGTCCTCTCATGGGCGTATAAACTGGGAAAACTAAAAATCAGCAAGACACAGGTACCCCAAAGTTTAGGGCTGCTCTGTTGACAAGAACCTCCACTTCATGACACCTTAAATATCCCAGGAAAGAGAAAAATGGATAAAGAAGTTTTGGTCCTTATGTACAATGGAATATCACTCAGACATGAAATCAATGTCATAACGCTAGTAGAAGCAAGATGAGTGGACTTAGGTACGATGATTCTAAGTGAAATAAGTCACACAGAAAAAGACACTTATCATAAGCTATCACTTATAGAGGGAATGTAAAAACCGCTACACTTGAACAGAATTACAAAACAGAACAGAGTCACACGTTTAGAAAACACACTATGCCTGCTTAACGGGAAAGGTGAGGTGGGGTGAGGCATAAAACAAGGGTTTCAAATTCGCTCAGATACCGTTCCATACACCCAATATGTAATAGACAAGACCTACTCCTTGCTCAGTGAACAGGACTCAACACCCCCTATTCACCGCACAAGAATATATGTGACTAGTAAGAATCTTAAAACCTATGTATTGATATCTGTCTGGAAGTGAGTCAAGTGGGTGTAAAGACGCATAAACACAGCCGTGAAAAGCAGCTAAACCCCATTATAAAAATAAATTACTTTTAAAAACCCGTAAAACAAAGACAGTGAAAGAGAGAGAAATTCTTACAAAATTCGTTCAGAGGCTGTGATGCAACCTGGATTGACCATATCTAGACCCACAGCTGGATGAGACATAAGGGTGGACACTCTTGGGGCTGAAAGGTTGGGTGAGGCTGGGTGAGCAAACGCAGACCCTTTAAAGTAATACTGCCTGGTACCCATCCCATGGGTCCCAAATCTCCAGGTTCAAGGGCATCTTCCTACATCGAAAACATGCATGAGAAACCCAGAAGATGGTACACCGTGTGATTTTGAAAGGTTTCTAATACGCACCTCATTTCTCATCTCCTTGTGCTCGGGTTCGCCTTTCCAGCTACTTTACTAGCAATCTCCCTACTTGGAGAATCAGCACCTTTAAGCTCCTGTTCCCTACAGGTTGCAATTTGTCCTGAGGATGAACGGGAAGAGGGGCAACCAATGAGAGACTATATGTAGGTGTTGGGACAGGCACAGCTCACTCTATTTTCCCATCGGGAAAAAGAATTAACCACAGGCTCAGCCTGCCGCCCAGAAGCAGAATAGGGCCTGAGGCAATCCCGCGCTTTTGCGGCCAGCTCCCAAAAAAGCCAGTTGAAAAATGGAGCTCAGGGACACTGCAATTCACAAACCCGCAGAGCTATAAATGATAACTCTCATCCACAGATATATTGAGGGAAGGCAACGAAGAGGATTTGAAAGCAAGGCAGAATTGCAGGAAACAGTTTTCAGGAGGTAGATTCAAATCGCCTTAAAAGCACATGAAAAGTGGTAAAACGTCGACAATAATGCCCTTGGCCAAAAAGGGCGTATGCGTTTTTTCCTGAATATATTCAGGAAAAAACGCATACGCCCTTTTTGGCCAACCAAGCAACCTGGAAAGGCTAATCAGCGCTACAAAGAAGTCTCGTTTCCATCGGTCAAAAGGGCCATGCTGCAAAAAGTGTCAAAACCAGAAATGCAGGACAGGCCATGGAGAAATGGCAGCCTTGCTACGCTGATGGGCGGGATGTAATTTGCCAACAGCCACTCTGGAGAAGTGTACGGTGTGTCCTGAAACATCGAAAAAACACAGCTTAGGGAGCATAGGGCACGTCCACTCATGGGCGTATAAATTGGGACAACTAAAAATCAGCAAGACACAGGCACCCCAATGTTTAGGGCTGCTTTGTTGACAAGAACCTCCACTTCATGACACCTTAAATATCCCAGGAAAGAGAAAAATGGATAAAGAAGTTGTGGTCCTTATGTACAAAGGAATATCACTCAGACATGATATCAATGTCATAAGGCTAGTAGAAGCAAGATGAGTGGATTTAGGTATGACGATTCTAAGTGAAATAAATCACACAGAAAAAGACACTTATCATAAGCTCTCACTTATAGAGGGAATGTAAAAACCGCTACACTTGAACTGAATTACAAAACAGAACAGAGTCACACGTTTAGAAAACACACTATGGCTGCTTAACGGGAAAGGTGAGGTGGGGTGATGCATAAAACAAGGGTTTCAAATTCGCTCAGATACCGTTCCATACACCCAATATGTAATAGACAAGACCTACTCCTTGCTCAGTGAACTGGACTCAACTCCCCCTATTCACCGCACAAGAATATATGTGACTAGTAAGAATCTTAAAACCTATGTATTGATATCTGTCTGGAAGTGAGTCAAGTGGGTGTAAAGCCGCATAAACACAGCCGTGAAAAGCAGCTAAACCCCATTATAAAAATAAATTACTTTTAAAAACCCGTAAAACAAAGACAGTGAAAGAGAGAGAAATTCTTACAAAATTCGTTCAGAGGCTGTGATGCAACCTGGATTGACCATATCAACACCCACAGCTGGATGAGACATAAGGGTGGACACTCTTGGGGCTTAGAGGTTGGGTGAGGTTGGGTGAGCAAACGCAGACCCTTTAAAGTAATACTGTGTGGTACCCATCCCATGGGTCCCAAATCTCCAGGTTCAAGGGCATCTTCCTACATCGAAAACATGCATGAGAAACCCAGAAGATGGTACACCATGTGATTTTGAAAGGTTTCTAAAACGCACCCCATTTCTCATCTCCTTGTGCTAGGGTTCGCCTTTCCAGCTACTTTACTAGCAATCTCCCTACTTGGAGAATCAGCACCTTTAAACTCCTGTTCCCTACAGGTTGCAATGTGTCCTGAGGATGAACGGGAAGAGGGGAAACCAATGAGAGACTAGATCTAGGTGTTGGGACAGGCACAGGTCACTCTATTTTCCCATCGGGAAGAAGAATTAACCACAGGCTCAGCCTGCCGCCCAGAAGCAGAATAGGGCCTGAGGCAATCCCGCGCTTTTTCGGCCAGCTCCCAAAAAAGCCAGTAAAAAATGGAGCTCAGGGACACTGCAAATCACAAACCCGCAGAGCTATAAATGATAACTCTCATCCACAGATATATTGAGGGAAGGCAACGAAGAGGATTTGAAAGCAAGGCAGAATTGCAGGAAACAGGTTTCAGGAGGTAGATTCGAATCGCCTTTAAAGCACATGAAAAGTGGTAAAAAGTCGACAATGATGCCCTTGGCCAAACAGGGCGTATGCGTTTTTTCCTGAATATATTCAGGAAAAAACGCATACGCCCTGTTTGGCCAACTAAGCAACCTGGAAAGGTTAATCAGAGCTACAAAGAAGTCTCGCTTCCCATCGGTCAAAAGGGCCATGCTGCAAAAAGTGTCAAAACCAGAAATGCAGGACAGGCTATGGAGAAATGGCAGCCTTGCTACGCTGTTGGGCGGGATGTAAATTGCCAACAGCCACTCTGGAGAAGTGTACGGTGTGTCCTGAAACATCGAAAAAACACAGCTCTAGGAGCATAGGGCACGTCCTCTCATGGGCGTATAAATTGGGAAAACTAAAAATCAGCAAGACACAGGCACCCCAAAGTTTAGGGCTGCTCTGTTGACAAGAACCTCCACTTCATGACACCTTAAATATCCCAGGAAAGAGAAAAATGGATAAAGAAGTTGTGGTCCTTATGTACAATGGAATATCACTCAGACATGAAATCAATGTCATAAGGCTAGTAGAAGCAAGATGAGTGGATTTAGGTACGACGATTCTAAGTGAAATAAGTCACACAGAAAAAGACACTTATCATAAGCTATCACTTATAGAGGGAATGTAAAAACCGCTACACTTGAACTGAATTACAAAACAGAACAGAGTCACACGTTTAGAAAACACACTATGCCTGCTTAACGGGAAAGGTGAGGTGGGGTGAGGCATAAAACAAGGGTTTCAAATTCGCTCAGATACCGTTCCATACACCCAATATGTAATAGACAAGACCTACTCCTTGCTCAGTGAACAGGACTCAACACCCCCTATTCACCGCACAAGAATATATGTGACTAGTAAGAATCTTAAAACCTATGTATTGATATCTGTCTGGAAGTGAGTCAAGTGGGTGTAAAGACGCATAAACACAGCCGTGAAAAGCAGCTAAACCCCATTATAAAAATAAATTACTTTTAAAAACCCGTAAAACAAAGACAGTGAAAGAGAGAGAAATTCTTACAAAATTCGTTCAGAGGCTGTGATGCAACCTGGATTGACCATATCTAGACCCACAGCTGGATGAGACATAAGGGTGGACACTCTTGGGGCTGAAAGGTTGGGTGAGGCTGGGTGAGCAAACGCAGACCCTTTAAAGTAATACTGCCTGGTACCCATCCCATGGGTCCCAAATCTCCAGGTTCAAGGGCATCTTCCTACATCGAAAACATGCATGAGAAACCCAGAAGATGGTACACCGTGTGATTTTGAAAGGTTTCTAATACGCACCTCATTTCTCATCTCCTTGTGCTCGGGTTCGCCTTTCCAGCTACTTTACTAGCAATCTCCCTACTTGGAGAATCAGCACCTTTAAGCTCCTGTTCCCTACAGGTTGCAATTTGTCCTGAGGATGAACGGGAAGAGGGGCAACCAATGAGAGACTATATGTAGGTGTTGGGACAGGCACAGCTCACTCTATTTTCCCATCGGGAAAAAGAATTAACCACAGGCTCAGCCTGCCGCCCAGAAGCAGAATAGGGCCTGAGGCAATCCCGCGCTTTTGCGGCCAGCTCCCAAAAAAGCCAGTTGAAAAATGGAGCTCAGGGACACTGCAATTCACAAACCCGCAGAGCTATAAATGATAACTCTCATCCACAGATATATTGAGGGAAGGCAACGAAGAGGATTTGAAAGCAAGGCAGAATTGCAGGAAACAGTTTTCAGGAGGTAGATTCAAATCGCCTTAAAAGCACATGAAAAGTGGTAAAACGTCGACAATAATGCCCTTGGCCAAAAAGGGCGTATGCGTTTTTTCCTGAATATATTCAGGAAAAAACGCATACGCCCTTTTTGGCCAACCAAGCAACCTGGAAAGGCTAATCAGCGCTACAAAGAAGTCTCGTTTCCATCGGTCAAAAGGGCCATGCTGCAAAAAGTGTCAAAACCAGAAATGCAGGACAGGCCATGGAGAAATGGCAGCCTTGCTACGCTGATGGGCGGGATGTAATTTGCCAACAGCCACTCTGGAGAAGTGTACGGTGTGTCCTGAAACATCGAAAAAACACAGCTTAGGGAGCATAGGGCACGTCCACTCATGGGCGTATAAATTGGGACAACTAAAAATCAGCAAGACACAGGCACCCCAATGTTTAGGGCTGCTTTGTTGACAAGAACCTCCACTTCATGACACCTTAAATATCCCAGGAAAGAGAAAAATGGATAAAGAAGTTGTGGTCCTTATGTACAAAGGAATATCACTCAGACATGATATCAATGTCATAAGGCTAGTAGAAGCAAGATGAGTGGATTTAGGTATGACGATTCTAAGTGAAATAAATCACACAGAAAAAGACACTTATCATAAGCTCTCACTTATAGAGGGAATGTAAAAACCGCTACACTTGAACTGAATTACAAAACAGAACAGAGTCACACGTTTAGAAAACACACTATGGCTGCTTAACGGGAAAGGTGAGGTGGGGTGATGCATAAAACAAGGGTTTCAAATTCGCTCAGATACCGTTCCATACACCCAATATGTAATAGACAAGACCTACTCCTTGCTCAGTGAACTGGACTCAACTCCCCCTATTCACCGCACAAGAATATATGTGACTAGTAAGAATCTTAAAACCTATGTATTGATATCTGTCTGGAAGTGAGTCAAGTGGGTGTAAAGCCGCATAAACACAGCCGTGAAAAGCAGCTAAACCCCATTATAAAAATAAATTACTTTTAAAAACCCGTAAAACAAAGACAGTGAAAGAGAGAGAAATTCTTACAAAATTCGTTCAGAGGCTGTGATGCAACCTGGATTGACCATATCAACACCCACAGCTGGATGAGACATAAGGGTGGACACTCTTGGGGCTTAGAGGTTGGGTGAGGTTGGGTGAGCAAACGCAGACCCTTTAAAGTAATACTGTGTGGTACCCATCCCATGGGTCCCAAATCTCCAGGTTCAAGGGCATCTTCCTACATCGAAAACATGCATGAGAAACCCAGAAGATGGTACACCATGTGATTTTGAAAGGTTTCTAAAACGCACCCCATTTCTCATCTCCTTGTGCTAGGGTTCGCCTTTCCAGCTACTTTACTAGCAATCTCCCTACTTGGAGAATCAGCACCTTTAAGCTCCTGTTCCCTACAGGTTGCAATTTGTCCTGAGGATGAACGGGAAGAGGGGCAACCAATGAGAGACTAGATCTAGGTGTTGGGACAGGCACAGGTCACTCTATTTTCCCATCAGGAAGAAGAATTAAACACAGGCTCAGCCTCCCGCCGGGAACCAGAATAGGGCCTGAGGCAATGCCGCACTTTTGCGGCCAGCTACCAAAAAAGCGAGTTGAAAAATGGAGCTCAGGGACACTGCAATTCACAAACCCGCAGAGTTATAAATGATAACTGTCATCCACAGATATATTGAGGGAAGGCAACGAAGAGGATTTGAAAGCAAGGCAGAATTGCAGGAAACAGATTTCAGGAGGTATATTCGAATCGCCATTAAAGCACATGAAAAGCGGCAAAACGTCGACAATGATGCCCTTGGCCAAAAAGGGCGTATGCGTTTTTTCCTGAATATATTCAGGAAAAAACGCATACGCCCTTTTTGGCCAACCAAGCAACATGGAAAGGCAAATAAGCGCTACAAAGAAGTTTCGCTTCCCATCGGTCAAAAGGGTCATGCTGCAAAAAGTGTCAAAACCAGAAATGCAGGACAGGCCATGGAGAAATGGCAGCCTTGCTACGCTGATGGGCGGGATGTAAATTGCCAACAGCCACTCTGAAGAAGTGTACGGTGTGTCCTGAAACATCGAAAAAACACAGTTAGGGAGCATAGGGCACGTCCACTCATGGGCGTATAAATTGGGAAAACTAAAAATCAGCAAGACACAGGCACCACAAAGTTTAGGGCTGCTCTGTTGACAAAAACCTCCACTTCATGACACCTTAAATATCCCAGGAAAGAGAAAAATGGATAAAGAAGTTGTGGTCCTTATGTACAATGGAATATCACTCAGACATGAAATCAATGTCATAAGGCTAGTAGAAGCAAGATGAGTGGATTTAGGTACGACGATTCTAAGTGAAATAAGTCACACAGAAAAAGACACTTATCATAAGGTATCACTTATAGAGGGAATGTAAAAACCGCAACACTTGAACTGAATTACAAAACAGAACAGAGTCACACGTTTAGAAAACACACTATGGCTGCTGAGCGGGAAAGGTGAGGTGGGGTGATGCATAAAACAAGGGTTTCAAATTCGCTCAGATACCGTTCCATACACCCAATATGTAATAGACAAGACCTACTCCTTGCTCAGTGAACTGGACTCAACACCCCCTATTCACCGCACAAGAATATATGTGACTAGTAAGAATCTTAAAACCTATGTATTGATATCTGTCTGGAAGTGAGTCAAGTGGGTGTAAAGCCGCATAAACACAGCCGTGAAAAGCAGCTAAACCCCATTATAAAAATAAATTACTTTTAAAAACCCGTAAAACAAAGACAGTGAAAGAGAGAGAAATTCTTACAAAATTCGTTCAGAGGCTGTGATGCAACCTGGATTGACCATATCTAGACCCACACCTGGATGAGACATAAGGGTGGACACTCTTGGGGCTGAGAGGTTGGGTGAGGTTGGGTGAGCAAATGCAGACCCTTTAAAGTAATACTGCGTGGTACCCATCCCATGGGTCCCAAATCTCCAGGTTCAAGGGCATCTTCCTACATCGAAAACATGCATGAGAAACCCCGAAGATGGTACACCGTGTGATTTTGAAAGGTTTCTAATACGCACCTCATTTCTCATCTCCTTGTGCTCGGGTTCGCCTTTCCAGCTACTTTACTAGCAATCTCCCTATTTGGAGAATCAGCACCTTTAAACTCCTGTTCCCTACAGGTTGCAATGTGTCCTGAGGATGAACGGGAAGAGGGGAAACCAATGAGAGACTAGATCTAGGTGTTGGGACAGGCACAGGTCACTCTATTTTCCCATCGGGAAGAAGAATTAACCACAGGCTCAGCCTGCCGCCCAGAAGCAGAATAGGGCCTGAGGCAATCCCGCGCTTTTTCGGCCAGCTCCCAAAAAAGCCAGTAAAAAATGGAGCTCAGGGACACTGCAAATCACAAACCCGCAGAGCTATAAATGATAACTCTCATCCACAGATATATTGAGGGAAGGCAACGAAGAGGATTTGAAAGCAAGGCAGAATTGCAGGAAACAGGTTTCAGGAGGTAGATTCGAATCGCCTTTAAAGCACATGAAAAGTGGTAAAAAGTCGACAATGATGCCCTTGGCCAAACAGGGCGTATGCGTTTTTTCCTGAATATATTCAGGAAAAAACGCATACGCCCTGTTTGGCCAACTAAGCAACCTGGAAAGGTTAATCAGAGCTACAAAGAAGTCTCGCTTCCCATCGGTCAAAAGGGCCATGCTGCAAAAAGTGTCAAAACCAGAAATGCAGGACAGGCTATGGAGAAATGGCAGCCTTGCTACGCTGTTGGGCGGGATGTAAATTGCCAACAGCCACTCTGGAGAAGTGTACGGTGTGTCCTGAAACATCGAAAAAACACAGCTCTAGGAGCATAGGGCACGTCCTCTCATGGGCGTATAAATTGGGAAAACTAAAAATCAGCAAGACACAGGCACCCCAAAGTTTAGGGCTGCTCTGTTGACAAGAACCTCCACTTCATGACACCTTAAATATCCCAGGAAAGAGAAAAATGGATAAAGAAGTTGTGGTCCTTATGTACAATGGAATATCACTCAGACATGAAATCAATGTCATAAGGCTAGTAGAAGCAAGATGAGTGGATTTAGGTACGACGATTCTAAGTGAAATAAGTCACACAGAAAAAGACACTTATCATAAGCTATCACTTATAGAGGGAATGTAAAAACCGCTACACTTGAACTGAATTACAAAACAGAACAGAGTCACACGTTTAGAAAACACACTATGCCTGCTTAACGGGAAAGGTGAGGTGGGGTGAGGCATAAAACAAGGGTTTCAAATTCGCTCAGATACCGTTCCATACACCCAATATGTAATAGACAAGACCTACTCCTTGCTCAGTGAACAGGACTCAACACCCCCTATTCACCGCACAAGAATATATGTGACTAGTAAGAATCTTAAAACCTATGTATTGATATCTGTCTGGAAGTGAGTCAAGTGGGTGTAAAGCCGCATAAACACAGCCGTGAAAAGCAGCTAAACCCCATTATAAAAATAAATTACTTTTAAAAACCCGTAAAACAAAGACAGTGAAAGAGAGAGAAATTCTTACAAAATTCGTTCAGAGGCTGTGATGCAACCTGGATTGACCATATCTAGACCCACAGCTGGATGAGACATAAGGGTGGACACTCTTGGGGCTGAAAGGTTGGGTGAGGCTGGGTGAGCAAACGCAGACCCTTTAAAGTAATACTGCCTGGTACCCATCCCATGGGTCCCAAATCTCCAGGTTCAAGGGCATCTTCCTACATCGAAAACATGCATGAGAAACCCAGAAGATGGTACACCGTGTGATTTTGAAAGGTTTCTAATACGCACCTCATTTCTCATCTCCTTGTGCTCGGGTTCGCCTTTCCAGCTACTTTACTAGCAATCTCCCTACTTGGAGAATCAGCACCTTTAAGCTCCTGTTCCCTACAGGTTGCAATTTGTCCTGAGGATGAACGGGAAGAGGGGCAACCAATGAGAGACTAGATGTAGGTGTTGGGACAGGCACAGCTCACTCTATTTTCCCATCGGGAAAAAGAATTAACCACAGGCTCAGCCTGCCGCCCAGAAGCAGAATAGGGCCTGAGGCAATCCCGCGCTTTTGCGGCCAGCTCCCAAAAAAGCCAGTTGAAAAATGGAGCTCAGGGACACTGCAATTCACAAACCCGCAGAGCTATAAATGATAACTCTCATCCACAGATATATTGAGGGAAGGCAACGAAGAGGATTTGAAAGCAAGGCAGAATTGCAGAAAACAGTTTTCAGGAGGTAGATTCAAATCGCCTTAAAAGCACATGAAAAGTGGTAAAACGTCGACAATCATGCCCTTGGCCAAACAGGGCGTATGCGTTTTTTCCTGAATATATTCAGGAAAAAACGCATACGCCCTTTTTGGCCAACCAAGCAACCTGGAAAGGCTAATCAGCGCTACAAAGAAGTCTCGTTTCCATCGGTCAAAAGGGCCATGCTGCAAAAAGTGTCAAAACCAGAAATGCAGGACAGGCCATGGAGAAATGGCAGCCTTGCTACGCTGATGGGCGGGATGTAAATTGCCAACAGCCACTCTGGAGAAGTGTACGGTGTGTCCTGAAACATCGAAAAAACACAGCTTAGGGAGCATAGGGCACGTCCTCTCATGGGCGTATAAATTGGGAAAACTAAAAATCAGCAAGACACAGGTACCCCAAAGTTTAGGGCTGCTCTGTTGACAAGAACCTCCACTTCATGACACCTTAAATATCCCAGGAAAGAGAAAAATGGATAAAGAAGTTTTGGTCCTTATGTACAATGGAATATCACTCAGACATGAAATCAATGTCATAACGCTAGTAGAAGCAAGATGAGTGGACTTAGGTACGATGATTCTAAGTGAAATAAGTCACACAGAAAAAGACACTTATCATAAGCTATCACTTATAGAGGGAATGTAAAAACCGCTACACTTGAACAGAATTACAAAACAGAACAGAGTCACACGTTTAGAAAACACACTATGCCTGCTTAACGGGAAAGGTGAGGTGGGGTGAGGCATAAAACAAGGGTTTCAAATTCGCTCAGATACCGTTCCATACACCCAATATGTAATAGACAAGACCTACTCCTTGCTCAGTGAACAGGACTCAACACCCCCTATTCACCGCACAAGAATATATGTGACTAGTAAGAATCTTAAAACCTATGTATTGATATCTGTCTGGAAGTGAGTCAAGTGGGTGTAAAGACGCATAAACACAGCCGTGAAAAGCAGCTAAACCCCATTATAAAAATAAATTACTTTTAAAAACCCGTAAAACAAAGACAGTGAAAGAGAGAGAAATTCTTACAAAATTCGTTCAGAGGCTGTGATGCAACCTGGATTGACCATATCTAGACCCACACCTGGATGAGACATAAGGGTGGACACTCTTGGGGCTGAGAGGTTGGGTGAGGTTGGGTGAGCAAATGCAGACCCTTTAAAGTAATACTGCGTGGTACCCATCCCATGGGTCCCAAATCTCCAGGTTCAAGGGCATCTTCCTACATCGAAAACATGCATGAGAAACCCCGAAGATGGTACACCGTGTGATTTTGAAAGGTTTCTAATACGCACCTCATTTCTCATCTCCTTGTGCTCGGGTTCGCCTTTCCAGCTACTTTACTAGCAATCTCCCTATTTGGAGAATCAGCACCTTTAAACTCCTGTTCCCTACAGGTTGCAATGTGTCCTGAGGATGAACGGGAAGAGGGGAAACCAATGAGAGACTAGATCTAGGTGTTGGGACAGGCACAGGTCACTCTATTTTCCCATCGGGAAGAAGAATTAACCACAGGCTCAGCCTGCCGCCCAGAAGCAGAATAGGGCCTGAGGCAATCCCGCGCTTTTTCGGCCAGCTCCCAAAAAAGCCAGTAAAAAATGGAGCTCAGGGACACTGCAAATCACAAACCCGCAGAGCTATAAATGATAACTCTCATCCACAGATATATTGAGGGAAGGCAACGAAGAGGATTTGAAAGCAAGGCAGAATTGCAGGAAACAGGTTTCAGGAGGTAGATTCGAATCGCCTTTAAAGCACATGAAAAGTGGTAAAAAGTCGACAATGATGCCCTTGGCCAAACAGGGCGTATGCGTTTTTTCCTGAATATATTCAGGAAAAAACGCATACGCCCTGTTTGGCCAACTAAGCAACCTGGAAAGGTTAATCAGAGCTACAAAGAAGTCTCGCTTCCCATCGGTCAAAAGGGCCATGCTGCAAAAAGTGTCAAAACCAGAAATGCAGGACAGGCTATGGAGAAATGGCAGCCTTGCTACGCTGTTGGGCGGGATGTAAATTGCCAACAGCCACTCTGGAGAAGTGTACGGTGTGTCCTGAAACATCGAAAAAACACAGCTCTAGGAGCATAGGGCACGTCCTCTCATGGGCGTATAAATTGGGAAAACTAAAAATCAGCAAGACACAGGCACCCCAAAGTTTAGGGCTGCTCTGTTGACAAGAACCTCCACTTCATGACACCTTAAATATCCCAGGAAAGAGAAAAATGGATAAAGAAGTTGTGGTCCTTATGTACAATGGAATATCACTCAGACATGAAATCAATGTCATAAGGCTAGTAGAAGCAAGATGAGTGGATTTAGGTACGACGATTCTAAGTGAAATAAGTCACACAGAAAAAGACACTTATCATAAGCTATCACTTATAGAGGGAATGTAAAAACCGCTACACTTGAACTGAATTACAAAACAGAACAGAGTCACACGTTTAGAAAACACACTATGCCTGCTTAACGGGAAAGGTGAGGTGGGGTGAGGCATAAAACAAGGGTTTCAAATTCGCTCAGATACCGTTCCATACACCCAATATGTAATAGACAAGACCTACTCCTTGCTCAGTGAACAGGACTCAACACCCCCTATTCACCGCACAAGAATATATGTGACTAGTAAGAATCTTAAAACCTATGTATTGATATCTGTCTGGAAGTGAGTCAAGTGGGTGTAAAGCCGCATAAACACAGCCGTGAAAAGCAGCTAAACCCCATTATAAAAATAAATTACTTTTAAAAACCCGTAAAACAAAGACAGTGAAAGAGAGAGAAATTCTTACAAAATTCGTTCAGAGGCTGTGATGCAACCTGGATTGACCATATCTAGACCCACAGCTGGATGAGACATAAGGGTGGACACTCTTGGGGCTGAAAGGTTGGGTGAGGCTGGGTGAGCAAACGCAGACCCTTTAAAGTAATACTGCCTGGTACCCATCCCATGGGTCCCAAATCTCCAGGTTCAAGGGCATCTTCCTACATCGAAAACATGCATGAGAAACCCAGAAGATGGTACACCGTGTGATTTTGAAAGGTTTCTAATACGCACCTCATTTCTCATCTCCTTGTGCTCGGGTTCGCCTTTCCAGCTACTTTACTAGCAATCTCCCTACTTGGAGAATCAGCACCTTTAAGCTCCTGTTCCCTACAGGTTGCAATTTGTCCTGAGGATGAACGGGAAGAGGGGCAACCAATGAGAGACTAGATGTAGGTGTTGGGACAGGCACAGCTCACTCTATTTTCCCATCGGGAAAAAGAATTAACCACAGGCTCAGCCTGCCGCCCAGAAGCAGAATAGGGCCTGAGGCAATCCCGCGCTTTTGCGGCCAGCTCCCAAAAAAGCCAGTTGAAAAATGGAGCTCAGGGACACTGCAATTCACAAACCCGCAGAGCTATAAATGATAACTCTCATCCACAGATATATTGAGGGAAGGCAACGAAGAGGATTTGAAAGCAAGGCAGAATTGCAGAAAACAGTTTTCAGGAGGTAGATTCAAATCGCCTTAAAAGCACATGAAAAGTGGTAAAACGTCGACAATCATGCCCTTGGCCAAACAGGGCGTATGCGTTTTTTCCTGAATATATTCAGGAAAAAACGCATACGCCCTTTTTGGCCAACCAAGCAACCTGGAAAGGCTAATCAGCGCTACAAAGAAGTCTCGTTTCCATCGGTCAAAAGGGCCATGCTGCAAAAAGTGTCAAAACCAGAAATGCAGGACAGGCCATGGAGAAATGGCAGCCTTGCTACGCTGATGGGCGGGATGTAAATTGCCAACAGCCACTCTGGAGAAGTGTACGGTGTGTCCTGAAACATCGAAAAAACACAGCTTAGGGAGCATAGGGCACGTCCTCTCATGGGCGTATAAATTGGGAAAACTAAAAATCAGCAAGACACAGGTACCCCAAAGTTTAGGGCTGCTCTGTTGACAAGAACCTCCACTTCATGACACCTTAAATATCCCAGGAAAGAGAAAAATGGATAAAGAAGTTTTGGTCCTTATGTACAATGGAATATCACTCAGACATGAAATCAATGTCATAACGCTAGTAGAAGCAAGATGAGTGGACTTAGGTACGATGATTCTAAGTGAAATAAGTCACACAGAAAAAGACACTTATCATAAGCTATCACTTATAGAGGGAATGTAAAAACCGCTACACTTGAACAGAATTACAAAACAGAACAGAGTCACACGTTTAGAAAACACACTATGCCTGCTTAACGGGAAAGGTGAGGTGGGGTGAGGCATAAAACAAGGGTTTCAAATTCGCTCAGATACCGTTCCATACACCCAATATGTAATAGACAAGACCTACTCCTTGCTCAGTGAACAGGACTCAACACCCCCTATTCACCGCACAAGAATATATGTGACTAGTAAGAATCTTAAAACCTATGTATTGATATCTGTCTGGAAGTGAGTCAAGTGGGTGTAAAGCCGCATAAACACAGCCGTGAAAAGCAGCTAAACCCCATTATAAAAATAAATTACTTTTAAAAACCCGTAAAACAAAGACAGTGAAAGAGAGAGAAATTCTTACAAAATTCGTTCAGAGGCTGTGATGCAACCTGGATTGACCATATCTAGACCCACAGCTGGATGAGACATAAGGGTGGACACTCTTGGGGCTGAAAGGTTGGGTGAGGCTGGGTGAGCAAACGCAGACCCTTTAAAGTAATACTGCCTGGTACCCATCCCATGGGTCCCAAATCTCCAGGTTCAAGGGCATCTTCCTACATCGAAAACATGCATGAGAAACCCAGAAGATGGTACACCGTGTGATTTTGAAAGGTTTCTAATACGCACCTCATTTCTCATCTCCTTGTGCTCGGGTTCGCCTTTCCAGCTACTTTACTAGCAATCTCCCTACTTGGAGAATCAGCACCTTTAAGCTCCTGTTCCCTACAGGTTGCAATTTGTCCTGAGGATGAACGGGAAGAGGGGCAACCAATGAGAGACTAGATGTAGGTGTTGGGACAGGCACAGCTCACTCTATTTTCCCATCGGGAAAAAGAATTAACCACAGGCTCAGCCTGCCGCCCAGAAGCAGAATAGGGCCTGAGGCAATCCCGCGCTTTTGCGGCCAGCTCCCAAAAAAGCCAGTTGAAAAATGGAGCTCAGGGACACTGCAATTCACAAACCCGCAGAGCTATAAATGATAACTCTCATCCACAGATATATTGAGGGAAGGCAACGAAGAGGATTTGAAAGCAAGGCAGAATTGCAGGAAACAGTTTTCAGGAGGTAGATTCAAATCGCCTTAAAAGCACATGAAAAGTGGTAAAACGTCGACAATCATGCCCTTGGCCAAACAGGGCGTATGCGTTTTTTCCTGAATATATTCAGGAAAAAACGCATACGCCCTTTTTGGCCAACCAAGCAACCTGGAAAGGCTAATCAGCGCTACAAAGAAGTCTCGTTTCCATCGGTCAAAAGGGCCATGCTGCAAAAAGTGTCAAAACCAGAAATGCAGGACAGGCCATGGAGAAATGGCAGCCTTGCTACGCTGATGGGCGGGATGTAAATTGCCAACAGCCACTCTGGAGAAGTGTACGGTGTGTCCTGAAACATCGAAAAAACACAGCTTAGGGAGCATAGGGCACGTCCTCTCATGGGCGTATAAATTGGGAAAACTAAAAATCAGCAAGACACAGGTACCCCAAAGTTTAGGGCTGCTCTGTTGACAAGAACCTCCACTTCATGACACCTTAAATATCCCAGGAAAGAGAAAAATGGATAAAGAAGTTGTGGTCCTTATGTACAATGGAATATCACTCAGACATGAAATCAATGTCATAACGCTAGTAGAAGCAAGATGAGTGGATTTAGGTACGATGATTCTAAGTGAAATAAGTCACACAGAAAAAGACACTTATCATAAGCTATCACTTATAGAGGGAATGTAAAAACCGCTACACTTGAACTGAATTACAAAACAGAACAGAGTCACACGTTTAGAAAACACACTATGGCTGCTTAACGGGAAAGGTGAGGTGGGGTGAGGCATAAAACAAGGGTTTCAAATTCGCTCAGATACCGTTCCATACACCCAATATGTAATAGACAAGACCTACTCCTTGCTCAGTGAACTGGACTCAACACCCCCTATTAACCGCACAAGAATATATGTGACTAGTAAGAATCTTAAAACCTATGTATTGATATCTGTCTGGAAGTGAGTCAAGTGGGTGTAAAGCTGCATAAACACAGCCGTGAAAAGCAGCTAAACCCCATTATAAAAATAAATTACTTTTAAAAACCCGTAAAACAAAGACAGTGAAAGCGAGAGAAATTATTACAAAATTCGTTCATAGGTTCTGATGCAACCTGGATTGACCATATCTAGACCCACAGCTGGATGAGACATAAGGGTGGACACTCTTGGGGCTTAACGGTTGGGTGAGGTTGGGTGAGCAAACGCAGACCCTTTAAAGTAATACTGCCTGGTATCCATCCCATGGGTCCCAAATCTCCAGGTTCAAGGGCATCTTCCTACATCGAAAACATGCATGAGAAACCCAGAAGATGGTACACCGTGTGATTTTGAAAGGTTTCTAATACGCACCTCATTTCTCATCTCCTTGTGCTCGGGTTCGCCTTTCCAGCTACTTTACGAGCAATCTCCCTACTTGGAGAATCAGCACCTTTAAGCTCCTGTTCCCTACAGGTTGCAATTTGTCCTGAGGATGAACGGGAAGAGGGGAAACCAATGAGAGACTAGATCTTGGTGTTGGGACAGGCACAGGTCACTCTATTTTCCCATCGGGAAGAAGAATTAACCACAGGCTCAGCCTGCCGGCCAGAAGCAGAATAGGGCCTGAGGCAATCCCGCGCTTTTGCGGCCAGCTCCCAAAAAAGCCAGTTGAAAAATGGAGCTCAGGGACACTGCAATTCACAAACCCGCAGAGCTATAAATGATAACTCTCATCCACAGATATATTGAGGGAAGGCAACGAAGAGGATTTGAAAGCAAGGCAGAATTGCAGGAAACAGGTTTCAGGAGGTAGATTCGAATCGCCTTTAAAGCACATGAAAAGTGGTAAAACGTCGACAATGATGCCCTTGGCCAAACAGGGCGTATGCGTTTTTTCCTGAATATATTCAGGAAAAAACGCATACGCCCTGTTTGGCCAACCAAGCAACCTGGAAAGGCTAATCAGCGCTACAAAGAAGTCTCGCTTCCCATCGGTCAAAAGGGCCATGCTGCAAAAAGTGTCAAAACCAGAAATGCAGGACAGGCCCTGGAGAAATGGCAGCCTTGCTACTCTGATGGGCGGGATGTAAATTGCCAACAGCCACTCTGGAGAAGTGTAAGGTGTGTCCTGAAACATTGAAAAAACACAGCTCTAGGAGCATAGGGCACGTCCTCTCATGGGCGTATAAATTGGGAAAACTAAAAATCAGCAAGACACAGGCACCCCAAAGTTTAGGGCTGCTCTGTTGACAAGAACCTCCACTTCATGACACCTTAAATATCCCAGGAAAGAGAAAAATGGATAAAGAAGTTGTGGTCCTTATGTACAATGGAATATCACTCAGACATGAAATCAATGTCATAAGGCTAGTAGAAGCAAGATGAGTGGATTTAGGTACGACGATTCTAAGTGAAATAAGTCACACAGAAAAAGACACTTATCATAAGCTATCACTTATAGAGGGAATGTAAAAACCGCTACACTTGAACTGAATTACAAAACAGAACAGAGTCACACGTTTAGAAAACACACTATGGCTGCTTAACGGGAAAGGTGAGGTGGGGTGAGGCATAAAACAAGGGTTTCAAATTCGCTCAGATACCGTTCCATACACCCAATATGTAATAGACAAGACCTACTCCTTGCTCAGTGAACAGGACTCAACACCCCCTATTCACCGCACAAGAATATATGTGACTAGTAAGAATCTTAAAACCTATGTATTGATATCTGTCTGGAAGTGAGTCAAGTGGGTGTAAAGCCGCATAAACACAGCCGTGAAAAGCAGCTAAACCCCATTATAAAAATAAATTACTTTTAAAAACCCGTAAAACAAAGACAGTGAAAGAGAGAGAAATTCTTACAAAATTCGTTCAGAGGCTGTGATGCAACCTGGATTGACCATATCTAGACCCACAGCTGGATGAGACATAAGGGTGGACACTCTTGGGGCTGAAAGGTTGGGTGAGGTTGGGTGAGCAAACGCAGACCCTTTAAAGTAATACTGCCTGGTACCCATCCCATGGGTCCCAAATCTCCAGGTTCAAGGGCATCTTCCTACATCGAAAACATGCATGAGAAACCCAGAAGATGGTACACCATGTGATTTTGAAAGGTTTCTAATACGCACCTCATTTCTCATCTCCTTGTGCTCGGGTTCACCTTTCCAGCTACTTTACTAGCAATCTCCCTACTTGGAGAATCAGCACCTTTAAGCTCCTGTTCCCTACAGGTTGCAATTTGTCCTGAGGATGAACGGGAAGAGGGGCAACCAATGAGAGACTAGATGTAGGTGTTGGGACAGGCACAGCTCACTCTATTTTCCCATCGGTAAGAAGAATTAACCACAGGCTCAGCCTGCCGCCCAGAAGCAGAATAGGGCCTTAGGCAATTCCGCGCTTTTGCGGCCAGCTCCCAAAAAAGCCAGTTGAAAAATGGAGCTCAGGGACACTGCAATTCACAAACCCGCAGAGCTATAAATGATAACTCTCATCCACAGATATATTGAGGGAAGGCAACGAAGAGGATTTGAAAGCAAGGCAGAATTGCAGGAAACAGGTTTCAGGAGGTAGATTCAAATCGCCTTAAAAGCACATGAAAAGTGGTAAAACGTCGACAATAATGCCCTTGGCCAAACAGGGCGTATGCGTTTTTTCCTGAATATATTCAGGAAAAAACGCATACGCCCTTTTTGGCCAACCAAGCAACCTGGAAAGGCTAATCAGCGCTACAAAGAAGTCTCGCTTCCCATCGGTCAAAAGGGCCATGCTGCAAAAAGTGTCAAAACCAGAAATGCAGGACAGGCCCTGGAGAAATGGCAGCCTTGCTACGCTGATGGGCGGGATGTAAATTGCCAACAGCCACTCTGGAGAAGTGTACGGTGTGTCCTGTAGCATCGAAAAAACACAGCTTAGGGAGCATAGGGCACGTCCTCTCATGGGCGTATAAATTGGGACAACTAAAAATCAGCAAGACACATGCACCCCAATGTTTAGGGCTGCTTTGTTGACAAGAACCTCCACTTCATGACACCTTAAATATCCCAGGAAAGAGAAAAATGGATAAAGAAGTTGTGGTCCTTATGTACAAAGGAATATCACTCAGACATGATATCAATGTCATAAGGCTAGTAGAAGCAAGATGAGTGGATTTAGGTATGACGATTCTAAGTGAAATAAGTCACACAGAAAAAGACACTTATCATAAGCTCTCACTTATAGAGGGAATGTAAAAACCGCTACACTTGAACTGAATTACAAAACAGAACAGAGTCACACGTTTAGAAAACACACTATGGCTGCTTAACGGGAAAGTTGAGGTGGGGTGATGCATAAAACAAGGGTTTCAAATTCGCTCAGATACCGTTCCATACACCCAATATGTAATAGACAAGACCTACTCCTTGCTCAGTGAACTGGACTCAACTCCCCCTATTCACCGCACAAGAATATATGTGACTAGTAAGAATCTTAAAACCTATGTATTGATATCTGTCTGGAAGTGAGTCAAGTGGGTGTAAAGCCGCATAAACACAGCCGTGAAAAGCAGCTAAACCCCATTATAAAAATAAATTACTTTTAAAAACCCGTAAAACAAAGACAGTGAAAGAGAGAGAAATTCTTACAAAATTCGTTCAGAGGCTGTGATGCAACCTGGATTGACCATATCTAGACCCACAGCTGGATGAGACATAAGGGTGGACACTCTTGGGGCTGAAAGGTTGGGTGAGGTTGGGTGAGCAAACGCAGACCCTTTAAAGTAATACTGCCTGGTACCCATCCCATGGGTCCCAAATCTCCAGGTTCAAGGGCATCTTCCTACATCGAAAACATGCATGAGAAACCCAGAAGATGGTACACCATGTGATTTTGAAAGGTTTCTAATACGCACCTCATTTCTCATCTCCTTGTGCTCGGGTTCACCTTTCCAGCTACTTTACTAGCAATCTCCCTACTTGGAGAATCAGCACCTTTAAGCTCCTGTTCCCTACAGGTTGCAATTTGTCCTGAGGATGAACGGGAAGAGGGGCAACCAATGAGAGACTAGATGTAGGTGTTGGGACAGGCACAGCTCACTCTATTTTCCCATCGGTAAGAAGAATTAACCACAGGCTCAGCCTGCCGCCCAGAAGCAGAATAGGGCCTTAGGCAATTCCGCGCTTTTGCGGCCAGCTCCCAAAAAAGCCAGTTGAAAAATGGAGCTCAGGGACACTGCAATTCACAAACCCGCAGAGCTATAAATGATAACTCTCATCCACAGATATATTGAGGGAAGGCAACGAAGAGGATTTGAAAGCAAGGCAGAATTGCAGGAAACAGGTTTCAGGAGGTAGATTCAAATCGCCTTAAAAGCACATGAAAAGTGGTAAAACGTCGACAATAATGCCCTTGGCCAAACAGGGCGTATGCGTTTTTTCCTGAATATATTCAGGAAAAAACGCATACGCCCTTTTTGGCCAACCAAGCAACCTGGAAAGGCTAATCAGCGCTACAAAGAAGTCTCGCTTCCCATCGGTCAAAAGGGCCATGCTGCAAAAAGTGTCAAAACCAGAAATGCAGGACAGGCCATGGAGAAATGGCAGCCTTGCTACGCTGATGGGCGGGATGTAAATTGCCAACAGCCACTCTGGAGAAGTGTACGGTGTGTCCTGTAGCATCGAAAAAACACAGCTTAGGGAGCATAGGGCACGTCCTCTCATGGGCGTATAAATTGGGACAACTAAAAATCAGCAAGACACATGCACCCCAATGTTTAGGGCTGCTTTGTTGACAAGAACCTCCACTTCATGACACCTTAAATATCCCAGGAAAGAGAAAAATGGATAAAGAAGTTGTGGTCCTTATGTACAAAGGAATATCACTCAGACATGATATCAATGTCATAAGGCTAGTAGAAGCAAGATGAGTGGATTTAGGTATGACGATTCTAAGTGAAATAAGTCACACAGAAAAAGACACTTATCATAAGCTCTCACTTATAGAGGGAATGTAAAAACCGCTACACTTGAACTGAATTACAAAACAGAACAGAGTCACACGTTTAGAAAACACACTATGGCTGCTTAACGGGAAAGTTGAGGTGGGGTGATGCATAAAACAAGGGTTTCAAATTCGCTCAGATACCGTTCCATACACCCAATATGTAATAGACAAGACCTACTCCTTGCTCAGTGAACTGGACTCAACTCCCCCTATTCACCGCACAAGAATATATGTGACTAGTAAGAATCTTAAAACCTATGTATTGATATCTGTCTGGAAGTGAGTCAAGTGGGTGTAAAGCCGCATAAACACAGCCGTGAAAAGCAGCTAAACCCCATTATAAAAATAAATTACTTTTAAAAACCCGTAAAACAAAGACAGTGAAAGAGAGAGAAATTCTTACAAAATTCGTTCAGAGGCTGTGATGCAACCTGGATTGACCATATCAACACCCACAGCTGGATGAGACATAAGGGTGGACACTCTTGGGGCTTAGAGGTTGGGTGAGGTTGGGTGAGCAAACGCAGACCCTTTAAAGTAATACTGTGTGGTACCCATCCCATGGGTCCCAAATCTCCAGGTTCAAGGGCATCTTCCTACATCGAAAACATGCATGAGAAACCCAGAAGATGGTACACCGTGTGATTTTGAAAGGTTTCTAAAACGCACCCCATTTCTCATCTCCTTGTGCTAGGGTTCGCCTTTCCAGCTACTTTACTAGCAATCTCCCTACTTGGAGAATCAGCACCTTTAAGCTCCTGTTCCCTACAGGTTGCAATTTGTCCTGAGGATGAACGGGAAGAGGGGCAACCAATGAGAGACTAGATCTAGGTGTTGGGACAGGCACAGGTCACTCTATTTTCCCATCAGGAAGAAGAATTAAACACAGGCTCAGCCTCCCGCCGGGAACCAGAATAGGGCCTGAGGCAATGCCGCGCTTTTGCGGCCAGCTACCAAAAAAGCGAGTTGAAAAATGGAGCTCAGGGACACTGCAATTCACAAACCCGCAGAGTTATAAATGATAACTGTCATCCACAGATATATTGAGGGAAGGCAACGAAGAGGATTTGAAAGCAAGGCAGAATTGCAGGAAACAGATTTCAGGAGGTATATTCGAATCGCCATTAAAGCACATGAAAAGCGGCAAAACGTCGACAATGATGCCCTTGGCCAAAAAGGGCGTATGCGTTTTTTCCTGAATATATTCAGGAAAAAACGCATACGCCCTTTTTGGCCAACCAAGCAACATGGAAAGGCAAATAAGCGCTACAAAGAAGTTTCGCTTCCCATCGGTCAAAAGGGTCATGCTGCAAAAAGTGTCAAAACCAGAAATGCAGGACAGGCCATGGAGAAATGGCAGCCTTGCTACGCTGATGGGCGGGATGTAAATTGCCAACAGCCACTCTGAAGAAGTGTACGGTGTGTCCTGAAACATCGAAAAAACACAGTTAGGGAGCATAGGGCACGTCCACTCATGGGCGTATAAATTGGGAAAACTAAAAATCAGCAAGACACAGGCACCACAAAGTTTAGGGCTGCTCTGTTGACAAAAACCTCCACTTCATGACACCTTAAATATCCCAGGAAAGAGAAAAATGGATAAAGAAGTTGTGGTCCTTATGTACAATGGAATATCACTCAGACATGAAATCAATGTCATAAGGCTAGTAGAAGCAAGATGAGTGGATTTAGGTACGACGATTCTAAGTGAAATAAGTCACACAGAAAAAGACACTTATCATAAGGTATCACTTATAGAGGGAATGTAAAAACCGCAACACTTGAACTGAATTACAAAACAGAACAGAGTCACACGTTTAGAAAACACACTATGGCTGCTGAGCGGGAAAGGTGAGGTGGGGTGATGCATAAAACAAGGGTTTCAAATTCGCTCAGATACCGTTCCATACACCCAATATGTAATAGACAAGACCTACTCCTTGCTCAGTGAACTGGACTCAACACCCCCTATTCACCGCACAAGAATATATGTGACTAGTAAGAATCTTAAAACCTATGTATTGATATCTGTCTGGAAGTGAGTCAAGTGGGTGTAAAGCCGCATAAACACAGCCGTGAAAAGCAGCTAAACCCCATTATAAAAATAAATTACTTTTAAAAACCCGTAAAACAAAGACAGTGAAAGAGAGAGAAATTCTTACAAAATTCGTTCAGAGGCTGTGATGCAACCTGGATTGACCATATCTAGACCCACACCTGGATGAGACATAAGGGTGGACACTCTTGGGGCTGAGAGGTTGGGTGAGGTTGGGTGAGCAAATGCAGACCCTTTAAAGTAATACTGCGTGGTACCCATCCCATGGGTCCCAAATCTCCAGGTTCAAGGGCATCTTCCTACATCGAAAACATGCATGAGAAACCCCGAAGATGGTACACCGTGTGATTTTGAAAGGTTTCTAATACGCACCTCATTTCTCATCTCCTTGTGCTCGGGTTCGCCTTTCCAGCTACTTTACTAGCAATCTCCCTACTTGGAGAATCAGCACCTTTAAACTCCTGTTCCCTACAGGTTGCAATGTGTCCTGAGGATGAACGGGAAGAGGGGAAACCAATGAGAGACTAGATCTAGGTGTTGGGACAGGCACAGGTCACTCTATTTTCCATCGGGAAGAAGAATTAACCACAGGCTCAGCCTGCCGCCCAGAAGCAGAATAGGGCCTGAGGCAATCCCGCGCTTTTCGGCCAGCTCCCAAAAAAGCCAGTAAAAAATGGAGCTCAGGGACACTGCAAATCACAAACCCGCAGAGCTATAAATGATAACTCTCATCCACAGATATATTGAGGGAAGGCAACGAAGAGGATTTGAAAGCAAGGCAGAATTGCAGGAAACAGGTTTCAGGAGGTAGATTCGAATCGCCTTTAAAGCACATGAAAAGTGGTAAAAAGTCGACAATGATGCCCTTGGCCAAACAGGGCGTATGCGTTTTTTCCTGAATATATTCAGGAAAAAACGCATACGCCCTGTTTGGCCAACTAAGCAACCTGGAAATGTTAATCAGAGCTACACAGAAGTCTCGCTTCCCATCGATCAAAAGGGCCATGCTGCAAAAAGTGTCAAAACCAGAAATGCAGGACAGGCTATGGAGAAATGGCAGCCTTGCTACGCTGTTGGGCGGGATGTAAATTGCCAACAGCCACTCTGGAGAAGTGTACGGTGTGTCCTGAAACATCGAAAAAACACAGCTCTAGGAGCATAGGGCACGTCCTCTCATGGGCGTATAAATTGGGAAAACTAAAAATCAGCAAGACACAGGCACCCCAAAGTTTAGGGCTGCTCTGTTGACAAGAACCTCCACTTCATGACACCTTAAATATCCCAGGAAAGAGAAAAATGGATAAAGAAGTTGTGGTCCTTATGTACAATGGAATATCACTCAGACATGAAATCAATGTCATAAGGCTAGTAGAAGCAAGATGAGTGGATTTAGGTACGACGATTCTAAGTGAAATAAGTCACACAGAAAAAGACACTTATCATAAGCTATCACTTATAGAGGGAATGTAAAAACCGCTACACTTGAACTGAATTACAAAACAGAACAGAGTCACACGTTTAGAAAACACACTATGCCTGCTTAACGGGAAAGGTGAGGTGGGGTGAGGCATAAAACAAGGGTTTCAAATTCGCTCAGATACCGTTCCATACACCCAATATGTAATAGACAAGACCTACTCCTTGCTCAGTGAACAGGACTCAACACCCCCTATTCACCGCACAAGAATATATGTGACTAGTAAGAATCTTAAAACCTATGTATTGATATCTGTCTGGAAGTGAGTCAAGTGGGTGTAAAGCCGCATAAACACAGCCGTGAAAAGCAGCTAAACCCCATTATAAAAATAAATTACTTTTAAAAACCCGTAAAACAAAGACAGTGAAAGAGAGAGAAATTCTTACAAAATTCGTTCAGAGGCTGTGATGCAACCTGGATTGACCATATCTAGACCCACAGCTGGATGAGACATAAGGGTGGACACTCTTGGGGCTGAAAGGTTGGGTGAGGCTGGGTGAGCAAACGCAGACCCTTTAAAGTAATACTGCCTGGTACCCATCCCATGGGTCCCAAATCTCCAGGTTCAAGGGCATCTTCCTACATCGAAAACATGCATGAGAAACCCAGAAGATGGTACACCGTGTGATTTTGAAAGGTTTCTAATACGCACCTCATTTCTCATCTCCTTGTGCTCGGGTTCGCCTTTCCAGCTACTTTACTAGCAATCTCCCTACTTGGAGAATCAGCACCTTTAAGCTCCTGTTCCCTACAGGTTGCAATTTGTCCTGAGGATGAACGGGAAGAGGGGCAACCAATGAGAGACTAGATGTAGGTGTTGGGACAGGCACAGCTCACTCTATTTTCCCATCGGGAAAAAGAATTAACCACAGGCTCAGCCTGCCGCCCAGAAGCAGAATAGGGCCTGAGGCAATCCCGCGCTTTTGCGGCCAGCTCCCAAAAAAGCCAGTTGAAAAATGGAGCTCAGGGACACTGCAATTCACAAACCCGCAGAGCTATAAATGATAACTCTCATCCACAGATATATTGAGGGAAGGCAACGAAGAGGATTTGAAAGCAAGGCAGAATTGCAGAAAACAGTTTTCAGGAGGTAGATTCAAATCGCCTTAAAAGCACATGAAAAGTGGTAAAACGTCGACAATCATGCCCTTGGCCAAACAGGGCGTATGCGTTTTTTCCTGAATATATTCAGGAAAAAACGCATACGCCCTTTTTGGCCAACCAAGCAACCTGGAAAGGCTAATCAGCGCTACAAAGAAGTCTCGTTTCCATCGGTCAAAAGGGCCATGCTGCAAAAAGTGTCAAAACCAGAAATGCAGGACAGGCCATGGAGAAATGGCAGCCTTGCTACGCTGATGGGCGGGATGTAAATTGCCAACAGCCACTCTGGAGAAGTGTACGGTGTGTCCTGAAACATCGAAAAAACACAGCTTAGGGAGCATAGGGCACGTCCTCTCATGGGCGTATAAATTGGGAAAACTAAAAATCAGCAAGACACAGGTACCCCAAAGTTTAGGGCTGCTCTGTTGACAAGAACCTCCACTTCATGACACCTTAAATATCCCAGGAAAGAGAAAAATGGATAAAGAAGTTTTGGTCCTTATGTACAATGGAATATCACTCAGACATGAAATCAATGTCATAACGCTAGTAGAAGCAAGATGAGTGGACTTAGGTACGATGATTCTAAGTGAAATAAGTCACACAGAAAAAGACACTTATCATAAGCTATCACTTATAGAGGGAATGTAAAAACCGCTACACTTGAACAGAATTACAAAACAGAACAGAGTCACACGTTTAGAAAACACACTATGCCTGCTTAACGGGAAAGGTGAGGTGGGGTGAGGCATAAAACAAGGGTTTCAAATTCGCTCAGATACCGTTCCATACACCCAATATGTAATAGACAAGACCTACTCCTTGCTCAGTGAACAGGACTCAACACCCCCTATTCACCGCACAAGAATATATGTGACTAGTAAGAATCTTAAAACCTATGTATTGATATCTGTCTGGAAGTGAGTCAAGTGGGTGTAAAGACGCATAAACACAGCCGTGAAAAGCAGCTAAACCCCATTATAAAAATAAATTACTTTTAAAAACCCGTAAAACAAAGACAGTGAAAGAGAGAGAAATTCTTACAAAATTCGTTCAGAGGCTGTGATGCAACCTGGATTGACCATATCTAGACCCACAGCTGGATGAGACATAAGGGTGGACACTCTTGGGGCTGAAAGGTTGGGTGAGGCTGGGTGAGCAAACGCAGACCCTTTAAAGTAATACTGCCTGGTACCCATCCCATGGGTCCCAAATCTCCAGGTTCAAGGGCATCTTCCTACATCGAAAACATGCATGAGAAACCCAGAAGATGGTACACCGTGTGATTTTGAAAGGTTTCTAATACGCACCTCATTTCTCATCTCCTTGTGCTCGGGTTCGCCTTTCCAGCTACTTTACTAGCAATCTCCCTACTTGGAGAATCAGCACCTTTAAGCTCCTGTTCCCTACAGGTTGCAATTTGTCCTGAGGATGAACGGGAAGAGGGGCAACCAATGAGAGACTATATGTAGGTGTTGGGACAGGCACAGCTCACTCTATTTTCCCATCGGGAAAAAGAATTAACCACAGGCTCAGCCTGCCGCCCAGAAGCAGAATAGGGCCTGAGGCAATCCCGCGCTTTTGCGGCCAGCTCCCAAAAAAGCCAGTTGAAAAATGGAGCTCAGGGACACTGCAATTCACAAACCCGCAGAGCTATAAATGATAACTCTCATCCACAGATATATTGAGGGAAGGCAACGAAGAGGATTTGAAAGCAAGGCAGAATTGCAGGAAACAGTTTTCAGGAGGTAGATTCAAATCGCCTTAAAAGCACATGAAAAGTGGTAAAACGTCGACAATAATGCCCTTGGCCAAAAAGGGCGTATGCGTTTTTTCCTGAATATATTCAGGAAAAAACGCATACGCCCTTTTTGGCCAACCAAGCAACCTGGAAAGGCTAATCAGCGCTACAAAGAAGTCTCGTTTCCATCGGTCAAAAGGGCCATGCTGCAAAAAGTGTCAAAACCAGAAATGCAGGACAGGCCATGGAGAAATGGCAGCCTTGCTACGCTGATGGGCGGGATGTAAATTGCCAACAGCCACTCTGGAGAAGTGTACGGTGTGTCCTGAAACATCGAAAAAACACAGCTTAGGGAGCATAGGGCACGTCCTCTCATGGGCGTATAAATTGGGAAAACTAAAAATCAGCAAGACACAGGTACCCCAAAGTTTAGGGCTGCTCTGTTGACAAGAACCTCCACTTCATGACACCTTAAATATCCCAGGAAAGAGAAAAATGGATAAAGAAGTTGTGGTCCTTATGTACAATGGAATATCACTCAGACATGAAATCAATGTCATAACGCTAGTAGAAGCAAGATGAGTGGATTTAGGTACGATGATTCTAAGTGAAATAAGTCACACAGAAAAAGACACTTATCATAAGCTATCACTTATAGAGGGAATGTAAAAACCGCTACACTTGAACTGAATTACAAAACAGAACAGAGTCACACGTTTAGAAAACACACTATGGCTGCTTAACGGGAAAGGTGAGGTGGGGTGAGGCATAAAACAAGGGTTTCAAATTCGCTCAGATACCGTTCCATACACCCAATATGTAATAGACAAGACCTACTCCTTGCTCAGTGAACTGGACTCAACACCCCCTATTCACCGCACAAGAATATATGTGACTAGTAAGAATCTTAAAACCTATGTATTGATATCTGTCTGGAAGTGAGTCAAGTGGGTGTAAAGCTGCATAAACACAGCCGTGAAAAGCAGCTAAACCCCATTATAAAAATAAATTACTTTTAAAAACCCGTAAAACAAAGACAGTGAAAGCGAGAGAAATTATTACAAAATTCGTTCATAGGTTCTGATGCAACCTGGATTGACCATATCTAGACCCACAGCTGGATGAGACATAAGGGTGGACACTCTTGGGGCTTAACGGTTGGGTGAGGTTGGGTGAGCAAACGCAGACCCTTTAAAGTAATACTGCCTGGTATCCATCCCATGGGTCCCAAATCTCCAGGTTCAAGGGCATCTTCCTACATCGAAAACATGCATGAGAAACCCAGAAGATGGTACACCGTGTGATTTTGAAAGGTTTCTAATACGCACCTCATTTCTCATCTCCTTGTGCTCGGGTTCGCCTTTCCAGCTACTTTACGAGCAATCTCCCTACTTGGAGAATCAGCACCTTTAAGCTCCTGTTCCCTACAGGTTGCAATTTGTCCTGAGGATGAACGGGAAGAGGGGAAACCAATGAGAGACTAGATCTTGGTGTTGGGACAGGCACAGGTCACTCTATTTTCCCATCGGGAAGAAGAATTAACCACAGGCTCAGCCTGCCGGCCAGAAGCAGAATAGGGCCTGAGGCAATCCCGCGCTTTTGCGGCCAGCTCCCAAAAAAGCCAGTTGAAAAATGGAGCTCAGGGACACTGCAATTCACAAACCCGCAGAGCTATAAATGATAACTCTCATCCACAGATATATTGAGGGAAGGCAACGAAGAGGATTTGAAAGCAAGGCAGAATTGCAGGAAACAGGTTTCAGGAGGTAGATTCGAATCGCCTTTAAAGCACATGAAAAGTGGTAAAACGTCGACAATGATGCCCTTGGCCAAACAGGGCGTATGCGTTTTTTCCTGAATATATTCAGGAAAAAACGCATACGCCCTGTTTGGCCAACCAAGCAACCTGGAAAGGCTAATCAGCGCTACAAAGAAGTCTCGCTTCCCATCGGTCAAAAGGGCCATGCTGCAAAAAGTGTCAAAACCAGAAATGCAGGACAGGCCCTGGAGAAATGGCAGCCTTGCTACTCTGATGGGCGGGATGTAAATTGCCAACAGCCACTCTGGAGAAGTGTAAGGTGTGTCCTGAAACATTGAAAAAACACAGCTCTAGGAGCATAGGGCACGTCCTCTCATGGGCGTATAAATTGGGAAAACTAAAAATCAGCAAGACACAGGCACCCCAAAGTTTAGGGCTGCTCTGTTGACAAGAACCTCCACTTCATGACACCTTAAATATCCCAGGAAAGAGAAAAATGGATAAAGAAGTTGTGGTCCTTATGTACAATGGAATATCACTCAGACATGAAATCAATGTCATAAGGCTAGTAGAAGCAAGATGAGTGGATTTAGGAACGACGATTCTAAGTGAAATAAGTCACACAGAAAAAGACACTTATCATAAGCTATCACTTATAGAGGGAATGTAAAAACCGCTACACTTGAACTGAATTACAAAACAGAACAGAGTCACACGTTTAGAAAACACACTATGGCTGCTTAACGGGAAAGGTGAGGTGGGGTGAGGCATAAAACAAGGGTTTCAAATTCGCTCAGATACCGTTCCATACACCCAATATGTAATAGACAAGACCTACTCCTTGCTCAGTGAACAGGACTCAACACCCCCTATTCACCGCACAAGAATATATGTGACTAGTAAGAATCTTAAAACCTATGTATTGATATCTGTCTGGAAGTGAGTCAAGTGGGTGTAAAGCCGCATAAACACAGCCGTGAAAAGCAGCTAAACCCCATTATAAAAATAAATTACTTTTAAAAACCCGTAAAACAAAGACAGTGAAAGAGAGAGAAATTCTTACAAAATTCGTTCAGAGGCTGTGATGCAACCTGGATTGACCATATCTAGACCCACAGCTGGATGAGACATAAGGGTGGACACTCTTGGGGCTGAAAGGTTGGGTGAGGTTGGGTGAGCAAACGCAGACCCTTTAAAGTAATACTGCCTGGTACCCATCCCATGGGTCCCAAATCTCCAGGTTCAAGGGCATCTTCCTACATCGAAAACATGCATGAGAAACCCAGAAGATGGTACACCATGTGATTTTGAAAGGTTTCTAATACGCACCTCATTTCTCATCTCCTTGTGCTCGGGTTCACCTTTCCAGCTACTTTACTAGCAATCTCCCTACTTGGAGAATCAGCACCTTTAAGCTCCTGTTCCCTACAGGTTGCAATTTGTCCTGAGGATGAACGGGAAGAGGGGCAACCAATGAGAGACTAGATGTAGGTGTTGGGACAGGCACAGCTCACTCTATTTTCCCATCGGTAAGAAGAATTAACCACAGGCTCAGCCTGCCGCCCAGAAGCAGAATAGGGCCTTAGGCAATTCCGCGCTTTTGCGGCCAGCTCCCAAAAAAGCCAGTTGAAAAATGGAGCTCAGGGACACTGCAATTCACAAACCCGCAGAGCTATAAATGATAACTCTCATCCACAGATATATTGAGGGAAGGCAACGAAGAGGATTTGAAAGCAAGGCAGAATTGCAGGAAACAGGTTTCAGGAGGTAGATTCAAATCGCCTTAAAAGCACATGAAAAGTGGTAAAACGTCGACAATAATGCCCTTGGCCAAACAGGGCGTATGCGTTTTTTCCTTAATATATTCAGGAAAAAACGCATACGCCCTTTTTGGCCAACCAAGCAACCTGGAAAGGCTAATCAGCGCTACAAAGAAGTCTCGCTTCCCATCGGTCAAAAGGGCCATGCTGCAAAAAGTGTCAAAACCAGAAATGCAGGACAGGCCATGGAGAAATGGCAGCCTTGCTACGCTGATGGGCGGGATGTAAATTGCCAACAGCCACTCTGGAGAAGTGTACGGTGTGTCCTGTAGCATCGAAAAAACACAGCTTAGGGAGCATAGGGCACGTCCTCTCATGGGCGTATAAATTGGGAAAACTAAAAATCAGCAAGACACAGACACCCCAAAGTTTAGGGCTGCTCTGTTGACAAGAACCTCCACTTCATGACACCTTAAATATCCCAGGAAAGAGAAAAATGGATAAAGAAGTTTTGGTCCTTATGTACAATGGAATATCACTCAGACATGAAATCAATGTCATAAGGCTAGTAGAAGCAAGATGAGTGGATTTAGGTACGACGATTCTAAGTGAAATAAGTCACACAGAAAAAGACACTTATCATAAGCTATCACTTATAGAGGGAATGTAAAAACCGCTACACTTGAACTGAATTACAAAACAGAACAGAGTCACACGTTTAGAAAACACACTATGGCTGCTTAACGGGAAAGGTGAGGTGGGATGAGGCATAAAACAAGGGTTTCAAATTCGCTCAGATACCGTTCCATACACCCAATATGTAATAGACAAGACCTACTCCTTGCTCAGTGAACAGGACTCAACACCCCCTATTCACCGCACAAGAATATATGTGACTAGTAAGAATCTTAAAACCTATGTATTGATATCTGTCTGGAAGTGAGTCAAGTGGGTGTAAAGCCGCATAAACACAGCCGTGAAAAGCAGCTAAACCCCATTATAAAAATAAATTACTTTTAAAAACCCGTAAAACAAAGACAGTGAAAGAGAGAGAAATTCTTACAAAATTCGTTCAGAGGCTGTGATGCAACCTGGATTGACCATATCTAGACCCACAGCTGGATGAGACATAAGGGTGGACACTCTTGGGGCTGAAAGGTTGGGTGAGGCTGGGTGAGCAAATGCAGACCCTTTAAAGTAATACTGCCTGGTACCCATCCCATGGGTCCCAAATCTCCAGGTTCAAGGGCATCTTCCTACATCGAAAACATGCATGAGAAACCCAGAAGATGGTACACCGTGTGATTTTGAAAGGTTTCTAATACGCACCTCATTTCTCATCTCCTTGTGCTCGGGTTCGCCTTTCCAGCTACTTTACTAGCAATCTCCCTACTTGGAGAATCAGCACCTTTAAGCTCCTGTTCCCTACAGGTTGCAATTTGTCCTGAGGATGAACGGGAAGAGGGGCAACCAATGAGAGACTAGATGTAGGTGTTGGGACAGGCACAGCTCACTCTATTTTCCCATCGGGAAAAAGAATTAACCACAGGCTCAGCCTGCCGCCCAGAAGCAGAATAGGGCCTGAGGCAATCCCGCGCTTTTGCGGCCAGCTCCCAAAAAAGCCAGTTGAAAAATGGAGCTCAGGGACACTGCAATTCACAAACCCGCAGAGCTATAAATGATAACTCTCATCCACAGATATATTGAGGGAAGGCAACGAAGAGGATTTGAAAGAAAGGCAGGATTGCAGGAAACAGGTTTCAGGAGGTAGATTCGAATCGCCTTTAAAGCACATGAAAAGTGGTAAAACGTCGACAATGATGCCCTTGGCCAAACAGGGCGTATGCGTTTTTTCCTGAATATATTCAGGAAAAAACGCATACGCCCTGTTTGGCCAACCAAGCAACCTGGAAAGGCTAATCAGTGCTACAAAGAAGTCTCGCTTCCCATCGGTCAAAAGGGCCATGCTGCAAAAAGTGTCAAAACCAGAAATGCAGGACAGGCCCTGGAGAAATGGAAGCCTTGCTACGCTGATGGGCGGGATGTAAATTGCCAACAGCCACTCTGGAGAAGTGTAAGGTGTGTCCTGAAACATCGAAAAAACACAGCTTAGGGAGCATAGGGCACGTCCTCTCATGGGCGTATAGATTGGGATAACTAAAAATCAGCAAGACACAGGCACCCCAAAGTTTAGGGCTGCTCTGTTGACAAGAACCTCCACTTCATGACACCTTAAATATCCCAGGAAAGAGAAAAATGGATAAAGAAGTTGTGGTCCTTATGTACAATGGAATATCACTCAGACATGAAATCAATGTCATAAGGCTAGTAGAAGCAAGATGAGTGGATTTAGGTACGACGATTCTAAGTGAAATAAGTCACACAGAAAAAGACACTTATCATAAGCTATCACTTATAGAGGGAATGTAAAAACCGCTACACTTGAACTGAATTACAAAACAGAACAGAGTCACACGTTTAGAAAACACACTATGGCTGCTTAACGGGAAAGGTGAGGTGGGGTGAGGCATAAAACAAGGGTTTCAAATTCGCTCAGATACCGTTCCATACACCCAATATGTAATAGACAAGACCTACGCCTTGCTCAGTGAACAGGACTCAACACCCCCTATTCACCGCACAAGAATATATGTGACTAGTAAGAATCTTAAAACCTATGTATTGATATCTGTCAGGAAGTGGGTCAAGTGGGTGTAAAGCTGCATAAACACAGCCGTGAAAAGCAGCTAAACCCCATTATAAAAATAAATTACTTTTAAAAACCCGTAAAACAAAGACAGTGAAAGAGAGAGAAATTCTTACAAAATTCGTTCAGAGGCTGTGATGCAACCTGGATTGACCATATCTAGACCCACAGCTGGATGAGACATAAGGGTGGACACTCTTGGGGCTGAAAGGTTGGGTGAGGTTGGGTGAGCAAACGCAGACCCTTTAAAGTAATACTGCCTGGTACCCATCCCATGGGTCCCAAATCTCCAGGTTCAAGGGCATCTTCCTACATCGAAAACATGCATGAGAAACCCAGAAGATGGTACACCGTGTGATTTTGAAAGGTTTCTAATACGCACCTCATTTCTCATCTCCTTGTGCTCGGGTTCGCCTTTTCAGCTATTTTATTAGAAATCTCCCTACTTGGAGAATCAGCACCTTTAAGCTCCTGTTCCCTACAGGTTGCAATTTGTCCTGAGGATGAACGGGAAGAGGGGCAACCAATGAGAGACTAGATATAGGTGTTGGGACAGGCACAGCTCACTCTATTTTCCCATCGGTAAGAAGAATTAACCACAGGCTCAGCCTGCTGCCCAGAAGCAGAATAGGGCCTGAGGCAATTCCGCGCTTTTGCGGCCAGCTCCCAAAAAAGCCAGTTGAAAAATGGAGCTCAGGGACACTGCAATTCACAAACCCGCAGAGCTATAAATGATAACTCTCATCCACAGATATATTGAGGGAAGGCAACGAAGAGGATTTGAAAGCAAGGCAGAATTGCAGGAAACAGGTTTCAGGAGGTAGATTCAAATCGCCTTAAAAGCACATGAAAAGTGGTAAAACGTCGACAATAATGCCCTTGGCCAAACAGGGCGTATGCGTTTTTTCCTGAATATATTCAGGAAAAAACGCATACGCCCTTTTTGGCCAACCAAGCAACCTGGAAAGGCTAATCAGCGCTACAAAGAAGTCTCGTTTCCATCGGTCAAAAGGGCCATGCTGCAAAAAGTGTCAAAACCAGAAATGCAGGACAGGCCCTGGAGAAATGGAAGCCTTGCTACGCTGATGGGCGGGATGTAAATTGCCAACAGCCACTCTGGAGAAGTGTAAGGTGTGTCCTGAAACATCGAAAAAACACAGCTTAGGGAGCATAGGGCACGTCCTCTCATGGGCGTATAGATTGGGATAACTAAAAATCAGCAAGACACAGGCACCCCAAAGTTTAGGGCTGCTCTGTTGACAAGAACCTCCACTTCATGACACCTTAAATATCCCAGGAAAGAGAAAAATGGATAAAGAAGTTGTGGTCCTTATGTACAATGGAATATCACTCAGACATGAAATCAATGTCATAAGGCTAGTAGAAGCAAGATGAGTGGATTTAGGTACGATGATTCTAAGTGAAATAAGTCACACAGAAAAAGACACTTATCATAAGCTATCACTTAGAGAGGGAATGTAAAAACCGCTACACTTGAACTGAATTACAAAACAGAACAGAGTCACACGTTTAGAAAACACACTATGGCTGCTTAACGGGAAAGGTGAGGTGGGGTGAGGCATAAAACAAGGGTTTCAAATTCGCTCAGATACCGTTCCATACACCCAATATGTAATAGACAAGACCTACTCCTTGCTCAGTGAACTGGACTCAACACCCCCTATTCACCGCACAAGAATATATGTGACTAGTAAGAATCTTAAAACCTATGTATTGATATCTGTCTGGAAGTGAGTCAAGTGGGTGTAAAGCTGCATAAACACAGCTGTGAAAAGCAGCTAAACCCCATTATAAAAATAAATTACTTTTAAAAACCCGTAAAACAAAGACAGTGAAAGCGAGAGAAATTATTACAAAATTCGTTCAGAGGCTCTGATGCAACCTGGATTGACCATATCTAGACCCACAGCTGGATGAGACATAAGGGTGGACACTCTTGGGGCTGAACGGTTGGGTGAGGTTGGGTGAGCAAACGCAGACCCTTTAAAGTAATACTGCCTGGTATCCATCCCATGGGTCCCAAATCTCCAGGTTCAAGGGCATCTTCCTACATCGAAAACATGCATGAGAAACCCAGAAGATGGTACACCGTGTGATTTTGAAAGGTTTCTAATACGCACCTCATTTCTCATCTCCTTGTGCTCGGGTTCGCCTTTCCAGCTACTTTACTAGCAATCTCCCTACTTGGAGAATCAGCACCTTTAAGCTCCTGTTCCCTACAGGTTGCAATTTGTCCTGAGGATGAACGGGAAGAGGGGAAACCAATGAGAGACTAGATCTTGGTGTTGGGACAGGCACAGGTCACTCTATTTTCCCATCGGGAAGAAGAATTAACCACAGGCTCAGCCTGCCGGCCAGAAGCTGAATAGGGCCTGAGGCAATCCCGCGCTTTTGCGGCCAGCTCCCAAAAAAGCCAGTTGAAAAATGGAGCTCAGGGACACTGCAATTCACAAACCCGCAGAGCTATAAATGATAACTCTCATCCACAGATATATTGAGGGAAGGCAACGAAGAGGATTTGAAAGCAAGGCAGGATTGCAGGAAACAGGTTTCAGGAGGTAGATTCGAATCGCCTTTAAAGCACATGAAAAGTGGTAAAACGTCGACAATGATGCCCTTGGCCAAACAGGGCGTATGCGTTTTTTCCTGAATATATTCAGGAAAAAACGCATACGCCCTGTTTGGCCAACCAAGCAACCTGGAAAGGCTAATCAGCGCTACAAAGAAGTCTCGCTTCCCATCGGTCAAAAGGGCCATGCTGCAAAAAGTGTCAAAACCAGAAATGCAGGACAGGCCCTGGAGAAATGGCAGCCTTGCTACGCTGATGGGCGGGATGTAAATTGCCAACAGCCACTCTGGAGAAGTGTAAGGTGTGTCCTGAAACATCGAAAAAACACAGCTCTAGGAGCATAGGGCACGTCCTCTCATGGGCGTATAAATTGGGAAAACTAAAAATCAGCAAGACACAGGCACCCCAAAGTTTAGGGCTGCTCTGTTGACAAGAACCTCCACTTCATGACACCTTAAATATCCCAGGAAAGAGAAAAATGGATAAAGAAGTTGTGGTCCTTATGTACAATGGAATATCACTCAGACATGAAATCAATGTCATAAGGCTAGTAGAAGCAAGATGAGTGGATTTAGGTACGACGATTCTAAGTGAAATAAGTCACACAGAAAAAGACACTTATCATAAGCTATCACTTATAGAGGGAATGTAAAAACCGCTACACTTGAACTGAATTACAAAACAGAACAGAGTCACACGTTTAGAAAACACACTATGGCTGCTTAACGGGAAAGGTGAGGTGGGGTGAGGCATAAAACAAGGGTTTCAAATTCGCTCAGATACCGTTCCATACACCCAATATGTAATAGACAAGACCTACTCCTTGCTCAGTGAACAGGACTCAACACCCCCTATTCACCGCACAAGAATATATGTGACTAGTAAGAATCTTAAAACCTATGTATTGATATCTGTCTGGAAGTGAGTCAAGTGGGTGTAAAGCCGCATAAACACAGCCGTGAAAAGCAGCTAAACCCCATTATAAAAATAAATTACTTTTAAAAACCCGTAAAACAAAGACAGTGAAAGAGAGAGAAATTCTTACAAAATTCGTTCAGAGGCTGTGATGCAACCTGGATTGACCATATCTAGACCCACAGCTGGATGAGACATAAGGGTGGACACTCTTGGGGCTGAAAGGTTGGGTGAGGTTGGGTGAGCAAACGCAGACCCTTTAAAGTAATACTGCCTGGTACCCATCCCATGGGTCCCAAATCTCCAGGTTCAAGGGCATCTTCCTACATCGAAAACATGCATGAGAAACCCAGAAGATGGTACACCGTGTGATTTTGAAAGGTTTCTAATACGCACCTCATTTCTCATCTCCTTGTGCTCGGGTTCACCTTTCCAGCTACTTTACTAGCAATCTCCCTACTTGGAGAATCAGCACCTTTAAGCTCCTGTTCCCTACAGGTTGCAATTTGTCCTGAGGATGAACGGGAAGAGGGGCAACCAATGAGAGACTAGATGTAGGTGTTGGGACAGGCACAGCTCACTCTATTTTCCCATCGGTAAGAAGAATTAACCACAGGCTCAGCCTGCCGCCCAGAAGCAGAATAGGGCCTGAGGCAATTCCGCGCTTTTGCGGCCAGCTCCCAAAAAAGCCAGTTGAAAAATGGAGCTCAGGGACACTGCAATTCACAAACCCGCAGAGCTATAAATGATAACTCTCATCCACAGATATATTGAGGGAAGGCAACGAAGAGGATTTGAAAGCAAGGCAGAATTGCAGGAAACAGGTTTCAGGAGGTAGATTCAAATCGCCGTAAAAGCACATGAAAAGTGGTAAAACGTCGACAATAATGCCCTTGGCCAAACAGGGCGTATGCGTTTTTTCCTGAATATATTCAGGAAAAAACGCATACGCCCTTTTTGGCCAACCAAGCAACCTGGAAAGGCTAATCAGCGCTACAAAGAAGTCTCGCTTCCCATCGGTCAAAAGGGCCATGCTGCAAAAAGTGTCAAAACCAGAAATGCAGGACAGGCCATGGAGAAATGGCAGCCTTGCTACGCTGATGGGCGGGATGTAAATTGCCAACAGCCACTCTGGAGAAGTGTAAGGTGTGTCCTGAAACATCGAAAAAACACAGCTTAGGGAGCATAGGGCACGTCCTCTCATGGGCGTATAGATTGGGATAACTAAAAATCAGCAAGACACAGGCATCCCAAAGTTTAGGGCTGCTCTGTTGACAAGAACCTCCACTTCATGACACCTTAAATATCCCAGGAAAGAGAAAAATGGATAAAGAAGTTGTGGTCCTTATGTACAATGGAATATCACTCAGACATGAAATCAATGTCATAAGGCTAGTAGAAGCAAGATGAGTGGATTTAGGTACGATGATTCTAAGTGAAATAAGTCACACAGAAAAAGACACTTATCATAAGCTATCACTTAGAGAGGGAATGTAAAAACCGCTACACTTGAACTGAATTACAAAACAGAACAGAGTCACACGTTTAGAAAACACACTATGGCTGCTTAACGGGAAAGGTGAGGTGGGGTGATGCATAAAACAAGGGTTTCAAATTCGCTCAGATACCGTTCCATACACCCAATATGTAATAGACAAGACCTACTCCTTGCTCAGTGAACTGGACTCAACACCCCCTATTCACCGCACAAGAATATATGTGACTAGTAAGAATCTTAAAACCTATGTATTGATATCTGTCTGGAAGTGAGTCAAGTGGGTGTAAAGCTGCATAAACACAGCTGTGAAAAGCAGCTAAACCCCATTATAAAAATAAATTACTTTTAAAAACCCGTAAAACAAAGACAGTGAAAGCGAGAGAAATTATTACAAAATTCGTTCAGAGGCTCTGATGCAACCTGGATTGACCATATCTAGACCCACAGCTGGATGAGACATAAGGGTGGACACTCTTGGGGCTGAACGGTTGGGTGAGGTTGGGTGAGCAAACGCAGACCCTTTAAAGTAATACTGCCTGGTATCCATCCCATGGGTCCCAAATCTCCAGGTTCAAGGGCATCTTCCTACATCGAAAACATGCATGAGAATCCCAGAAGATGGTACACCGTGTGATTTTGAAAGGTTTCTAATACGCACCTCATTTCTCATCTCCTTGTGCTCGGGTTCGCCTTTCCAGCTACTTTACTAGCAATCTCCCTACTTGGAGAATCAGCACCTTTAAGCTCCTGTTCCCTACAGGTTGCAATTTGTCCTGAGGATGAACGGGAAGAGGGGAAACCAATGAGAGACTAGATCTTGGTGTTGGGACAGGCACAGGTCACTCTATTTTCCCATCGGGAAGAAGAATTAACCACAGGCTCAGCCTGCCGGCCAGAAGCTGAATAGGGCCTGAGGCAATCCCGCGCTTTTGCGGCCAGCTCCCAAAAAAGCCAGTTGAAAAATGGAGCTCAGGGACACTGCAATTCACAAACCCGCAGAGCTATAAATGATAACTCTCATCCACAGATATATTGAGGGAAGGCAACGAAGAGGATTTGAAAGCAAGGCAGGATTGCAGGAAACAGGTTTCAGGAGGTAGATTCGAATCGCCTTTAAAGCACATGAAAAGTGGTAAAACGTCGACAATGATGCCCTTGGCCAAACAGGGCGTATGCGTTTTTTCCTGAATATATTCAGGAAAAAACGCATACGCCCTGTTTGGCCAACCAAGCAACCTGGAAAGGCTAATCAGCGCTACAAAGAAGTCTCGCTTCCCATCGGTCAAAAGGGCCATGCTGCAAAAAGTGTCAAAACCAGAAATGCAGGACAGGCCCTGGAGAAATGGCAGCCTTGCTACGCTGATGGGCGGGATGTAAATTGCCAACAGCCACTCTGGAGAAGTGTAAGGTGTGTCCTGAAACATCGAAAAAACACAGCTCTAGGAGCATAGGGCACGTCCTCTCATGGGCGTATAAATTGGGAAAACTAAAAATCAGCAAGACACAGGCACCCCAAAGTTTAGGGCTGCTCTGTTGACAAGAACCTCCACTTCATGACACCTTAAATATCCCAGGAAAGAGAAAAATGGATAAAGAAGTTGTGGTCCTTATGTACAATGGAATATCACTCAGACATGAAATCAATGTCATAAGGCTAGTAGAAGCAAGATGAGTGGATTTAGGTACGACGATTCTAAGTGAAATAAGTCACACAGAAAAAGACACTTATCATAAGCTATCACTTATAGAGGGAATGTAAAAACCGCTACACTTGAACTGAATTACAAAACAGAACAGAGTCACACGTTTAGAAAACACACTATGGCTGCTTAACGGGAAAGGTGAGGTGGGGTGAGGCATAAAACAAGGGTTTCAAATTCGCTCAGATACCGTTCCATACACCCAATATGTAATAGACAAGACCTACTCCTTGCTCAGTGAACAGGACTCAACACCCCCTATTCACCGCACAAGAATATATGTGACTAGTAAGAATCTTAAAACCTATGTATTGATATCTGTCTGGAAGTGAGTCAAGTGGGTGTAAAGCCGCATAAACACAGCCGTGAAAAGCAGCTAAACCCCATTATAAAAATAAATTACTTTTAAAAACCCGTAAAACAAAGACAGTGAAAGAGAGAGAAATTCTTACAAAATTCGTTCAGAGGCTGTGATGCAACCTGGATTGACCATATCTAGACCCACAGCTGGATGAGACATAAGGGTGGACACTCTTGGGGCTGAAAGGTTGGGTGAGGTTGGGTGAGCAAACGCAGACCCTTTAAAGTAATACTGCCTGGTACCCATCCCATGGGTCCCAAATCTCCAGGTTCAAGGGCATCTTCCTACATCGAAAACATGCATGAGAAACCCAGAAGATGGTACACCGTGTGATTTTGAAAGGTTTCTAATACGCACCTCATTTCTCATCTCCTTGTGTTCGGGTTCACCTTTCCAGCTACTTTACTAGCAATCTCCCTACTTGGAGAATCAGCACCTTTAAGCTCCTGTTCCCTACAGGTTGCAATTTGTCCTGAGGATGAACGGGAAGAGGGGCAACCAATGAGAGACTAGATGTAGGTGTTGGGACAGGCACAGCTCACTCTATTTTCCCATCGGTAAGAAGAATTAACCACAGGCTCAGCCTGCCGCCCAGAAGCAGAATAGGGCCTGAGGCAATTCCGCGCTTTTGCGGCCAGCTCCCAAAAAAGCCAGTTGAAAAATGGAGCTCAGGGACACTGCAATTCACAAACCCGCAGAGCTATAAATGATAACTCTCATCCACAGATATATTGAGGGAAGGCAACGAAGAGGATTTGAAAGCAAGGCAGAATTGCAGGAAACAGGTTTCAGGAGGTAGATTCAAATCGCCTTAAAAGCACATGAAAAGTGGTAAAACGTCGACAATAATGCCCTTGGCCAAACAGGGCGTATGCGTTTTTTCCTGAATATATTCAGGAAAAAACGCATACGCCCTTTTTGGCCAACCAAGCAACCTGGAAAGGCTAATCAGCGCTACAAAGAAGTCTCGCTTCCCATCGGTCAAAACGGCCATGCTGCAAAAAGTGTCAAAACCAGAAATGCAGGACAGGCCATGGAGAAATGGCAGCCTTGCTACGCTGATGGGCGGGATGTAAATTGCCAACAGCCACTCTGGAGAAGTGTAAGGTGTGTCCTGAAACATCGAAAAAACACAGCTTAGGGAGCATAGGGCACGTCCTCTCATGGGCGTATAGATTGGGATAACTAAAAATCAGCAAGACACAGGCACCCCAAAGTTTAGGGCTGCTCTGTTGACAAGAACCTCCACTTCATGACACCTTAAATATCCCAGGAAAGAGAAAAATGGATAAAGAAGTTGTGGTCCTTATGTACAATGGAATATCACTCAGACATGAAATCAATGTCATAAGGCTAGTAGAAGCAAGATGAGTGGATTTAGGTACGACGATTCTAAGTGAAATAAGTCACACAGAAAAAGACACTTATCATAAGCTATCACTTATAGAGGGAATGTAAAAACCGCTACACTTGAACTGAATTACAAAACAAAACAGAGTCACACGTTTAGAAAACACACTATGGCTGCTTAACGGGAAAGGTGAGGTGGGGTGAGGCATAAAACAAGGGTTTCAAATTCGCTCAGATACCGTTCCATACACCCAATATGTAATAGACAAGACCTACGCCTTGCTCAGTGAACAGGACTCAACACCCCCTATTCACCGCACAAGAATATATGTGACTAGTAAGAATCTTAAAACCTATGTATTGATATCTGTCAGGAAGTGGGTCAAGTGGGTGTAAAGCTGCATAAACACAGCCGTGAAAAGCAGCTAAACCCCATTATAAAAATAAATTACTTTTAAAAACCCGTAAAACAAAGACAGTGAAAGAGAGAGAAATTCTTACAAAATTCGTTCAGAGGCTGTGATGCAACCTGGATTGACCATATCTAGACCCACAGCTGGATGAGACATAAGGGTGGACACTCTTGGGGCTGAAAGGTTGGGTGAGGTTGGGTGAGCAAACGCAGACCCTTTAAAGTAATACTGCCTGGTACCCATCCCATGGGTCCCAAATCTCCAGGTTCAAGGGCATCTTCCTACATCGAAAACATGCATGAGAAACCCAGAAGATGGTACACCGTGTGATTTTCAAAGGTTTCTAATACGCACCTCATTTCTCATCTCCTTGTGCTCGGGTTCGCCTTTCCAGCTATTTTACTAGAAATCTCCCTACTTGGAGAATCAGCACCTTTAAGCTCCTGTTCCCTACAGGTTGCAATTTGTCCTGAGGATGAACGGGAAGAGGGGCAACCAATGAGAGACTAGATATAGGTGTTGGGACAGGCACAGCTCACTCTATTTTCCCATCGGTAAGAAGAATTAACCACAGGCTCAGCCTGCTGCCCAGAAGCAGAATAGGGCCTGAGGCAATTCCGCGCTTTTGCGGCCAGCTCCCAAAAAAGCCAGTTGAAAAATGGAGCTCAGGGACACTGCAATTCACAAACCCGCAGAGCTATAAATGATAACTCTCATCCACAGATATATTGAGGGAAGGCAACGAAGAGGATTTGGAAGCAAGGCAGAATTGCAGGAAACAGGTTTCAGGAGGTAGATTCAAATCGCCTTAAAAGCACATGAAAAGTGGTAAAACGTCGACAATAATGCCCTTGGCCAAACAGGGCGTATGCGTTTTTTCCTGAATATATTCAGGAAAAAACGCATACGCCCTTTTTGGCCAACCAAGCAACCTGGAAAGGCTAATCAGCGCTACAAAGAAGTCTCGTTTCCATCGGTCAAAAGGGCCATGCTGCAAAAAGTGTCAAAACCAGAAATGCAGGACAGGCCATGGAGAAATGGCAGCCTTGCTACGCTGATGGGCGGGATGTAAATTGCCAACAGCCACTCTGGAGAAGTGTACGGTGTGTCCTGAAACATCGAAAAAACACAGCTTAGGGAGCATAGGGCACGTCCTCTCATGGGCGTATAAATTGGGAAAACTAAAAATCAGCAAGACACAGGTACCCCAAAATTTAGGGCTGCTCTGTTGACAAGAACCTCCACTTCATGACACCTTAAATATCCCAGGAAAGAGAAAAATGGATAAAGAAGTTGTGGTCCTTATGTACAATGGAATATCACTCAGACATGAAATCAATGTCATAACGCTAGTAGAAGCAAGATGAGTGGATTTAGGTACGATGATTCTAAGTGAAATAAGTCACACAGAAAAAGACACTTATCATAAGCTATCACTTAGAGAGGGAATGTAAAAACCGCTACACTTGAACTGAATTACAAAACAGAACAGAGTCACACGTTTAGAAAACACACTATGGCTGCTTAACGGGAAAGGTGAGGTGGGGTGAGGCATAAAACAAGGGTTTCAAATTCGCTCAGATACCGTTCCATACACCCAATATGTAATAGACAAGACCTACTCCTTGCTCAGTGAACTGGACTCAACACCCCCTATTCACCGCACAAGAATATATGTGACTAGTAAGAATCTTAAAACCTATGTATTGATATCTGTCTGGAAGTGAGTCAAGTGGGTGTAAAGCTGCATAAACACAGCCGTGAAAAGCAGCTAAACCCCATTATAAAAATAAATTACTTTTAAAAACCCGTAAAACAAAGACAGTGAAAGCGAGAGAAATTATTACAAAATTCGTTCAGAGGCTCTGATGCAACCTGGATTGACCATATCTAGACCCACAGCTGGATGAGACATAAGGGTGGACACTCTTGGGGCTGAACGGTTGGGTGAGGTTGGGTGAGCAAACGCAGACCCTTTAAAGTAATACTGCCTGGTATCCATCCCATGGGTCCCAAATCTCCAGGTTCAAGGGCATCTTCCTACATCGAAAACATGCATGAGAATCCCAGAAGATGGTACACCGTGTGATTTTGAAAGTTTTCTAATACGCACCTCATTTCTCATCTCCTTGTGCTCGGGTTTGCCTTTCCAGCTACTTTACTAGCAATCTCCCTACTTGGAGAATCAGCACCTTTAAGCTCCTGTTCCCTACAGGTTGCAATTTGTCCTGAGGATGAACGGGAAGAGGGGAAACCAATGAGAGACTAGATCTTGGTGTTGGGACAGGCACAGGTCACTCTATTTTCCCATCGGGAAGAAGAATTAACCACAGGCTCAGCCTGCCGGCCAGAAGCTGAATAGGGCCTGAGGCAATCCCGCGCTTTTGCGGCCAGCTCCCAAAAAAGCCAGTTGAAAAATGGAGCTCAGGGACACTGCAATTCACAAACCCGCAGAGCTATAAATGATAACTCTCATCCACAGATATATTGAGGGAAGGCAACGAAGAGGATTTGAAAGCAAGGCAGGATTGCAGGAAACAGGTTTCAGGAGGTAGATTCGAATCGCCTTTAAAGCACATGAAAAGTGGTAAAACGTCGACAATGATGCCCTTGTCCAAACAGGGCGTATGCGTTTTTTCCTGAATATATTCAGGAAAAAACGCATACGCCCTGTTTGGCCAACCAAGCAACCTGGAAAGGCTAATCAGCGCTACAAAGAAGTCTCGCTTCCCATCGGTCAAAAGGGCCATGCTGCAAAAAGTGTCAAAACCAGAAATGCAGGACAGGCCCTGGAGAAATGGCAGCCTTGCTACGCTGATGGGCGGGATGTAAATTGCCAACAGCCACTCTGGAGAAGTGTAAGGTGTGTCCTGAAACATCGAAAAAACACAGCTCTAGGAGCATAGGGCACGTCCTCTCATGGGCGTATAAATTGGGAAAACTAAAAATCAGCAAGACACAGGCACCCCAAAGTTTAGGGCTGCTCTGTTGACAAGAACCTCCACTTCATGACACCTTAAATATCCCAGGAAAGAGAAAAATGGATAAAGAAGTTGTGGTCCTTATGTACAATGGAATATCACTCAGACATGAAATCAATGTCATAAGGCTAGTAGAAGCAAGATGAGTGGATTTAGGTACGACGATTCTAAGTGAAATAAGTCCCACAGAAAAAGACACTTATCATAAGCTATCACTTATAGAGGGAATGTAAAAACCGCTACACTTGAACTGAATTACAAAACAGAACAGAGTCACACGTTTAGAAAACACACTATGGCTGCTTAACGGGAAAGGTGAGGTGGGGTGAGGCATAAAACAAGGGTTTCAAATTCGCTCAGATACCGTTCCATACACCCAATATGTAATAGACAAGACCTACTCCTTGCTCAGTGAACAGGACTCAACACCCCCTATTCACCGCACAAGAATATATGTGACTAGTAAGAATCTTAAAACCTATGTATTGATATCTGTCTGGAAGTGAGTCAAGTGGGTGTAAAGCCGCATAAACACAGCCGTGAAAAGCAGCTAAACCCCATTATAAAAATAAATTACTTTTAAAAACCCGTAAAACAAAGACAGTGAAAGAGAGAGAAATTCTTACAAAATTCGTTCAGAGGCTGTGATGCAACCTGGATTGACCATATCTAGACCCACAGCTGGATGAGACATAAGGGTGGACACTCTTGGGGCTGAAAGGTTGGGTGAGGTTGGGTGAGCAAACGCAGACCCTTTAAAGTAATACTGCCTGGTACCCATCCCATGGGTCCCAAATCTCCAGGTTCAAGGGCATCTTCCTACATCGAAAACATGCATGAGAAACCCAGAAGATGGTACACCGTGTGATTTTGAAAGGTTTCTAATACGCACCTCATTTCTCATCTCCTTGTGCTCGGGTTCACCTTTCCAGCTACTTTACTAGCAATCTCCCTACTTGGAGAATCAGCACCTTTAAGCTCCTGTTCCCTACAGGTTGCAATTTGTCCTGAGGATGAACGGGAAGAGGGGCAACCAATGAGAGACTAGATGTAGGTGTTGGGACAGGCACAGCTCACTCTATTTTCCCATCGGTAAGAAGAATTAACCACAGGCTCAGCCTGCCGCCCAGAAGCAGAATAGGGCCTGAGGCAATTCCGCGCTTTTGCGGCCAGCTCCCAAAAAAGCCAGTTGAAAAATGGAGCTCAGGGACACTGCAATTCACAAACCCGCAGAGCTATAAATGATAACTCTCATCCACAGATATATTGAGGGAAGGCAACGAAGAGGATTTGAAAGCAAGGCAGAATTGCAGGAAACAGGTTTCAGGAGGTAGATTCAAATCGCCTTAAAAGCACATGAAAAGTGGTAAAACGTCGACAATAATGCCCTTGGCCAAACAGGGCGTATGCGTTTTTTCCTGAATATATTCAGGAAAAAACGCATACGCCCTGTTTGGCCAACCAAGCAACCTGGAAAGGCTAATCAGCGCTACAAAGAAGTCTCGTTTCCATCGGTCAAAAGGGCCATGCTGCAAAAAGTGTCAAAACCAGAAATGCAGGACAGGCCATGGAGAAATGGCAGCCTTGCTACGCTGATGGGCGGGATGTAAATTGCCAACAGCCACTCTGGAGAAGTGTACGGTGTGTCCTGAAACATCGAAAAAACACAGCTTAGGGAGCATAGGGCACGTCCTCTCATGGGCGTATAAATTGGGAAAACTAAAAATCAGCAAGACACAGGTACCCCAAAGTTTAGGGCTGCTCTGTTGACAAGAACCTCCACTTCATGACACCTTAAATATCCCAGGAAAGAGAAAAATGGATAAAGAAGTTGTGGTCCTTATGTACAATGGAATATCACTCAGACATGAAATCAATGTCATAACGCTAGTAGAAGCAAGATGAGTGGATTTAGGTACGATGATTCTAAGTGAAATAAGTCACACAGAAAAAGACACTTATCATAAGCTATCACTTAGAGAGGGAATGTAAAAACCGCTACACTTGAACTGAATTACAAAACAGAACAGAGTCACACGTTTAGAAAACACACTATGGCTGCTTAACGGGAAAGGTGAGGTGGGGTGCGGCATAAAACAAGGGTTTCAAATTCGCTCAGATACCGTTCCATACACCCAATATGTAATAGACAAGACCTACTCCTTGCTCAGTGAACTGGACTCAACACCCCCTATTCACCGCACAAGAATATATGTGACTAGTAAGAATCTTAAAACCTATGTATTGATATCTGTCTGGAAGTGAGTCAAGTGGGTGTAAAGCTGCATAAACACAGCCGTGAAAAGCAGCTAAACCCCATTATAAAAATAAATTACTTTTAAAAACCCGTAAAACAAAGACAGTGAAAGCGAGAGAAATTATTACAAAATTCGTTCAGAGGCTCTGATGCAACCTGGATTGACCATATCTAGACCCACAGCTGGATGAGACATAAGGGTGGACACTCTTGGGGCTGAACGGTTGGGTGAGGTTGGGTGAGCAAACGCAGACCCTTTAAAGTAATACTGCCTGGTATCCATCCCATGGGTCCCAAATCTCCAGGTTCAAGGGCATCTTCCTACATCGAAAACATGCATGAGAAACCCAGAAGATGGTACACCGTGTGATTTTGAAAGGTTTCTAATACGCACCTCATTTCTCATCTCCTTGTGCTCGGGTTTGCCTTTCCAGCTACTTTACTAGCAATCTCCCTACTTGGAGAATCAGCACCTTTAAGCTCCTGTTCCCTACAGGTTGCAATTTGTCCTGAGGATGAACGGGAAGAGAGGAAACCAATGAGAGACTAGATCTTGGTGTTGGGACAGGCACAGGTCACTCTATTTTCCCATCGGGAAGAAGAATTAACCACAGGCTCAGCCTGCCGGCCAGAAGCTGAATAGGGCCTGAGGCAATCCCGCGCTTTTGCGGCCAGCTCCCAAAAAAGCCAGTTGAAAAATGGAGCTCAGGGACACTGCAATTCACAAACCCGCAGAGCTATAAATGATAACTCTCATCCACAGATATATTGAGGGAAGGCAACGAAGAGGATTTGAAAGCAAGGCAGGATTGCAGGAAACAGGTTTCAGGAGGTAGATTCGAATCGCCTTTAAAGCACATGAAAAGTGGTAAAACGTCGACAATGATGCCCTTGGCCAAACAGGGCGTATGCGTTTTTTCCTGAATATATTCAGGAAAAAACGCATACGCCCTGTTTGGCCAACCAAGCAACCTGGAAAGGCTAATCAGCGCTACAAAGAAGTCTCGCTTCCCATCGGTCAAAAGGGCCATGCTGCAAAAAGTGTCAAAACCAGAAATGCAGGACAGGCCCTGGAGAAATGGCAGCCTTGCTACGCTGATGGGCGGGATGTAAATTGCCAACAGCCACTCTGGAGAAGTGTAAGGTGTGTCCTGAAACATCGAAAAAACACAGCTCTAGGAGCATAGGGCACGTCCTCTCATGGGCGTATAAATTGGGAAAACTAAAAATCAGCAAGACACAGGCACCCCAAAGTTTAGGGCTGCTCTGTTGACAAGAACCTCCACTTCATGACACCTTAAATATCCCAGGAAAGAGAAAAATGGATAAAGAAGTTGTGGTCCTTATGTACAATGGAATATCACTCAGACATGAAATCAATGTCATAAGGCTAGTAGAAGCAAGATGAGTGGATTTAGGTACGACGATTCTAAGTGAAATAAGTCACACAGAAAAAGACACTTATCATAAGCTATCACTTATAGAGGGAATGTAAAAACCGCTACACTTGAACTGAATTACAAAACAGAACAGAGTCACACGTTTAGAAAACACACTATGGCTTGTTAACGGAAAAGGTGAGGTGGGGTGATGCATAAAACAAGGGTTTCAAATTCGCTCAGATACCGTTCCATACACCCAATATGTAATAGACAAGACCTACTCCTTGCTCAGTGAACAGGACTCAACACCCCCTATTCACCGCACAAGAATATATGTGACTAGTAAGAATCTTAAAACCTATGTATTGATATCTGTCTGGAAGTGAGTCAAGTGGGTGTAAAGCCGCATAAACACAGCCGTGAAAAGCAGCTAAACCCCATTATAAAAATAAATTACTTTTAAAAACCCGTAAAACAAAGACAGTGAAAGAGAGAGAAATTCTTACAAAATTCGTTCAGAGGCTGTGATGCAACCTGGATTGACCATATCTAGACCCACAGCTGGATGAGACATAAGGGTGGACACTCTTGGGGCTGAAAGGTTGGGTGAGGTTGGGTGAGCAAACGCAGACCCTTTAAAGTAATACTGCCTGGTACCCATCCCATGGGTCCCAAATCTCCAGGTTCAAGGGCATCTTCCTACATCGAAAACATGCATGAGAAACCCAGAAGATGGTACACCGTGTGATTTTGAAAGGTTTCTAATACGCACCTCATTTCTCATCTCCTTGTGCTCGGGTTCACCTTTCCAGCTACTTTACTAGCAATCTCCCTACTTGGAGAATCAGCACCTTTAAGCTCCTGTTCCCTACAGGTTGCAATTTGTCCTGAGGATGAACGGGAAGAGGGGCAACCAATGAGAGACTAGATGTAGGTGTTGGGACAGGCACAGCTCACTCTATTTTCCCATCGGTAAGAAGAATTAACCACAGGCTCAGCCTGCCGCCCAGAAGCAGAATAGGGCCTGAGGCAATTCCGCGCTTTTGCGGTCAGCTCCCAAAAAAGCCAGTTGAAAAATGGAGCTCAGGGACACTGCAATTCACAAACCCGCAGAGCTATAAATGATAACTCTCATCCACAGATATATTGAGGGAAGGCAACGAAGAGGATTTGAAAGCAAGGCAGAATTGCAGGAAACAGGTTTCAGGAGGTAGATTCAAATCGCCTTAAAAGCACATGAAAAGTGGTAAAACGTCGACAATAATGCCCTTGGCCAAACAGGGCGTATGCGTTTTTTCCTGAATATATTCAGGAAAAAACGCATACGCCCTTTTTGGCCAACCAAGCAACCTGGAAAGGCTAATCAGCGCTACAAAGAAGTCTCGCTTCCCATCGGTCAAAAGGGCCATGCTGCAAAAAGTGTCAAAACCAGAAATGCAGGACAGGCCATGGAGAAATGGCAGCCTTGCTACGCTGATGGGCGGGATGTAAATTGCCAACAGCCACTCTGGAGAAGTGTAAGGTGTGTCCTGAAACATCGAAAAAACACAGCTTAGGGAGCATAGGGCACGTCCTCTCATGGGCGTATAGATTGGGATAACTAAAAATCAGCAAGACACAGGCACCCCAAAGTTTAGGGCTGCTCTGTTGACAAGAACCTCCACTTCATGACACCTTAAATATCCCAGGAAAGAGAAAAATGGATAAAGAAGTTGTGGTCCTTATGTACAATGGAATATCACTCAGACATGAAATCAATGTCATAAGGCTAGTAGAAGCAAGATGAGTGGATTTAGGTACGACGATTCTAAGTGAAATAAGTCACACAGAAAAAGACACTTATCATAAGCTATCACTTATAGAGGGAATGTAAAAACCGCTACACTTGAACTGAATTACAAAACAGAACAGAGTCACACGTTTAGAAAACACACTATGGCTGCTTAACGGGAAAGGTGAGGTGGGGTGAGGCATAAAACAAGGGTTTCAAATTCGCTCAGATACCGTTCCATACACCCAATATGTAATAGACAAGACCTACGCCTTGCTCAGTGAACAGGACTCAACACCCCCTATTCACCGCACAAGAATATATGTGACTAGTAAGAATCTTAAAACCTATGTATTGATATCTGTCAGGAAGTGGGTCAAGTGGGTGTAAAGCTGCATAAACACAGCCGTGAAAAGCAGCTAAACCCCATTATAAAAATAAATTACTTTTAAAAACCCGTAAAACAAAGACAGTGAAAGAGAGAGAAATTCTTACAAAATTCGTTCAGAGGCTGTGATGCAACCTGGATTGACCATATCTAGACCCACAGCTGGATGAGACATAAGGGTGGACACTCTTGGGGCTGAAATGTTGGGTGAGGTTGGGTGAGCAAACGCAGACCCTTTAAAGTAATACTGCCTGGTACCCATCCCATGGGTCCCAAATGTCCAGGTTCAAGGGCATCTTCCTACATCGAAAACATGCATGAGAAACCCAGAAGATGGTACACCGTGTGATTTTCAAAGGTTTCTAATACGCACCTCATTTCTCATCTCCTTGTGCTCGGGTTCGCCTTTCCAGCTATTTTACTAGAAATCTCCCTACTTGGAGAATCAGCACCTTTAAGCTCCTGTTCCCTACAGGTTGCAATTTGTCCTGAGGATGAACGGGAAGAGGGGCAACCAATGAGAGACTAGATATAGGTGTTGGGACAGGCACAGCTCACTCTATTTTCCCATCGGTAAGAAGAATTAACCACAGGCTCAGCCTGCTGCCCAGAAGCAGAATAGGGCCTGAGGCAATTCCGCGCTTTTGCGGCCAGCTCCCAAAAAAGCCAGTTGAAAAATGGAGCTCAGGGACACTGCAATTCACAAACCCGCAGAGCTATAAATGATAACTCTCATCCACAGATATATTGAGGGAAGGCAACGAAGAGGATTTGGAAGCAAGGCAGAATTGCAGGAAACAGGTTTCAGGAGGTAGATTCAAATCGCCTTAAAAGCACATGAAAAGTGGTAAAACGTCGACAATAATGCCCTTGGCCAAACAGGGCGTATGCGTTTTTTCCTGAATATATTCAGGAAAAAACGCATACGCCCTTTTTGGCCAACCAAGCAACCTGGAAAGGCTAATCAGCGCTACAAAGAAGTCTCGTTTCCATCGGTCAAAAGGGCCATGCTGCAAAAAGTGTCAAAACCAGAAATGCAGGACAGGCCATGGAGAAATGGCAGCCTTGCTACGCTGATGGGCGGGATGTAAATTGCCAACAGCCACTCTGGAGAAGTGTACGGTGTGTCCTGAAACATCGAAAAAACACAGCTTAGGGAGCATAGGGCACGTCCTCTCATGGGCGTATAAATTGGGAAAACTAAAAATCAGCAAGACACAGGTACCCCAAAGTTTAGGGCGGCTCTGTTGACAAGAACCTCCACTTCATGACACCTTAAATATCCCAGGAAAGAGAAAAATGGATAAAGAAGTTGTGGTCCTTATGTACAATGGAATATCACTCAGACATGAAATCAATGTCATAACGCTAGTAGAAGCAAGATGAGTGGATTTAGGTACGATGATTCTAAGTGAAATAAGTCACACAGAAAAAGACACTTATCATAAGCTATCACTTAGAGAGGGAATGTAAAAACCGCTACACTTGAACTGAATTACAAAACAGAACAGAGTCACACGTTTAGAAAACACACTATGGCTGCTTAACGGGAAAGGTGAGGTGGGGTGAGGCATAAAACAAGGGTTTCAAATTCGCTCAGATACCGTTCCATACACCCAATATGTAATAGACAAGACCTACTCCTTGCTCAGTGAACTGGACTCAACACCCCCTATTCACCGCACAAGAATATATGTGAGTAGTAAGAATCTTAAAACCTATGTATTGATATCTGTCTGGAAGTGAGTCAAGTGGGTGTAAAGCTGCATAAACACAGCCGTGAAAAGCAGCTAAACCCCATTATAAAAATAAATTACTTTTAAAAACCCGTAAAACAAAGACAGTGAAAGCGAGAGAAATTATTACAAAATTCGTTCAGAGGCTCTGATGCAACCTGGATTGACCATATCTAGACCCACAGCTGGATGAGACATAAGGGTGGACACTCTTGGGGCTGAACGGTTGGGTGAGGTTGGGTGAGCAAACGCAGACCCTTTAAAGTAATACTGCCTGGTATCCATCCCATGGGTCCCAAATCTCCAGGTTCAAGGGCATCTTCCTACATCGAAAACATGCATGAGAAACCCAGAAGATGGTACACCGTGTGATTTTGAAAGGTTTCTAATACGCACCTCATTTCTCATCTCCTTGTGCTCGGGTTCGCCTTTCCAGCTACTTTACTAGCAATCTCCCTACTTGGAGAATCAGCACCTTTAAGCTCCTGTTCCCTACAGGTTGCAATTTGTCCTGAGGATGAACGGGAAGAGGGGAAACCAATGAGAGACTAGATCTTGGTGTTGGGACAGGCACAGGTCACTCTATTTTCCCATCGGGAAGAAGAATTAACCACAGGCTCAGCCTGCCGGCCAGAAGCTGAATAGGGCCTGAGGCAATCCCGCGCTTTTGCGGCCAGCTCCCAAAAAAGCCAGTTGAAAAATGGAGCTCAGGGACACTGCAATTCACAAACCCGCAGAGCTATAAATGATAACTCTCATCCACAGATATATTGAGGGAAGGCAACGAAGAGGATTTGAAAGCAAGGCAGGATTGCAGGAAACAGGTTTCAGGAGGTAGATTCGAATCGCCTTTAAAGCACATGAAAAGTGGTAAAACGTCGACAATGATGCCCTTGGCCAAACAGGGCGTATGCGTTTTTTCCTGAATATATTCAGGAAAAAACGCATACGCCCTGTTTGGCCAACCAAGCAACCTGGAAAGGCTAATCAGCGCTACAAAGAAGTCTCGCTTCCCATCGGTCAAAAGGGCCATGCTGCAAAAAGTGTCAAAACCAGAAATGCAGGACAGGCCCTGGAGAAATGGCAGCCTTGCTACGCTGATGGGCGGGATGTAAATTGCCAACAGCCACTCTGGAGAAGTGTAAGGTGTGTCCTGAAACATCGAAAAAACACAGCTCTAGGAGCATAGGGCACGTCCTCTCATGGGCGTATAAATTGGGAAAACTAAAAATCAGCAAGACACAGGCACCCCAAAGTTTAGGGCTGCTCTGTTGACAAGAACCTCCACTTCATGACACCTTAAATATCCCAGGAAAGAGAAAAATGGATAAAGAAGTTGTGGTCCTTATGTACAATGGAATATCACTCAGACATGAAATCAATGTCATAAGGCTAGTAGAAGCAAGATGAGTGGATTTAGGTACGACGATTCTAAGTGAAATAAGTCACACAGAAAAAGACACTTATCATAAGCTATCACTTATAGAGGGAATGTAAAAACCGCTACACTTGAACTGAATTACAAAACAGAACAGAGTCACACGTTTAGAAAACACACTATGGCTGCTTAACGGGAAAGGTGAGGTGGGGTGAGGCATAAAACAAGGGTTTCAAATTCGCTCAGATACCGTTCCATACACCCAATATGTAATAGACAAGACCTACTCCTTGCTCAGTGAACAGGACTCAACACCCCCTATTCACCGCACAAGAATATATGTGACTAGTAAGAATCTTAAAACCTATGTATTGATATCTGTCTGGAAGTGAGTCAAGTGGGTGTAAAGCCGCATAAACACAGCCGTGAAAAGCAGCTAAACCCCATTATAAAAATAAATTACTTTTAAAAACCCGTAAAACAAAGACAGTGAAAGAGAGAGAAATTCTTACAAAATTCGTTCAGAGGCTGTGATGCAACCTGGATTGACCATATCTAGACCCACAGCTGGATGAGACATAAGGGTGGACACTCTTGGGGCTGAAAGGTTGGGTGAGGTTGGGTGAGCAAACGCAGACCCTTTAAAGTAATACTGCCTGGTACCCATCCCATGGGTCCCAAATCTCCAGGTTCAAGGGCATCTTCCTACATCGAAAACATGCATGAGAAACCCAGAAGATGGTACACCGTGTGATTTTGAAAGGTTTCTAATACGCACCTCATTTCTCATCTCCTTGTGCTCGGGTTCACCTTTCCAGCTACTTTACTAGCAATCTCCCTACTTGGAGAATCAGCACCTTTAAGCTCCTGTTCCCTACAGGTTGCAATTTGTCCTGAGGATGAACGGGAAGAGGGGCAACCAATGAGAGACTAGATGTAGGTGTTGGGACAGGCACAGCTCACTCTATTTTCCCATCGGTAAGAAGAATTAACCACAGGCTCAGCCTGCCGCCCAGAAGCAGAATAGGGCCTGAGGCAATTCCGCGCTTTTGCGGCCAGCTCCCAAAAAAGCCAGTTGAAAAATGGAGCTCAGGGACACTGCAATTCACAAACCCGCAGAGCTATAAATGATAACTCTCATCCACAGATATATTGAGGGAAGGCAACGAAGAGGATTTGAAAGCAAGGCAGAATTGCAGGAAACAGGTTTCAGGAGGTAGATTCAAATCGCCTTAAAAGCACATGAAAAGTGGTAAAACGTCGACAATAATGCCCTTGGCCAAACAGGGCGTATGCGTTTTTTCCTGAATATATTCAGGAAAAAACGCATACGCCCTGTTTGGCCAACCAAGCAACCTGGAAAGGCTAATCAGCGCTACAAAGAAGTCTCGCTTCCCATCGGTCAAAAGGGCCATGCTGCAAAATGTGTCAAAACCAGAAATGCAGGACAGGCCATGGAGAAATGGCAGCCTTGCTACGCTGATGGGCGGGATGTAAATTGCCAACAGCCACTCTGGAGAAGTGTAAGGTGTGTCCTGAAACATCGAAAAAACACAGCTTAGGGAGCATAGGGCACGTCCTCTCATGGGCGTATAGATTGGGATAACTAAAAATCAGCAAGACACAGGCACCCCAAAGTTTAGGGCTGCTCTGTTGACAAGAACCTCCACTTCATGACACCTTAAATATCCCAGGAAAGAGAAAAATGGATAAAGAAGTTGTGGTCCTTATGTACAATGGAATATCACTCAGACATGAAATCAATGTCATAAGGCTAGTAGAAGCAAGATGAGTGGATTTAGGTACGACGATTCTAAGTGAAATAAGTCACACAGAAAAAGACACTTATCATAAGCTATCACTTATAGAGGGAATGTAAAAACCGCTACACTTGAACTGAATTACAAAACAGAACAGAGTCACACGTTTAGAAAACACACTATGGCTGCTTAACGGGAAAGGTGAGGTGGGGTGAGGCATAAAACAAGGGTTTCAAATTCGCTCAGATACCGTTCCATACACCCAATATGTAATAGACAAGACCAACGCCTTGCTCAGTGAACAGGACTCAACACCCCCTATTCACCGCACAAGAATATATGTGACTAGTAAGAATCTTAAAACCTATGTATTGATATCTGTCAGGAAGTGGGTCAAGTGGGTGTAAAGCTGCATAAACACAGCCGTGAAAAGCAGCTAAACCCCATTATAAAAATAAATTACTTTTAAAAACCCGTAAAACAAAGACAGTGAAAGAGAGAGAAATTCTTACAAAATTCGTTCAGAGGCTGTGATGCAACCTGGATTGACCATATCTAGACCCACAGCTGGATGAGACATAAGGGTGGACACTCTTGGGGCTGAAATGTTGGGTGAGGTTGGGTGAGCAAACGCAGACCCTTTAAAGTAATACTGCCTGGTACCCATCCCATGGGTCCCAAATCTCCAGGTTCAAGGGCATCTTCCTACATCGAAAACATGCATGAGAAACCCAGAAGATGGTACACCGTGTGATTTTCAAAGGTTTCTAATACGCACCTCATTTCTCATCTCCTTGTGCTCGGGTTCGCCTTTCCAGCTATTTTACTAGAAATCTCCCTACTTGGAGAATCAGCACCTTTAAGCTCCTGTTCCCTACAGGTTGCAATTTGTCCTGAGGATGAACGGGAAGAGGGGCAACCAATGAGAGACTAGATATAGGTGTTGGGACAGGCACAGCTCACTCTATTTTCCCATCGGTAAGAAGAATTAACCACAGGCTCAGCCTGCTGCCCAGAAGCAGAATAGGGCCTGAGGCAATTCCGCGCTTTTGCGGCCAGCTCCCAAAAAAGCCAGTTGAAAAATGGAGCTCAGGGACACTGCAATTCACAAACCCGCAGAGCTATAAATGATAACTCTCATCCACAGATATATTGAGGGAAGGCAACGAAGAGGATTTGGAAGCAAGGCAGAATTGCAGGAAACAGGTTTCAGGAGGTAGATTCAAATCGCCTTAAAAGCACATGAAAAGTGGTAAAACGTCGACAATAATGCCCTTGGCCAAACAGGGCGTATGCGTTTTTTCCTGAATATATTCAGGAAAAAACGCATACGCCCTTTTTGGCCAACCAAGCAACCTGGAAAGGCTAATCAGCGCTACAAAGAAGTCTCGTTTCCATCGGTCAAAAGGGCCATGCTGCAAAAAGTGTCAAAACCAGAAATGCAGGACAGGCCATGGAGAAATGGCAGCCTTGCTACGCTGATGGGCGGGATGTAAATTGCCAACAGCCACTCTGGAGAAGTGTACGGTGTGTCCTGAAACATCGAAAAAACACAGCTTAGGGAGCATAGGGCACGTCCTCTCATGGGCGTATAAATTGGGAAAATTAAAAATCAGCAAGACACAGGTACCCCAAAGTTTAGGGCTGCTCTGTTGACAAGAACCTCCACTTCATGACACCTTAAATATCCCAGGAAAGAGAAAAATGGATAAAGAAGTTGTGGTCCTTATGTACAATGGAATATCACTCAGACATGAAATCAAAGTCATAACGCTAGTAGAAGCAAGATGAGTGGATTTAGGTACGATGATTCTAAGTGAAATAAGTCACACAGAAAAAGACACTTATCATAAGCTATCACTTAGAGAGGGAATGTAAAAACCGCTACACTTGAACTGAATTACAAAACAGAACAGAGTCACACGTTTAGAAAACACACTATGGCTGCTTAACGGGAAAGGTGAGGTGGGGTGAGGCATAAAACAAGGGTTTCAAATTCGCTCAGATACCGTTCCATACACCCAATATGTAATAGACAAGACCTACTCCTTGCTCAGTGAACTGGACTCAACACCCCCTATTCACCGCACAAGAATATATGTGACTAGTAAGAATCTTAAAACCTATGTATTGATATCTGTCTGGAAGTGAGTCAAGTGGGTGTAAAGCTGCATAAACACAGCCGTGAAAAGCAGCTAAACCCCATTATAAAAATAAATTACTTTTAAAAACCCGTAAAACAAAGACAGTGAAAGCGAGAGAAATTATTACAAAATTCGTTCAGAGGCTCTGATGCAACCTGGATTGACCATATCTAGACCCACAGCTGGATGAGACATAAGGGTGGACACTCTTGGGGCTGAACGGTTGGGTGAGGTTGGGTGAGCAAACGCAGACCCTTTAAAGTAATACTGCCTGGTATCCATCCCATGGGTCCCAAATCTCCAGGTTCAAGGGCATCTTCCTACATCGAAAACATGCATGAGAAACCCAGAAGATGGTACACCGTGTGATTTTGAAAGGTTTCTAATACGCACCTCATTTCTCATCTCCTTGTGCTCGGGTTCGCCTTTCCAGCTACTTTACTAGCAATCTCCCTACTTGGAGAATCAGCACCTTTAAGCTCCTGTTCCCTACAGGTTGCAATTTGTCCTGAGGATGAACGGGAAGAGGGGAAACCAATGAGAGACTAGATCTTGGTGTTGGGACAGGCACAGGTCACTCTATTTTCCCATCGGGAAGAAGAATTAACCACAGGCTCAGCCTGCCGGCCAGAAGCTGAATAGGGCCTGAGGCAATCCCGCGCTTTTGCGGCCAGCTCCCAAAAAAGCCAGTTGAAAAATGGAGCTCAGGGACACTGCAATTCACAAACACGCAGAGCTATAAATGATAACTCTCATCCACAGATATATTGAGGGAAGGCAACGAAGAGGATTTGAAAGCAAGGCAGGATTGCAGGAAACAGGTTTCAGGAGGTAGATTCGAATCGCCTTTAAAGCACATGAAAATTGGTAAAACGTCGACAATGATGCCCTTGGCCAAACAGGGCGTATGCGTTTTTTCCTGAATATATTCAGGAAAAAACGCATACGCCCTGTTTGGCCAACCAAGCAACCTGGAAAGGCTAATCAGCGCTACAAAGAAGTCTCGCTTCCCATCGGTCAAAAGGGCCATGCTGCAAAAAGTGTCAAAACCAGAAATGCAGGACAGGCCCTGGAGAAATGGCAGCCTTGCTACGCTGATGGGCGGGATGTAAATTGCCAACAGCCACTCTGGAGAAGTGTAAGGTGTGTCCTGAAACATCGAAAAAACACAGCTCTAGGAGCATAGGGCACGTCCTCTCATGGGCGTATAAATTGGGAAAACTAAAAATCAGCAAGACACAGGCACCCCAAAGTTTAGGGCTGCTCTGTTGACAAGAACCTCCACTTCATGACACCTTAAATATCCCAGGAAAGAGAAAAATGGATAAAGAAGTTGTGGTCCTTATGTACAATGGAATATCACTCAGACATGAAATCAATGTCATAAGGCTAGTAGAAGCAAGATGAGTGGATTTAGGTACGACGATTCTAAGTGAAATAAGTCACACAGAAAAAGACACTTATCATAAGCTATCACTTATAGAGGGAATGTAAAAACCGCTACACTTGAACTGAATTACAAAACAGAACAGAGTCACACGTTTAGAAAACACACTATGGCTGCTTAACGGGAAAGGTGAGGTGGGGTGAGGCATAAAACAAGGGTTTCAAATTCGCTCAGATACCATTCCATACACCCAATATGTAATAGACAAGACCTACGCCTTGCTCAGTGAACAGGACTCAACACCCCCTATTCACCGCACAAGAATATATGTGACTAGTAAGAATCTTAAAACCTATGTATTGATATCTGTCTGGAAGTGAGTCAAGTGGGTGTAAAGCCGCATAAACACAGCCGTGAAAAGCAGCTAAACCCCATTATAAAAATAAATTACTTTTAAAAACCCGTAAAACAAAGACAGTGAAAGAGAGAGAAATTCTTACAAAATTCGTTCAGAGGCTGTGATGCAACCTGGATTGACCATATCTAGACCCACAGCTGGATGAGACATAAGGGTGGACACTCTTGGGGCTGAAAGGTTGGGTGAGGTTGGGTGAGCAAACGCAGACCCTTTAAAGTAATACTGCCTGGTACCCATCCCATGGGTCCCAAATCTCCAGGTTCAAGGGCATCTTCCTACATCGAAAACATGCATGAGAAACCCAGAAGATGGTACACCGTGTGATTTTGAAAGGTTTCTAATACGCACCTCATTTCTCATCTCCTTGTGCTCGGGTTCACCTTTCCAGCTACTTTACTAGCAATCTCCCTACTTGGAGAATCAGCACCTTTAAGCTCCTGTTCCCTACAGGTTGCAATTTGTCCTGAGGATGAACGGGAAGAGGGGCAACCAATGAGAGACTAGATGTAGGTGTTGGGACAGGCACAGCTCACTCTATTTTCCCATCGGTAAGAAGAATTAACCACAGGCTCAGCCTGCCGCCCAGAAGCAGAATAGGGCCTGAGGCAATTCCGCGCTTTTGCGGCCAGCTCCCAAAAAAGCCAGTTGAAAAATGGAGCTCAGGGACACTGCAATTCACAAACCCGCAGAGCTATAAATGATAACTCTCATCCACAGATATATTGAGGGAAGGCAACGAAGAGGATTTGAAAGCAAGGCAGAATTGCAGGAAACAGGTTTCAGGAGGTAGATTCAAATCGCCTTAAAAGCACATGAAAAGTGGTAAAACGTCGACAATAATGCCCTTGGCCAAACAGGGCGTATGCGTTTTTTCCTGAATATATTCAGGAAAAAACGCATACGCCCTTTTTGGCCAACCAAGCAACCTGGAAAGGCTAATCAGCGCTACAAAGAAGTCTCGCTTCCCATCGGTCAAAAGGGTCATGCTGCAAAAAGTGTCAAAACCAGAAATGCAGGACAGGCCATGGAGAAATGGCAGCCTTGCTACGCTGATGGGCGGGATGTAAATTGCCAACAGCCACTCTGGAGAAGTGTAAGGTGTGTCCTGAAACATCGAAAAAACACAGCTTAGGGAGCATAGGGCACGTCCTCTCATGGGCGTATAGATTGGGATAACTAAAAATCAGCAAGACACAGGCACCCCAAAGTTTAGGGCTGCTCTGTTGACAAGAACCTCCACTTCATGACACCTTAAATATCCCAGGAAAGAGAAAAATGGATAAAGAAGTTGTGGTCCTTATGTACAATGGAATATCACTCAGACATGAAATCAATGTCATAAGGCTAGTAGAAGCAAGATGAGTGGATTTAGGTACGACGATTCTAAGTGAAATAAGTCACACAGAAAAAGACACTTATCATAAGCTATCACTTATAGAGGGAATGTAAAAACCGCTACACTTGAACTGAATTACAAAACAGAACAGAGTCACACGTTTAGAAAACACACTATGGCTGCTTAACGGGAAAGGTGAGGTGGGGTGAGGCATAAAACAAGGGTTTCAAATTCGCTCAGATACCGTTCCATACACCCAATATGTAATAGACAAGACCTACGCCTTGCTCAGTGAACAGGACTCAACACCCCCTATTCACCGCACAAGAATATATGTGACTAGTAAGAATCTTAAAACCTATGTATTGATATCTGTCAGGAAGTGGGTAAAGTGGGTGTAAAGCTGCATAAACACAGCCGTGAAAAGCAGCTAAACCCCATTATAAAAATAAATTACTTTTAAAAACCCGTAAAACAAAGACAGTGAAAGAGAGAGAAATTCTTACAAAATTCGTTCAGAGGCTGTGATGCAACCTGGATTGACCATATCTAGACCCACAGCTGGATGAGACATAAGGGTGGACACTCTTGGGGCTGAAAGGTTGGGTGAGGTTGGGTGAGCAAACGCAGACCCTTTAAAGTAATACTGCCTGGTACCCATCCCATGGGTCCCAAATCTCCAGGTTCAAGGGCATCTTCCTACATCGAAAACATGCATGAGAAACCCAGAAGATGGTACACCGTGTGATTTTCAAAGGTTTCTAATACGCACCTCATTTCTCATCTCCTTGTGCTCGGGTTCGCCTTTCCAGCTATTTTACTAGAAATCTCCCTACTTGGAGAATCAGCACCTTTAAGCTCCTGTTCCCTACAGGTTGCAATTTGTCCTGAGGATGAACGGGAAGAGGGGCAACCAATGAGAGACTAGATATAGGTGTTGGGACAGGCACAGCTCACTCTATTTTCCCATCGGTAAGAAGAATTAACCACAGGCTCAGCCTGCTGCCCAGAAGCAGAATAGGGCCTGAGGCAATTCCGCGCTTTTGCGGCCAGCTCCCAAAAAAGCCAGTTGAAAAATGGAGCTCAGGGACACTGCAATTCACAAACCCGCAGAGCTATAAATGATAACTCTCATCCACAGATATATTGAGGGAAGGCAACGAAGAGGATTTGGAAGCAAGGCAGAATTGCAGGAAACAGGTTTCAGGAGGTAGATTCAAATCGCCTTAAAAGCACATGAAAAGTGGTAAAACGTCGACAATAATGCCCTTGGCCAAACAGGGCGTATGCGTTTTTTCCTGAATATATTCAGGAAAAAACGCATACGCCCTTTTTGGCCAACCAAGCAACCTGGAAAGGCTAATCAGCGCTACAAAGAAGTCTCGTTTCCATCGGTCAAAAGGGCCATGCTGCAAAAAGTGTCAAAACCAGAAATGCAGGACAGGCCATGGAGAAATGGCAGCCTTGCTACGCTGATGGGCGGGATGTAAATTGCCAACAGCCACTCTGGAGAAGTGTACGGTGTGTCCTGAAACATCGAAAAAACACAGCTTAGGGAGCATAGGGCACGTCCTCTCATGGGCGTATAAATTGGGAAAACTAAAAATCAGCAAGACACAGGTACCCCAAAGTTTAGGGCTGCTCTGTTGACAAGAACCTCCACTTCATGACACCTTAAATATCCCAGGAAAGAGAAAAATGGATAAAGAAGTTGTGGTCCTTATGTACAATGGAATATCACTCAGACATGAAATCAATGTCATAACGCTAGTAGAAGCAAGATGAGTGGATTTAGGTACGATGATTCTAAGTGAAATAAGTCACACAGAAAAAGACACTTATCATAAGCTATCACTTAGAGAGGGAATGTAAAAACCGCTACACTTGAACTGAATTACAAAACAGAACAGAGTCACACGTTTAGAAAACACACTATGGCTGCTTAACGGGAAAGGTGAGGTGGGGTGAGGCATAAAACAAGGGTTTCAAATTCGCTCAGATACCGTTCCATACACCCAATATGTAATAGACAAGACCTACTCCTTGCTCAGTGAACTGGACTCAACACCCCCTATTCACCGCACAAGAATATATGTGACTAGTAAGAATCTTGAAACCTATGTATTGATATCTGTCTGGAAGTGAGTCAAGTGGGTGTAAAGCTGCATAAACACAGCCGTGAAAAGCAGCTAAACCCCATTATAAAAATAAATTACTTTTAAAAACCCGTAAAACAAAGACAGTGAAAGCGAGAGAAATTATTACAAAATTCGTTCAGAGGCTCTGATGCAACCTGGATTGACCATATCTAGACCCACAGCTGGATGAGACATAAGGGTGGACACTCTTGGGGCTGAACGGTTGGGTGAGGTTGGGTGAGCAAACGCAGACCCTTTAAAGTAATACTGCCTGGTATCCATCCCATGGGTCCCAAATCTCCAGGTTCAAGGGCATCTTCCTACATCGAAAACATGCATGAGAATCCCAGAAGATGGTACACCGTGTGATTTTGAAAGTTTTCTAATACGCACCTCATTTCTCATCTCCTTGTGCTCGGGTTTGCCTTTCCAGCTACTTTACTAGCAATCTCCCTACTTGGAGAATCAGCACCTTTAAGCTCCTGTTCCCTACAGGTTGCAATTTGTCCTGAGGATGAACGGGAAGAGGGGAAACCAATGAGAGACTAGATCTTGGTGTTGGGACAGGCACAGGTCACTCTATTTTCCCATCGGGAAGAAGAATTAACCACAGGCTCAGCCTGCCGGCCAGAAGCTGAATAGGGCCTGAGGCAATCCCGCGCTTTTGCGGCCAGCTCCCAAAAAAGCCAGTTGAAAAATGGAGCTCAGGGACACTGCAATTCACAAACCCGCAGAGCTATAAATGATAACTCTCATCCACAGATATATTGAGGGAAGGCAACGAAGAGGATTTGAAAGCAAGGCAGGATTGCAGGAAACAGGTTTCAGGAGGTAGATTCGAATCGCCTTTAAAGCACATGAAAAGTGGTAAAACGTCGACAATGATGCCCTTGGCCAAACAGGGCGTATGCGTTTTTTCCTGAATATATTCAGGAAAAAACGCATACGCCCTGTTTGGCCAACCAAGCAACCTGGAAAGGCTAATCAGCGCTACAAAGAAGTCTCGCTTCCCATCGGTCAAAAGGGCCATGCTGCAAAAAGTGTCAAAACCAGAAATGCAGGACAGGCCCTGGAGAAATGGCAGCCTTGCTACGCTGATGGGCGGGATGTAAATTGCCAACAGCCACTCTGGAGAAGTGTAAGGTGTGTCCTGAAACATCGAAAAAACACAGCTCTAGGAGCATAGGGCACGTCCTCTCATGGGCGTATAAATTGGGAAAACTAAAAATCAGCAAGACACAGGCACCCCAAAGTTTAGGGCTGCTCTGTTGACAAGAACCTCCACTTCATGACACCTTAAATATCCCAGGAAAGAGAAAAATGGATAAAGAAGTTGTGGTCCTTATGTACAATGGAATATCACTCAGACATGAAATCAATGTCATAAGGCTAGTAGAAGCAAGATGAGTGGATTTAGGTACGACGATTCTAAGTGAAATAAGTCCCACAGAAAAAGACACTTATCATAAGCTATCACTTATAGAGGGAATGTAAAAACCGCTACACTTGAACTGAATTACAAAGGGAACAGATTCACACGTTTAGAAAACACACTATGGCTGCTTAACGGGAAAGGTGAGGTGGGGTGATGCATAAAACAAGGGTTTCAAATTCGCTCAGATACCGTTCCATACACCCAATATGTAATAGACAAGGCCTGCTCCTTGCTCAGTGAACTGGACTCAACACCCCCTATTCACCGCACAAGAATATATCTGACTAGAAATAATCGTAAAACCTATGAATTGATATCTCTCTGGAAGTGAGCCAAGTGGGTGTAAAGCCGCATAAACACAGCCGTGAAAAGCAGCTAAACCCCATTATAAAAATAAATTACTATTAAAAAACCGTAAAACAAAGACAGTGAAAGAGAGAGAAATTCTTACAAAATTCGTTCAGGGGCTGTGATGCAACCTGGATTGACCATATCTAGACCCACACCTGGATGAGACATAAGGGTGGACACTCTTGGGGCTGAGAGGTTGGGTGAGGTTGGGTGAGCAAACTCAGACCCTTTAAAATAATACTGCGTGGTACCCATCCCATGGGTCCCAAATCTCCAGGTTCAAGGGCATCTTCCTACATCGAAAACATGCATGAGAATCCCAGAAGATGGTACACCGTGTGATCGGGAAAGGTTTCTAAAACGCACCTCATTTCTCATCTCCATGTGCTCGGGTTCGCCATTCCAGCTACTTTACTAGCAATCTCCCTTCTTGGAGAATCAGCACCTTTAACCTCCTGTTCTGTACAGGTTGCAATTTGTCCTGAGGATGAACGGGAAGAGGGGCAACCAATGAGAGACTAGATCTAGGTGTTGGGACAGGCACAGGTCACTCTATTTTCCCATCAGGAAGAAGAATTAACCACAGGCTCAGCCTGCCCCCCGGAACCTGAATAGGGCCTGAGGCAATCCCGTGCTTTTGCGGCCAGCTCCCAAAAAAGACAGTTGAAAAATGGAGCTCAGGGGCACTGCCATTCACAAACCCGCAGAGTTATAAAAGGTAACTCTCGTCAACAAATATATTGAGGGAAGGCAACGAAGAGGATTTGAAAGCAAGGCAGAATTGCAGGAAACATGTTTCAGGAGGTAGATTCGAATCGCCTTTAAAGCACATGAAAAGTGGCAAAACGTCGACAGTGATGCCCTTGGCCAAAAAGGGCATATGCGTTTTTTCCTGAATATATTCAGGAAAAAACGGATACGCCCTTTTTGGCCAACCAAGCAACCTGGAAAGGCAAATCAGCGCTACAAAGAAGTCTCGCTTCCCATCGGTCAAAAGGGCCATGCTGCAAAAAGTGTCAAAACCAGAAATGCAGGACAGGCCATGGAGAAATGGCAGCCTTGCTACGCTGATGGGCGGGATGTAAATTGCCAACAGCCACTCTGGAGAAGTGTACGGTGTGTCCTGAAACATCGAAAAAACAGCTTAGGGAGCATAGGGCAAGTGCACTCATGGGCGTATAAATTGGGAAAACTAAAAATCAGCAAGACACAGGCACCCCAATGTTTAGGGCTGCTATGTTGACAAGAACCTCCACTTCATGACACCTTAAATATCCCAGGAAAGAGAAAAATGGATAAAGAAGTTGTGGTCCTTATGTACAAAGGAATATCACTCAGACATGAAATCAATGTCATAAGGCTAGTAGAAGCAAGATGAGTGGATTTAGGTATGACGATTCTAAGTGAACTAAGTCACACAGAAAAAGACACTTATCAAAGGCTGTCACTTATAGAGGGAATGTAAAAACCGCTACATTTGAACTGAATTACAAAACAGAACAGAGTCACACGTTTAGAAAACACACTATGGCTGCTTAACGGGAAAGGTGAGGTGGGGTGATGCATAAAACAAGGGTTTCAAATTCGCTCAGATACCGTTCCATACACCCAATATGTAATAGACAAGACCTACTCCTTGCTCAGTGAACTGGACACAACACCCCCTATTCACCGCACAAGAATATACGTGACTAGTAAGAATCTTAAAACCTATGTATTGATACGTGTCTGGAAGTGAGTCAAGTGGGTGTAAAGCCGCTTAAACACAGCCGTGAAAAGCAGCTAAACCCCATTATAAAAATAAATTACTTTTAAAAACCCGTAAAACAAAGACAGTGAAATTCTTACAAAATTCGTTCAGGGGCTGTGATGCAACCTGGATTGACCATATCTAGACCCACAGCTGGATGAGACATAAGGTTGGACACTCTTGGGGCTGACAGGTTGGGTGAGGTTGGGTGAGCAAACGCAGACCCTTTAAAGTAATACTGCGTGGTACCCATCCCATGGGTCCCAAATCTCCAGGTTCAAGGGCATCTTCCTACATCGAAAACATGCATGAGAAACTCAGAAGATGGTACACCGTGTGATTTTGAAAGGTTTCTAAAACGCACCCCATTTCTCACCTCCTTGTGCTCGGGTTCGCCTTTCCAGCTACTTTACTAGCAATCTCCCTACTTGCAGAATCAGCACCTTTAAGCTCCTGATCCATACAGGTTGCAAATTGTCCTGAGGATGAACGGGAAGAGGGGCAACCAATGAGAGACTATATCTAGGTGTTGGGACAGGCACAGGTCACTCTATTTTCCCATCAGGAAGAAGAATTAACCACAGGCTCAGCCTGCTGCCCAGAAGCACAATAGCGCCTGAGGCAATACTGCGCTTTTGCGGCCAGCTCCCAAAAAAGCGAGTTGAAAAATGGAGCTCAGGGACACTGCAATTCACAAACCCGCAGAGTTATAAAAGGTAACTCTCGTCAACAAATATATTGAGGGAAGGCAACGAAGAGGATTTGAAAGCAAGGCAGAATTGCAGGAAACATGTTTCAGGAGGTAGATTCGAATCGCCTTTAAAGCACATGAAAAGCGGCAAAACGTCGACAATGATGCCCTTGGACAAAAAGGGCGTATGCGTTTTTTCCTGAATATATTCAGGAAAAAACGCATACGCCCTTTTTGGCCAACCAAGCAACCTGGAAAGGCAAATCAGCGCTACAAAGAAGTCTCGCTTCCCATCGGTCAAAAGGGCCATGCTAAAAAAGTGTCAAAACCAGAAATGCAGGACAGGCCATGGAGAAATGGCAGCCTTGCTACGCTGATAGGCGGGATGTTAATTGCCAACAGCCACTCTGGAGAAGTGTACGGTGTGTCCTGAAACATCGAAAAAACACAGCTTAGGGAGCATAGGGCACGTCCACTCATGGGCGTATAAATTGGGAAAACTAAAAATCAGCAAGACACAGGCACCCCAAAGTTTAGGGCTGCTCTGTTGACAAGAACCTCCAGTTCATGACACCTTAAATATCCCAGGAAAGAGAAAAATGGATAAAGAAGTTGTGGTCCTTATGTACAATGGAATATCACTCAGACATGAAATCAATGTCATAAAGCTAGGAGAAGCAAGATGAGTGGATTTAGGTACGACGATTCCAAGTGAAATAAGTCACACAGAAAAAGACACTTATCATAAGGTATCACTTATAGAGGGAATGTAAAAACCGCTACACTTGAACTGAATTACAAAACAGAACAGAGTCACACGTTTAGAAAACACACTATGGCTGCTTAACGGGAAAGGTGAGGTGGGGTGATGCATAAAACAAGGGTTTCAAATTCGCTCAGATACTGTTCCATACACACAATATGTAATAAAAAAGACCTACTCCTTGCTCAGTGAACTGGACACAACACCCCCTATTCACCGCACAAGAATATACGTGACTAGTAAGAATCTTAAAACCTATGTATTGATATCTGTCTGGAAGTGAGTCAAGTTGGTGTAAAGCTGCATAAACACAGCCGTGAAAAGCAGCTAAACCCCATTATAAAAATAAATTACTTTTAAAAACCCGTAAAACAAAGACAGTGAAAGAGAGAGAAATTTTACAAAATTCGTTCAGGGGCTGTGATGCAACCTGGATTGACCATATCTAGACCCACAGCTGGATGAGACATAAGGGTGGACACTCTTGGGGCTGAGAGGTTTGGTGAGGTTGGCTGAGCAAACGCAGACCCTTTAAAGTAATACTGCGTGGTACCCATCCCATGGGTCCCAAATCTCCAGGTTCAAGGGCATCTTCCTACATCGAAAACATGCATGAGAAACCCAGAAGATGGTACACCGTGTGATTTTGAAAGGTTTCCAAAATGAACCACATTTCTCATCTCCTTGTGCTGGGGTTCGCCTTTCCAGCTACTTTACTAGCAATCTCCCTACTTGGAGAATCAGCACCTTTAAGCTCCTGTTCCCTACAGGTTGCAATTTGTCCTGAGGATGAACGGGAAGAGGGGCAACCAATGAGAGACTAGATCTAGGTGTTGGGACAGGCACAGGTCACTCTTTTTTCCCAATAGGAAGAAGAATTAAACACAGGTTCAGCCTGCCGCCGGGAACCAGAATAGGGCCTGAGGCAATCCCGTGCTTTTGCGGCCAGCTCCCAAAAAAGACAGTTGAAAAATGGAGCTCAGGGGCACTGCAATTCACAAACCTGCTGAGTTATAAATGATAACTCTCGTCCACAAATATATTGAGGGAAGGCAACGAAGAGGATTTGAAAGCAAGGCAGAATTGCAGGAAACAGGTTTCAGGGGGTAGATTCGAATCGCCTTTAAAGCACATGAAAGGTGGCAAAACGTCGACAATGATGACCTTGGCCAAAAAGGGCGTATGCGTTGTTTCCTGAATATATTCAGGAAACAACGCATACGCCCTTTTTGGCCAACCAAGCAACCTGGAAAGGCAAATCAGCGCTACCAAGAATTCTTGCTTCCCATCGGTCAAAAGGGCCATGCTGCAAAAATTTTCAAAACCAGAAATGCAGGACAGGCCATGGAGAAATGGCAGCCTTGCTACGCTGATGGGAGGGATGTAAATTGCCAACAGCCACTCTGGAGAAGTGTACGGTGTGTCCTGAAACATCAAAAAAACACAGCTTAGGGAGCATAGGGCACGTCCACTCATGGGCGTATAAATTGGGAAAACTAAAAATCAGCAAGACACAGGCACCCCAAAGTTTAGGGCAGCTCTGTTGACAAGAACCTCCACTTCATGACACCGTAAATATCCCAGGAAAGAGAAAAATGGATAAAGAAGTTGTGGTCCTTATGTACAATGGAATATCACTCAGACATGAAATCAATGTCATAAGGCTAGTAGAAGCAAGATGAGTGGATTTAGGAACGACGATTCTAAGTGAAATAAGTCACACAGAAAAAGACACTTATCATAAGCTATCACTTAGAGAGGGAATGTAAAAACCGCTACACTTGAACTGAATTACAAAACAGAACAGAGTCACACGTTTAGAAAACACACTATGGCTGCTTAACGGGAAAGGTGAGTTGGGGTGATGCATAAAAAAAGGGTTTCAAATTCACTCAGATACCGTTCCATACACCCAATATGTAATAGACAAGACCAACTCCTTGCTCAGTGAACTGGACTCAACACCCCCTATTCACCGCACAATAATATGTCTGACTAGTAAGAATCGTAAAACCTATGTATTGATATCTGTCTGGAAGTGAGTCAAGTGGGTGTAAAGCCGCATAAACACAGCCGTGAAAGGCAGCTAAACCCCATTATAAAAATAAATTACTTTTAAAATCCCGTAAAAGAAAGACAGTGAAAGAGAGAGAAATTCTTACATAATTCGTTCAGGGGCTTTGATGCAACCTGGATTGACCATATCTAGACCCACAGCTGGATGAGACATAAGGGTGGACACTCTTGGGGCTGAGAGGTTGGGTGAGGTTGGGTGAGCAAACGCAGAACCTTTAAAGTAATACTGCGTGGTACCCATCCCATGGGTCCCAAATCTCCAGGTTCAAGGGCATCTTCCTACATCGAAAACATGCATGAGAAACCCAGAATAAGGTACACCGTGTGATTTTGAAAGGTTTCCAAAACGCACCTCATTTCTCATCTCCTTGTGCTCGGGTTCGCCATTCCAGGTACTTTACTAGCAATCTCCCTACTTGGAGAATCAGCACCTTTAACCTCCTGTTCTGTACAGGTTGCAATTTGTCCTGAGGATGAACGGGAAGAGGGGCAACCAATGAGAGACTAGATCTAGGTGTTGGGACAGGCACAGGTCACTCTATTTTCCCATCAGGATGAAGAATTAACCACAGGCTCAGCCTGCCCCCCGGAACCTGAATAGGGCCTGAGGCAATCCCGTGCTTTTGCGGCCAGCTCCCAAAAAAGACAGTTGAAAAATGGAGCTCAGGGTCACTGCCATTCACAAACCCGCAGAGTTATAAATGGTAACTCTCGTCCACAAATATATTGAGGGAAGGCAACGAAGAGGATTTGAAAGCAAGGCATAATTGCAGGAAACAGGTTTCAGGAGGTAGATACGAATCGCCTTTAAAGCACATGAAAAGTGGCAAAACGTCGACAGTGATGCCCTTGGCCAAAAAGGGCGTATGCGTTTTTTCCTGAATATATTCAGGAAAAAACGGATACGCCCTTTTTGGCCAACCAAGCAACCTGGAAAGGCAAATCAGCGCTACAAAGAAGTCTCGCTTCCCATCGGTCAAAAGGGCCATGCTGCAAAAAGTGTCAAAACCAGAAATGCAGGACAGGCCATGGAGAAATGGCAGCCTTGCTACGCTGATGGGCGGGATGTAAATTGCCAACAGCCACTCTGGAGAAGTGTACGGTGTGTCCTGAAACATCGAAAAAACAGCTTAGGGAGCATAGGGCACGTGCACTCATGGGCGTATAAATTGGGAAAACTAAAAATCAGCAAGACACAGGCACCCCAATGTTTAGGGCTGCTATGTTGACAAGAACCTCCACTTCATGACACCTTAAATATCCCAGGAAAGAGAAAAATGGATAAAGAAGTTGTGGTCCTTATGTACAAAGGAATATCACTCAGACATGAAATCAATGTCATAAGGCTAGTAGAAGCAAGATGAGTGGATTTAGGTATGACGATTCTAAGTGAACTAAGTCACACAGAAAAAGACACTTATCATAAGCTATCACTTATAGAGGGAATGTAAAAACCGCTACACTTGAACTGAATTACAAAGGGAACAGAGTCAAACGTTTAGAAAACACACTATGGCTGCTTAACGGGAAAGGTGAGGTGGGGTGATGCATAAAACAAGGGTTTCAAATTCGCTCAGATACCGTTCCATACACCCAATATGTAATAGACAAGGCCTACTCCTTGCTCAGTGAACTGGAATCAACACCCCCTATTCACCGCACAAGAATATATCTGACTAGTAATAATCGTAAAACCTATGTATTGATATCTCTCTGGAAGTGAGCCAAGTGGGTGTAAAGCCGCATAAACACAGCCGTGAAAGGCAGCTAAACCCCATAATAAAAATAAATTACTTTTAAAAACCCGTAAAAGAAAGACAGTGAAAGAGAGAGAAATTCTTACATAATTCGTTCAGGGGCTTTGATGCAACCTGGATTGACCATATCTAGACCCACAGCTGGATGAGACATAAGGGTGGATACTCTTGGGGCTGAGAGGTTGGGTGAGGTTGGGTGAGCAAACGCAGAACCTTTAAAGTAATACTGCGTGGTACCCATCCCATGGGTCCCAAATCTCCAGGTTCAAGGGCATCTTCCTACATCGAAAACATGCATGAGGAACCCAGAATAAGGTACACCGTGTGATTTTGAAAGGTTTCTAAAACGCACCTCATTTCTCATCTCCTTGTGCTCGGGTTCGCCATTCCAGGTACTTTACTAGCAATCTCCCTACTTGGAGAATCTGCACCTTTAACCTCCTGTTCTGTACAGGTTGCAATTTGTCCTGAGGATGAACGGGAAGAGGGGCAACCAATGAGAGACTAGATCTAGGTGTTGGGACAGGCACAGGTCACTCTATTTTCCCATCAGGAAGAAGAATTAACCACAGGCTCAGCCTGCCCCCCGGAACCTGAATAGGGCCTGAGGCAATCCCGTGCTTTTGCGGCCAGCTCCCAAAAAAGACAGTTGAAAAATGGAGCTCAGTGGCACTGCCATTCACAAACCCGCAGAGTTATAAATGGTAACTCTTGTCCACAAATATATTGAGGGAAGGCAACGAAGAGGATTTGAAAGCAAGGCAGAATTGCAGGAAACATGTTTCAGGAGGTAGATTCGAATCGCCTTTAAAGCACATGAAAAGTGGCAAAACGTCGACAGTGATGCCCTTGGCCAAAAAGGGCGTATGCGTTTTTTCCTGAATATATTCAGGAAAAAACGCATACGCCCTTTTTGGCCAACCAAGCAACCTGGAAAGTCAAATCAGCGCTACAAAGAAGTCTCGCTTCCCATCGGTCAAAAGGGCCATGCTGCAAAAAGTGTCAAAACCAGAAATGCAGGACAGGCCATGGAGAAATGGCAGCCTTGCTACGCTGATGGGCGGGATGTAAATTGCCAACAGCCACTCTGGAGAAGTGTACGGTGTGTCCTGAAACATCGAAAAAACAGCTTAGGGAGCATAGGGAACGTGAACTCATGGGCGTATAAATTGGGAAAACTAAAAATCAGCAAGACACAGGCACCCCAATGTTTAGGGCTGCTATGTTGACAAGAACCTCCACTTCATGACACCTTAAATATCCCAGGAAAGAGAAAAATGGATAAAGAAGTTGTGGTCCTTATGTACAAAGGAATATCTCTCAGACATGAAATCAATGTCATAAGGCTAGTAGAAGCAAGATGAGTGGATTTAGTTATGACGATTCTAAGTGAACTAAGTCACACAGAAAAAGACACTTATCATAAGCTATCACTTATAGAGGGAATGTAAAAACCGCTACACTTGAACTGAATTACAAAGGGAACAGATTCACAGGTTTAGAAAACACACTATGGCTGCTTAACGGGAAAGGTGAGGTGGGGTGATGCATAAAACAAGGGTTTCAAATTCGCTCAGATACCGTTCCATACACCCAATATGTATAAGACAAGGCCTGCTCCTTGCTCAGTGAACTGGACTCAACACCCCCTATTCACCGCACAAGAATATATCTGACTAGTAATAATCGTAAAACCTATGTATTGATATCTCTCTGGAAGTGAGCCAAGTGGGTGTAAAGCCGCATAAACACAGCCGTGAAAAGCAGCTAAACCCCATTATAAAAATAAATTACTATTAAAAAACCGTAAAACAAAGACAGTGAAAGAGAGAGAAATCCTTACAAAATTCGTTCAGGGGCTGTGATGCAACCTGGATTGACCATATCTAGACCCACACCTGGATGAGACATAAGGGTGGACACTCTTGGGGCTGAGAGGTTGGGTGAGGTTGGGTGAGCAAACTCAGACCCTTTAAAGTAATACTGCGTGGTACCCATCCCATGGGACCCAAATCTCCAGGTTCAAGGGCATCTTCCTACATCGAAAACATGCATGAGAATCCCAGAAGATGGTACACCGTGTGATCGGGAAAGGTTTCTAAAACGCACCTCATTTCTCATCTCCTTGTGCTCGGGTTCGCCATTCCAGCTACTTTACTAACAATCTCCCTTCTTGGAGAATCAGCACCTTTAACCTCCTGTTCTGTACAGGTTGCAATTTGTCCTGAGGATGAACGGGAAGAGGGGCAACCAATGAGAGACTAGATCTAGGTGTTGGGACAGGCACAGGTCACTCTATTTTCCCATCAGGAAGAAGAATTAACCACAGGCTCAGCCTGCCCCCCGGAACCTGAATAGGGCCTGAGGCAATCCAGTGCTTTTGCGGCCAGCTCCCAAAAAAGACAGTTGAAAAATGGAGCTCAGGGGCACTGCCATTCACAAACCCGCAGAGTTATAAATGGTAACTCTCGTCAACAAATATATTGAGGGAAGGCAACGAAGAGGATTTGAAAGCAAGGCAGAATTGCAGGAAACATGTTTCAGGAGGTAGATTCGAATCGCCTTTAAAGCACATGAAAAGTGGCAAAACGTCGACAGTGATGCCCTTGGCCAAAAAGGGCGTATGCGTTTTTTCCTGAATATATTCAGGAAAAAACGGATACGCCCTTTTTGGCCAACCAAGCAACCTGGAAAGGCAAATCAGCGCTACAAAGAAGTCTCGCTTCCCATCGGTCAAAAGGGCCATGCTGCAAAAAGTGTCAAAACCAGAAATGCAGGACAGGCCATGGAGAAATGGCAGCCTTGCTACGCTGATGGGCGGGATGTAAATTGCCAACAGCCACTCTGGAGAAGTGTACGGTGTGTCCTGAAACATCGAAAAAACAGCTTAGGGAGCATAGGGCAAGTGCACTCATGGGCGTATAAATTGGGAAAACTAAAAATCAGCAAGACACAGGCACCCCAATGTTTAGGGCTGCTATGTTGACAAGAACCTCCACTTCATGACACCTTAAATATCCCAGGAAAGAGAAAAATGGATAAAGAAGTTGTGGTCCTTATGTACAAAGGAATATCACTCAGACATGAAATCAATGTCATAAGGCTAGTAGAAGCAAGATGAGTGGATTTAGGTATGACGATTCTAAGTGAACTAAGTCACACAGAAAAAGACACTTATCATAAGCTATCACTTATAGAGGGAATGTAAAAACCGCTACACTTGAACTGAATTACAAAGGGAACAGATTCACACGTTTAGAAAACACACTATGGCTGCTTAACGGGAAAGGTGAGGTGGGGTGATGCATAAAACAAGGGTTTCAAATTCGCTCAGATACCGTTCCATACACCCAATATGTAATAGACAAGGCCTGCTCCTTGCTCAGTGAACTGGACTCAACACCCCCTATTCACCGCACAAGAATATATCTGACTAGTAATAATCGTAAAACCTATGTATTGATATCTCTCTGGAAGTGAGCCAAGTGTGTGTAAAGCCGCATAAACACAGCCGTGAAAAGCAGCTAAACCCCATTATAAAAATAAATTACTATTAAAAAACCGTAAAACAAAGACAGTGAAAGAGAGAGAAAAACTTACAAAATTCGTTCAGGGGCTGTGATGCAACCTGGATTGACCATATCTAGACCCACACCTGGATGAGACATAAGGGTGGACACTCTTGGGGCTGAGAGGTTGGGTGAGGTTGGGTGAGCAAACTCAGACCCTTTAAAGTAATACTGCGTGGTACCCATCCCATGGGTCCCAAATCTCCAGGTTCAAGGGCATCTTCCTACATCGAAAACTTGCATGAGAAACTCAGAAGATGGTACACCGTGTGATTTTGAAAGGTTTCTAAAACGCACCCCATTTCTCACCTCCTTGTGCTCGGGTTCGCCTTTCCAGCTACTTTACTAGCAATCTCCCTACTTGCAGAATCAGCACCTTTAAGCTCCTGATCCATACAGGTTGCAAATTGTCCTGAGGATGAACGGGAAGAGGGGCAACCAATGAGAGACTATATCTAGGTGTTGGGACAGGCACAGGTCACTCTATTTTCCCATCAGGAAGAAGAATTAACCACAGGCTCAGCCTGCTGCCCAGAAGCACAATAGCGCCTGAGGCAATACTGCGCTTTTGCGGCCAGCTCCCAAAAAAGCGAGTTGAAAAATGGAGCTCAGGGACACTGCAATTCACAAACCCGCAGAGTTATAAATGATAAGTCTCGTCCAAAAATATATTGAGGGAAGGCAACGAAGAGGATTTGAAAGCAAGGCAGAATTGCAGGAAACAGATTTCAGGAGGTAGATTCGAATTGCCTTTAAAGCACATGAAAAGCGGCAAAACGTCGACAATGATGCCCTTGGACAAAAAGGGCGTATGCGTTTTTTCCTGAATATATTCAGGAAAAAACGCATACGCCCTTTTTGGCCAACCAAGCAACCTGGAAAGGCAAATCAGCGCTACAAAGAAGTCTCGCTTCCCATCGTTCAAAAGGGCCATGCTAAAAAAGTGTCAAAACCAGAAATGCAGGACAGGCCATGGAGAAATGGCAGCCTTGCTACGCTGATAGGCGGGATGTTAATTGCCAACAGCCACTCTGGAGAAGTGTACGGTGTGTTCTGAAACATCGAAAAAACACAGCTTAGGGAGCATAGGGCACGTCCACTCATGGGCGTATAAATTGGGAAAACTAAAAATCAGCAAGACACAGGCACCCCAAAGTTTAGGGCTGCTCTGTTGACAAGAACCTCCAGTTCATGACACCTTAAATATCCCAGGAAAGAGAAAAATGGATAAAGAAGTTGTGGTCCTTATGTACAATGGAATATCACTCAGACATGAAATCAATGTCATAAGGATAGGAGAAGCAAGATGAGTGGATTTAGGTACGACGATTCCAAGTGAAATAAGTCACACAGAAAAAGACACTTATCATAAGGTATCACTTATAGAGGGAATGTAAAAACCGCTACACTTGAACTGAATTACAAAACAGAACAGAGTCACACGTTTAGAAAACACACTATGGCTGCTTAACGGGAAAGTTGAGGTGGGGTGATGCATAAAACAAGGGTTTCAAATTCGCTCAGATACCGTTCCATACACACAATATGTAATAAAAAAGACCTACTCCTTGCTCAGTGAACTGGACACAACACCCCCTATTCACCGCACAAGAATATACGTGACTAGTAAGAATCTTAAAACCTATGTATTGATACGTGTCTGGAAGTGAGTCAAGTGGGTGTAAAGCCGCTTAAACACAGCCGTGAAAAGCAGCTAAACCCCATTATAAAAATAAATTACTTTTAAAAACCCGTAAAACAAAGACAGTGAAAGAGAGAGAAATTTTACAAAATTCGTTCAGGGGCTGTGATGCAACCTGGATTGACCATATCTAGACCCACAGCTGGATGAGACATAAGGGTGGACACTCTTGGGGCTGAGAGGTTTGGTGAGGTTGGGTGAGCAAACGCAGACCCTTTAAAGTAATACTGCGTGGTACCCATCCCATGGGTCCCAAATCTCCAGGTTCAAGGGCATCTTCCTACATCGAAAACATGCATGAGAAACCCAGAAGATGGTACACCGTGTGATTTTGAAAGGTTTCCAAAATGAACCACATTTCTCATCTCCTTGTGCTGGGGTTCGCCTTTCCAGCTACTTTACTAGCAATCTCCCTACTTGGAGAATCAGCACCTTTAAGCTCCTGTTCCCTACAGGTTGCAATTTGTCCTGAGGATGAACGGGAAGAGGGGCAACCAATGAGAGACTAGATCTAGGTGTTGGGACAGGCACAGGTCACTCTTTTTTCCCAATAGGAAGAAGAATTAAACACAGGTTCAGCCTGCCGCCGGGAACCAGAATAGGGCCTGAGGCAATCCCGTGCTTTTGCGGCCAGCTCCCAAAAAAGACAGTTGAAAAATGGAGCTCAGGGGCACTGCAATTCACAAACCTGCTGAGTTATAAATGATAACTCTCGTCCACAAATATATTGAGGGAAGGCAACGAAGAGGATTTGAAAGCAAGGCAGAATTGCAGGAAACAGGTTTCAGGGGGTAGATTCGAATCGCCTTTAAAGCACATGAAAGGTGGCAAAACGTCGACAATGATGACCTTGGCCAAAAAGGGCGTATGCGTTGTTTCCTGAATATATTCAGGAAACAACGCATACGCCCTTTTTGGCCAACCAAGCAACCTGGAAAGGCAAATCAGCGCTACCAAGAATTCTTGCTTCCCATCGGTCAAAAGGGCCATGCTGCAAAAATTTTCAAAACCAGAAATGCAGGACAGGCCATGGAGAAATGGCAGCCTTGCTACGCTGATGGGAGGGATGTAAATTGCCAACAGCCACTCTGGAGAAGTGTACGGTGTGTCCTGAAACATCAAAAAATCACAGCTTAGGGAGCATAGGGCACGTCCACTCATGGGCGTATTAATTGGGAAAACTAAAAATCAGCAAGACACAGGCACCCCAAAGTTTAGGGCAGCTCTGTTGACAAGAACCTCCACTTCATGACACCGTAAATATCCCAGGAAAGAGAAAAATGGATAAAGAAGTTGTGGTCCTTATGTACAATGGAATATCACTCAGACATGAAATCAATGTCATAAGGCTAGTAGAAGCAAGATGAGTGGATTTAGGAACGACGATTCTAAGTGAAATAAGTCACACAGAAAAAGACACTTATCATAAGCTATCACTTATAGAGGGAATGTAAAAACCGCTACACTTGAACTGAATTACAAAACAGAACAGAGTCACACGTTTAGAAAACACACTATGGCTGCTTAACGGGAAAGGTGAGGTGAGGTGATGCATAAAACAAGGGTTTCAAATTCACTCAGATACCGTTCCATACACCCAATATGTAATAGACAAGACCAACTCCTTGCTCAGTGAACTGGACTCAACACCCCCTATTCACCGCACAATAATATGTCTGACTAGTAAGAATCGTAAAACCTATGTATTGATATCTCTCTGGAAGTGAGTCAAGTGGGTGTAAAGCCGCATAAACACAGCCGTGAAAGGCAGCTAAACCCCATTATAAAAATAAATTACTTTTAAAATCCCGTAAAAGAAAGACAGTGAAAGAGAGAGAAATTCTTACATAATTCGTTCAGGGGCTTTGATGCAACCTGGATTGACCATATCTAGACCCACAGCTGGATGAGACATAAGGGTGGACACTCTTGGGGCTGAGAGGTTGGGTGAGGTTGGGTGAGCAAACGCAGAACCTTTAAAGTAATACTGCGTGGTACCCATCCCATGGGTCCCAAATCTCCAGGTTCAAGGGCATCTTCCTACATCGAAAACATGCATGAGAAACCCAGAAGATGGTACACCGTGTGATTTTCAAAGGTTTCTAATACGCACCTCATTTCTCATCTCCTTGTGCTCGGGTTCGCCATTCCAGGTACTTTACTAGCAATCTCCCTACTTGGAGAATCAGCACCTTTAACCTCCTGTTCTGTACAGGTTGCAATTTGTCCTGAGGATGAACGGGAAGAGGGGCAACCAATGAGAGACTAGATCTAGGTGTTGGGACAGGCACAGGTCACTCTATTTTCCCATCAGGATGAAGAATTAACCACAGGCTCAGCCTGCCCCCCGGAACCTGAATAGGGCCTGAGGCAATCCCGTGCTTTTGCGGCCAGCTCCCAAAAAAGACAGTTGAAAAATGGAGCTCAGGGTCACTGCCATTCACAAACCCGCAGAGTTATAAATGGTAACTCTCGTCCACAAATATATTGAGGGAAGGCAACGAAGAGGATTTGAAAGCAAGGCAGAATTGCAGGAAACATGTTTCAGGAGGTAGATACGAATCGCCTTTAAAGCACATGAAAAGTGGCAAAACGTCGACAGTGATGCCCTTGGCCAAAAAGGGCGTATGCGTTTTTTCCTGAATATATTCAGGAAAAAACGGATACGCCCTTTTTGGCCAACCAAGCAACCTGGAAAGGCAAATCAGCGCTACAAAGAAGTCTCGCTTCCCATCGGTGAAAAGGGCCATGCTGCAAAAAGTGTCAAAACGAGAAATGCAGGACAGGCCATGGAGAAATGGCAGCCTTGCTACGCTGATGGGCGGGATGTAAATTGCCAACAGCCACTCTGGAGAAGTGTACGGTGTGTCCTGAAACATCGAAAAAACAGCTTAGGGAGCATAGGGCACGTGCACTCATGGGCGTATAAATTGGGAAAACTAAAAATCAGCAAGACACAGGCACCCCAATGTTTAGGGCTGCTATGTTGACAAGAACCTCCACTTCATGACACCTTAAATATCCCAGGAAAGAGAAAAATGGATAAAGAAGTTGTGGTCCTTATGTACAAAGGAATATCACTCAGACATGAAATCAATGTCATAAGGCTAGTAGAAGCAAGATGAGTGGATTTAGGTATGACGATTCTACGTGAACTAAGTCACACAGAAAAAGACACTTATCATAAGCTATCACTTATAGAGGGAATGTAAAAACCGCTACACTTGAACTGAATTACAAAGGGAACAGAGTCAAACGTTTAGAAAACACACTATGGCTGCTTAACGGGAAAGGTGAGGTGGGGTGATGCATAAAACAAGGGTTTCAAATTCGCTCAGATACCGTTCCATACACCCAATATGTAATAGACAAGGCCTACTCCTTGCTCAGTGAACTGGAATCAACACCCCCTATTCACCGCACAAGAATATATCTGACTAGTAATAATCGTAAAACCTATGTATTGATATCTCTCTGGAAGTGAGCCAAGTGGGTGTAAAGCCGCATAAACACAGCCGTGAAAGGCAGCTAAACCCCATAATAAAAATAAATTACTTTTAAAAACCCGTAAAAGAAAGACAGTGAAAGAGAGAGAAATTCTTACATAATTCGTTCAGGGGCTTTGATGCAACCTGGATTGACCATATCTAGACCCACAGCTGGATGAGACATAAGGGTGGATACTCTTGGGGCTGAGAGGTTGGGTGAGGTTGGGTGAGCAAACGCAGAACCTTTAAAGTAATACTGCGTGGTACCCATCCGATGGGTCCCAAATCTCCAGGTTCAAGGGCATCTTCCTACATCGAAAACATGCATGAGAAACCCAGAATAAGGTACACCGTGTGATTTTGAAAGGTTTCTAAAACGCACCTCATTTCTCATCTCCTTGTGCTCGGGTTCGCCATTCCAGGTACTTTACTAGCAATCTCCCTACTTGGAGAATCTGCACCTTTAACCTCCTGTTCTGTACAGGTTGCAATTTGTCCTGAGGATGAACGGGAAGAGGGGCAACCAATGAGAGACTAGATCTAGGTGTTGGGACAGGCACAGGTCACTCTATTTTCCCATCAGGAAGAAGAATTAACCACAGGCTCAGCCTGCCCCCCGGAACCTGAATAGGGCCTGAGGCAATCCCGTGCTTTTGCGGCCAGCTCCCAAAAAAGACAGTTGAAAAATGGAGCTCAGGGGCACTGCCATTCACAAACCCGCAGAGTTATAAATGGTAACTCTTGTCCACAAATATATTGAGGGAAGGCAACGAAGAGGATTTGAAAGCAAGGCAGAATTGCAGGAAACATGTTTCAGGAGGTAGATTCGAATCGCCTTTAAAGCACATGAAAAGTGGCAAAACGTCGACAGTGATGCCCTTGGCCAAAAAGGGCGTATGCGTTTTTTCCTGAATATATTCAGGAAAAAACGCATACGCCCTTTTTGGCCAACCAAGCAACCTGGAAAGTCAAATCAGCGCTACAAAGAAGTCTCGCTTCCCATCGGTCAAAAGGGCCATGCTGCAAAAAGTGTCAAAACCAGAAATGCAGGACAGGCCATGGAGAAATGGCAGCCTTGCTACGCTGATGGGCGGGATGTAAATTGCCAACAGCCACTCTGGAGAAGTGTACGGTGTGTCCTGAAACATCGAAAAAACAGCTTAGGGAGCATAGGGAACGTGCACTCATGGGCGTATAAATTGGGAAAACTAAAAATCAGCAAGACACAGGCACCCCAATGTTTAGGGCTGCTATGTTGACAAGAACCTCCACTTCATGACACCTTAAATATCCCAGGAAAGAGAAAAATGGATAAAGAAGTTGTGGTCCTTATGTACAAAGGAATATCTCTCAGACATGAAATCAATGTCATAAGGCTAGTAGAAGCAAGATGAGTGGATTTAGTTATGACGATTCTAAGTGAACTAAGTCACACAGAAAAAGACACTTATCATAAGCTATCACTTATAGAGGGAATGTAAAAACCGCTACACTTGAACTGAATTACAAAGGGAACAGATTCACACGTTTAGAAAACACACTATGGCTGCTTAACGGGAAAGGTGAGGTGGGGTGATGCATAAAACAAGGGTTTCAAATTCGCTCAGATACCGTTCCATACACCCAATATGTAATAGACAAGGCCTGCTCCTTGCTCAGTGAACTGGACTCAACACCCCCTATTCACCGCACAAGAATATATCTGACTAGTAATAATCGTAAAACCTATGTATTGATATCTCTCTGGAAGTGAGCCAAGTGGGTGTAAAGCCGCATAAACACAGCCGTGAAAAGCAGCTAAACCCCATTATAAAAATAAATTACTATTAAAAAACCGTAAAACAAAGACAGTGAAAGAGAGAGAAATTCTTACAAAATTCGTTCAGGGGCTGTGATGCAACCTGGATTGACCATATCTAGACCCACACCTGGATGAGACATAAGGGTGGACACTCTTGGGGCTGAGCGGTAGGGTGAGGTTGGGTGAGCAAACTCAGACCCTTTAAAGTAATACTGCGTGGTACCCATCCCATGGGTCCCAAATCTCCAGGTTCAAGGGCATCTTCCTACATCGAAAACATGCATGAGAATCCCAGAAGATGGTACACCGTGTGATCGGGAAAGGTTTCTAAAACGCACCTCATTTCTCATCTCCTTGTGCTCGGGTTCGCCATTCCAGCTACTTTACTAGCAATCTCCCTTCTTGGAGAATCAGCACCTTTAACCTCCTGTTCTGTACAGGTTGCAATTTGTCCTGAGGATGAACGGGAAGAGGGGCAACCAATGAGAGACTAGATGTAGGTGTTGGGACAGGCACATGTCACTCTATTTTCCCATCAGGAAGAAGAATTAACCACAGGCTCAGCCTGCCGCCGGGAAGCAGAATAGTGCCTGAGGCAATCCCGCACTTCTGCGGCCACCTCCCAAAAAAGCCAGTTGAAAAATGGAGCACATGGGCACTGAAATTCACAAACCTGCAGAGTTATAAATGATAACTCTCGTCCACAAATATATTGAGGGAAGGCAACGAAGAGTATTTGAAAGCAAGGCAGAATTGCAGGAAACAGGTTTCAGGAGGTAGATTCGAATCGGCTTTAAAGCACATGAAAAGCGGCAAAACGTCGACAATGATGCCCTTGGCCAAAAAGGGCGTATGCGTTTTTTCCTGAATATATTCAGGGAAAAACGCATACGCCCTTTTTGGCCAACCAAGCAACCTGGAAAGGCAAATCAGCGCTACAATGAAGTCTCGCTTCCCATCGGTCAAAAGGGACATGCTGCAAAAAGTGTAAAAACCAGAAATGCAGGACAGGCCATGGAGAAATGGCAGCCTTGCTACGCTGATGGGCGGGATGTAAATTGCCAACAGCCACTCTGGAGAAGTGTACGGTGTGTCCTGAAACATCAAAAAAACACAGCTTAGGGAGCGTAGGGCACGTCCACTCATGGGCGTATAAATTGGGAAAACTAAAAATCAGCAAGACACAGGCACCCCAAAGTTTAGGGCTGCTCTGTTGACAAGAACCTCCACTTCATGACACCTTAAGTATCCCAGGAAAGAGAAAAATGGATAAAGAAGTTGTGGTCCTTATGTACAATGGAATATCACTCAGACATGAAATCAATGTCATAAGGCTAGTAGAAGCAAGATGAGTGGATTTAGGAACGACGATTCTAAGTGAAATAAGTCACACAGAAAAAGACACTTATCATAAGCTATCACTTATAGAGGGAATATAAAAACCGCTACACTTGAACTGAATTACAAATCAGAACAGAGTCACACGTTTAGAAAACACACTATGGCTGCTTAACGGGAAAGGTGAGGTGGGGTGAGGCATAAAACAAGGGTTTCAAATTCGCTCAGATACCGTTCCATACACCCAATATGTAATAGACAAGACCTACTCCTTGCTCAGTGAACAGGACTCAACACCCCCTATTCACCGCACAAGAATATATGTGACTAGTAAGAATCTTAAAACCTATGTATTGATATCTGTCTGGAAGTGAGTCAAGTGGGTGTAAAGCCGCATAAACACAGCCGTGAAAAGCAGCTAAACCCCATTATAAAAATAAATTACTTTTAAAAACCCGTAAAACAAAGACAGTGAAAGAGAGCGAAATTATTACAAAATTCGTTCAGAGGCTGTGATGCAACCTGGATTGACCATATCTAGACCCACAGCTGGATGAGACATAAGGGTGGACACTCTTGGGGCTGAAAGGTTGGGTGAGGTTGGGTGAGCAAACGCAGACCCTTTAAAGTAATACTGCCTGGTACCCATCCCATGGGTCCCAAATCTCCAGGTTCAAGGGCATCTTCCTACATCGAAAACATGCATGAGAAACCCAGAAGATGGTACACCGTGTGATTTTGAAAGGTTTCTAATACGCACCTCATTTCTCATCTCCTTGTGCTCGGGTTCGCCTTTCCAGCTACTTTACTAGCAATCTCCCTACTTGGAGAATCAGCACCTTTAAGCTCCTGTTCCCTACAGGTTGCAATTTGTCCTGAGGATGAACGGGAATAGGGGCAACCAATGAGAGACTAGATCTAGGTGTTGGGACAGGCACAGCTCACTCTATTTTCCCATCAGGAAGAAGAATTAAACACAGGCTCAGCCTGCCGCAGGGAACCAGAATAGGGCCTGAGGCAATCCCGTGCTTTTGCGGCCAGCTCCCAAAAAAGACAGTTGAAAAATGGAGCTCAGGGGCACTGCAATTTACAAACCTGCTGAGTTATAAATGATAACTCTCGTCCACAAATATATTGAGGGAAGGCAACGAAGAGTATTTGAAAGCAAGGCAGAATTGCAGGAAACAGGTTTCAGGAGGTAGATTCGAATCGGCTTTAAAGCACATGAAAAGCGGCAAAACGTCGACAATGATGCCCTTGGCCAAAAAGGGCGTATGCGTTTTTTCCTGAATATATTCAGGAAAAAACGCATACGCCCTTTTTGGCCAACCAAGCAACCTGGAAAGGCAAATCAGCGCTACAAAGAAGTCTCGCTTCCCATCGGTGAAAAGGGCCATGCTGCAAAAAGTGTCAAAACGAGAAATGCAGGACAGGCCATGGAGAAATGGCAGCCTTGCTACGCTGATGGGCGGGATGTAAATTGCCAACAGCCACTCTGGAGAAGTGTACGGTGTGTCCTGAAACATCGAAAAAACAGCTTAGGGAGCATAGGGCACGTGCACTCATGGGCGTATAAATTGGGAAAACTAAAAATCAGCAAGACACAGGCACCCCAATGTTTAGGGCTGCTATGTTGACAAGAACCTCCACTTCATGACACCTTAAATATCCCAGGAAAGAGAAAAATGGATAAAGAAGTTGTGGTCCTTATGTACAAAGGAATATCACTCAGACATGAAATCAATGTCATAAGGCTAGTAGAAGCAAGATGAGTGGATTTAGGTATGACGATTCTAAGTGAACTAAGTCACACAGAAAAAGACACTTATCATAAGCTATCACTTATAGAGGGAATGTAAAAACCGCTACACTTGAACTGAATTACAAAGGGAACAGAGTCAAACGTTTAGAAAACACACTATGGCTGCTTAACGGGAAAGGTGAGGTGGGGTGATGCATAAAACAAGGGTTTCAAATTCGCTCAGATACCGTTCCATACACCCAATATGTAATAGACAAGGCCTACTCCTTGCTCAGTGAACTGGAATCAACACCCCCTATTCACCGCACAAGAATATATCTGACTAGTAATAATCGTAAAACCTATGTATTGATATCTCTCTGGAAGTGAGCCAAGTGGGTGTAAAGCCGCATAAACACAGCCGTGAAAGGCAGCTAAACCCCATAATAAAAATAAATTACTTTTAAAAACCCGTAAAAGAAAGACAGTGAAAGAGAGAGAAATTCTTACATAATTCGTTCAGGGGCTTTGATGCAACCTGGATTGACCATATCTAGACCCACAGCTGGATGAGACATAAGGGTGGATACTCTTGGGGCTGAGAGGTTGGGTGAGGTTGGGTGAGCAAACGCAGAACCTTTAAAGTAATACTGCGTGGTACCCATCCGATGGGTCCCAAATCTCCAGGTTCAAGGGCATCTTCCTACATCGAAAACATGCATGAGAAACCCAGAATAAGGTACACCGTGTGATTTTGAAAGGTTTCTAAAACGCACCTCATTTCTCATCTCCTTGTGCTCGGGTTCGCCATTCCAGGTACTTTACTAGCAATCTCCCTACTTGGAGAATCTGCACCTTTAACCTCCTGTTCTGTACAGGTTGCAATTTGTCCTGAGGATGAACGGGAAGAGGGGCAACCAATGAGAGACTAGATCTAGGTGTTGGGACAGGCACAGGTCACTCTATTTTCCCATCAGGAAGAAGAATTAACCACAGGCTCAGCCTGCCCCCCGGAACCTGAATAGGGCCTGAGGCAATCCCGTGCTTTTGCGGCCAGCTCCCAAAAAAGACAGTTGAAAAATGGAGCTCAGGGGCACTGCCATTCACAAACCCGCAGAGTTATAAATGGTAACTCTTGTCCACAAATATATTGAGGGAAGGCAACGAAGAGGATTTGAAAGCAAGGCAGAATTGCAGGAAACATGTTTCAGGAGGTAGATTCGAATCGCCTTTAAAGCACATGAAAAGTGGCAAAACGTCGACAGTGATGCCCTTGGCCAAAAAGGGCGTATGCGTTTTTTCCTGAATATATTCAGGAAAAAACGCATACGCCCTTTTTGGCCAACCAAGCAACCTGGAAAGTCAAATCAGCGCTACAAAGAAGTCTCGCTTCCCATCGGTCAAAAGGGCCATGCTGCAAAAAGTGTCAAAACCAGAAATGCAGGACAGGCCATGGAGAAATGGCAGCCTTGCTACGCTGATGGGCGGGATGTAAATTGCCAACAGCCACTCTGGAGAAGTGTACGGTGTGTCCTGAAACATCGAAAAAACAGCTTAGGGAGCATAGGGAACGTGCACTCATGGGCGTATAAATTGGGAAAACTAAAAATCAGCAAGACACAGGCACCCCAATGTTTAGGGCTGCTATGTTGACAAGAACCTCCACTTCATGACACCTTAAATATCCCAGGAAAGAGAAAAATGGATAAAGAAGTTGTGGTCCTTATGTACAAAGGAATATCTCTCAGACATGAAATCAATGTCATAAGGCTAGTAGAAGCAAGATGAGTGGATTTAGTTATGACGATTCTAAGTGAACTAAGTCACACAGAAAAAGACACTTATCATAAGCTATCACTTATAGAGGGAATGTAAAAACCGCTACACTTGAACTGAATTACAAAGGGAACAGATTCACACGTTTAGAAAACACACTATGGCTGCTTAACGGGAAAGGTGAGGTGGGGTGATGCATAAAACAAGGGTTTCAAATTCGCTCAGATACCGTTCCATACACCCAATATGTAATAGACAAGGCCTGCTCCTTGCTCAGTGAACTGGACTCAACACCCCCTATTCACCGCACAAGAATATATCTGACTAGTAATAATCGTAAAACCTATGTATTGATATCTCTCTGGAAGTGAGCCAAGTGGGTGTAAAGCCGCATAAACACAGCCGTGAAAAGCAGCTAAACCCCATTATAAAAATAAATTACTATTAAAAAACCGTAAAACAAAGACAGTGAAAGAGAGAGAAATTCTTACAAAATTCGTTCAGGGGCTGTGATGCAACCTGGATTGACCATATCTAGACCCACACCTGGATGAGACATAAGGGAGGACACTCTTGGGGCTGAACGGTAGGGTGAGGTTGGGTGAGCAAACTCAGACCCTTTAAAGTAATACTGCGTGGTACCCATCCCATGGGTCCCAAATCTCCAGGTTCAAGGGCATCTTCCTACATCGAAAACATGCATGAGAATCCCAGAAGATGGTACACCGTGTGATCGGGAAAGGTTTCTAAAACGCACCTCATTTCTCATCTCCTTGTGCTCGGGTTCGCCATTCCAGCTACTTTACTAGCAATCTCCCTTCTTGGAGAATCAGCACCTTTAACCTCCTGTTCTGTACAGGTTGCAATTTGTCCTGAGGATGAACGGGAAGAGGGGCAACCAATGAGAGACTAGATGTAGGTGTTGGGACAGGCACATGTCACTCTATTTTCCCATCAGGAAGAAGAATTAACCACAGGCTCAGCCTGCCGCCGGGAAGCAGAATAGTGCCTGAGGCAATCCCGCACTTCTGCGGCCACCTCCCAAAAAAGCCAGTTGAAAAATGGAGCACATGGGCACTGAAATTCACAAACCTGCAGAGTTATAAATGATAACTCTCGTCCACAAATATATTGAGGGAAGGCAACGAAGAGTATTTGAAAGCAAGGCAGAATTGCAGGAAACAGGTTTCAGGAGGTAGATTCGAATCGGCTTTAAAGCACATGAAAAGCGGCAAAACGTCGACAATGATGCCCTTGGCCAAAAAGGGCGTATGCGTTTTTTCCTGAATATATTCAGGGAAAAACGCATACGCCCTTTTTGGCCAACCAAGCAACCTGGAAAGGCAAATCAGCGCTACAATGAAGTCTCGCTTCCCATCGGTCAAAAGGGACATGCTGCAAAAAGTGTAAAAACCAGAAATGCAGGACAGGCCATGGAGAAATGGCAGCCTTGCTACGCTGATGGGCGGGATGTAAATTGCCAACAGCCACTCTGGAGAAGTGTACGGTGTGTCCTGAAACATCAAAAAAACACAGCTTAGGGAGCGTAGGGCACGTCCACTCATGGGCGTATAAATTGGGAAAACTAAAAATCAGCAAGACACAGGCACCCCAAAGTTTAGGGCTGCTCTGTTGACAAGAACCTCCACTTCATGACACCTTAAGTATCCCAGGAAAGAGAAAAATGGATAAAGAAGTTGTGGTCCTTATGTACAATGGAATATCACTCAGACATGAAATCAATGTCATAAGGCTAGTAGAAGCAAGATGAGTGGATTTAGGAACGACGATTCTAAGTGAAATAAGTCACACAGAAAAAGACACTTATCATAAGCTATCACTTATAGAGGGAATATAAAAACCGCTACACTTGAACTGAATTACAAATCAGAACAGAGTCACACGTTTAGAAAACACACTATGGTTGCTTAACGGGAAAGGTGAGGTGGGGTGAGGCATAAAACAAGGGTTTCAAATTCGCTCAGATACCGTTCCATACACCCAATATGTAATAGACAAGACCTACTCCTTGCTCAGTGAACAGGACTCAACACCCCCTATTCACCGCACAAGAATATATGTGACTAGTAAGAATCTTAAAACCTATGTATTGATATCTGTCTGGAAGTGAGTCAAGTGGGTGTAAAGCTGCATAAACACAGCCGTGAAAAGCAGCTAAACCCCATTATAAAAATAAATTACTTTTAAAAACCCGTAAAACAAAGACAGTGAAAGAGAGCGAAATTATTACAAAATTCGTTCAGAGGCTGTGATGCAACCTGGATTGACCATATCTAGACCCACAGCTGGATGAGACATAAGGGTGGACACTCTTGGGGCTGAAAGGTTGGGTGAGGTTGGGTGAGCAAACGCAGACCCTTTAAAGTAATACTGCCTGGTACCCATCCCATGGGTCCCAAATCTCCAGGTTCAAGGGCATCTTCCTACATCGAAAACATGCATGAGAAACCCAGAAGATGGTACACCGTGTGATTTTGAAAGGTTTCTAATACGCACCTCATTTCTCATCTCCTTGTGCTCGGGTTCGCCTTTCCAGCTACTTTACTAGCAATCTCCCTACTTGGAGAATCAGCACCTTTAAGCTCCTGTTCCCTACAGGTTGCAATTTGTCCTGAGGATGAACGGGAATAGGGGCAACCAATGAGAGACTAGATCTAGGTGTTGGGACAGGCACAGGTCACTCTATTTTCCCATCAGGAAGAAGAATTAAACACAGGCTCAGCCTGCCGCAGGGAACCAGAATAGGGCCTGAGGGAATCCCGTGCTTTTGCGGCCAGCTCCCAAAAAAGACAGTTGAAAAATGGAGCTCAGGGGCACTGCAATTTACAAACCTGCTGAGTTATAAATGATAACTCTCGTCCACAAATATATTGAGGGAAGGCAACGAAGAGTATTTGAAAGCAAGGCAGAATTGCAGGAAACAGGTTTCAGGAGGTAGATTCGAATCGGCTTTAAAGCACATGAAAAGCGGCAAAACGTCGACAATGATGCCCTTGGCCAAAAAGGGCGTATGCGTTTTTTCCTGAATATATTCAGGAAAAAACGCATACGCCCTTTTTGGCCAACCAAGCAACCTGGAAAGGCAAATCAGCGCTACAATGAAGTCTCGCTTCCCATCGGTCAAAAGGGACATGCTGCAAAAAGTGTAAAAACCAGAAATGCAGGACAGGCCATGGAGAAATGGCAGCCTGGCTACGCTGATGGGCGGGATGTAAATTGCCAACAGCCACACTGGAGAAGTGTACGGTGTGTCCTGAAACATTGAAAAAAAACAGCTTAGGGAGCATAGGGCACGTCCACTCATGGGCGTATAAATTGGGAAAACTAAAAATCAGCAAGACACAGGCACCCCAAAGTTTAGGGCTGCTCTGTTGACAAGAACCTCCACTTCATGACACCTTAAATATCCCAGGAAAGAGAAAAATGGATAAAGAAGTTGTGGTCCTTATGTACAATGGAATATCACTCAGACATGAAATCAATGTCATAAGGCAAGTAGAAGCAAGATGAGTGGATTTAGGAACGACGATTCTAAGTGAAATAAGTCACACAGAAAAAGACACTTATCATAAGCTATCACTTATAGAGGGAATGTAAAAACCGCTACACTTGAACTGAATTACAAAACAGAACATAGTCACACGTTTAGAAAACACACTATGGCTGCTTAACGGGAAAGGTGAGGTGGGGTGATGCATAAAACAAGGGTTTCAAATTCGCTCAGACACCGTTCCATACACCCAATATGTAATAGACAAGACCTACTCCTTGCTCAGTGAACTGGACTCAACACCCCCTATTCACCGCACAAGAATATATGTGACTAGTAAGAATTGTAAAACCTATGTATTGATATCTCTCTGGAAGTGAGTCAAGTGGGTGTAAAGCCGCATAAACACAACCGTGAAAAGCAGCTAAACCCCATTAAAAAAATAAATTACTTTTAAAAACCCGTAAAACAAAGACAGTGAAAGAGAGAGAAATTCTTACAAAATTCGTTCAGAGGCTGTGATGCAACCTGGATTGACCATATCTAGACCCACAGCTGGATGAGACATAAGGGTGGACACTCTTGGGGCTGAGAGGTTTGGTGAGGTTGGGTGAGCAAACGCAGAACCTTTAAAGTAATACTGCGTGGTACCCATTCCATGGGTCCCAAATCTCCAGGTTCAAGGGCATCTTCCTACATCGAAAACATGCATGAGAAACCCAGAAGATGGTATACCGTGTGATTTTGAAAGGTTTCTAAAACGCAGCTCATTTCTCATCTCCTTGTGCTCGGGTTCGCCTTTCCAGCTAATTTACTAGCAATCTCCCTACTTGGAGAATCAGCACCTTTAAGCTCCTGTTCCCTACAGGTTGCAATTTGTCCTGAGGATGAACGGGAAGAGGGGCAACCAATGAGAGATTAGATCTAGGTGTTGGGACAGGCACAGGTCACTCTATTTTCCCATCAGGAAGAAGAATTAACCACAGGCTCAGCCTGCCGCCAGGAACCAGAATAGGGGCTGAGGCAATCCCGTGCTTTTGCGGCCAGCTCCCAAAAAAGACAGTTTGAAAATGGAGCTCAGGGGCACTGCAATTCACAAACCTGCTGAGTTATAAATGATAACTCTCGTACACAAATATATTGAGGGAAGGCAACGAAGAGGATTTGAAAGCAAGGCAGAATTGCAGGAAACAGGTTTCAGGAGGTAGATTCGAATCACCTTTAAAGCACATGAAAAGTGGCAAAACGTCGACAATGATGCCCTTGGCCAAAAAGGGCGTATGCGTTTTTTCCTGAATATATTCAAAAAAAACGGATACGCCCTTTTTGGCCAACCAAGGAACCTGGAATGGCAAATCAGCGCTACAAAGAAGTCTCGCTTCCCATCGGTCAAAAGGGCCATGCTGCAAAAAGTGTCAAAACCAGAAATGCAGGACAGACCATGGAGAAATGGCAGCCTTGCTACGCTGATGGGCGGGATGTAAATTGCCAACAGCCACTCTGGAGAAGTGTACGGTGTGTCCTGAAACATCAAAAAAACACAGCTTAGGGAGCGTAGGGCACGTCCACTCATGGGCGTATAAATTGGGAAAACTAAAAATCAGCAAGACACAGGCACCCCAAAGTTTAGGGCTGCTCTGTTGACAAGAACCTCCACTTCATGACACCTTAAGTATCCCAGGAAAGAGAAAAATGGATAAAGAAGTTGTGGTCCTTATGTACAATGGAATATCACTCAGACATGAAATCAATGTCATAAGGCTAGTAGAAGCAAGATGAGTGGATTTAGGAACGACGATTCTAAGTGAAATAAGTCACACAGAAAAAGACACTTATCATAAGCTATCACTTATAGAGGGAATATAAAAACCGCTACACTTGAACTGAATTACAAATCAGAACAGAGTCACACGTTTAGAAAACACACTATGGCTGCTTAACGGGAAAGGTGAGGTGGGGTGAGGCATAAAACAAGGGTTTCAAATTCGCTCAGATACCGTTCCATACACCCAATATGTAATAGACAAGACCTACTCCTTGCTCAGTGAACAGGACTCAACACCCCCTATTCACTGCACAAGAATATAGGTGACTAGTAAGAATCTTAAAACCTATGTATTGATATCTGTCTGGAAGTGAGTCAAGTGGGTGTAAAGCTGCATAAACACAGCCGTGAAAAGCAGCTAAACCCCATTATAAAAATAAATTACTTTTAAAAACCCGTAAAACAAAGACAGTGAAAGAGAGCGAAATTATTACAAAATTCGTTCAGAGGCTGTGATGCAACCTGGATTGACCATATCTAGACCCACAGCTGGATGAGACATAAGGGTGGACACTCTTGGGGCTGAAAGGTTGGGTGAGGTTGGGTGAGCAAACGCAGACCCTTTAAAGTAATACTGCCTGGTACCCATCCCATGGGTCCCAAATCTCCAGGTTCAAGGGCATCTTCCTACATCGAAAACATGCATGAGAAACCCAGAAGATGGTACACCGTGTGATTTTGAAAGGTTTCTAATACGCACCTCATTTCTCATCTCCTTGTGCTCGGGTTCGCCTTTCCAGCTACTTTACTAGCAATCTCCCTACTTGGAGAATCAGCACCTTTAAGCTCCTGTTCCCTACAGGTTGCAATTTGTCCTGAGGATGAACGGGAATAGGGGCAACCAATGAGAGACTAGATCTAGGTGTTGGGACAGGCACAGGTCACTCTATTTTCCCATCAGGAAGAAGAATTAAACACAGGCTCAGCCTGCCGCAGGGAACCAGAATAGGGCCTGAGGCAATCCCGTGCTTTTGCGGCCAGCTCCCAAAAAAGACAGTTGAAAAATGGAGCTCAGGGGCACTGCAATTTACAAACCTGCTGAGTTATAAATGATAACTCTCGTCCACAAATATATTGAGGGAAGGCAACGAAGAGTATTTGAAAGCAAGGCAGAATTGCAGGAAACAGGTTTCAGGAGGTAGATTCGAATCGGCTTTAAAGCACATGAAAAGCGGCAAAACGTCGACAATGATGCCCTTGGCCAAAAAGGGCGTATGCGTTTTTTCCTGAATATATTCAGGAAAAAACGCATACGCCCTTTTTGGCCAACCAAGCAACCTGGAAAGGCAAATCAGCGCTACAATGAAGTCTCGCTTCCCATCGGTCAAAAGGGACATGCTGCAAAAAGTGTAAAAACCAGAAATGCAGGACAGGCCATGGAGAAATGGCAGCCTGGCTACGCTGATGGGCGGGATTTAAATTGCCAACAGCCACACTGGAGAAGTGTACGGTGTGTCCTGAAACATTGAAAAAAAACAGCTTAGGGAGCATAGGGCACGTCCACTCATGGGCGTATAAATTGGGAAAACTAAAAATCAGCAAGACACAGGCACCCCAAAGTTTAGGGCTGCTCTGTTGACAAGAACCTCCACTTCATGACACCTTAAATATCCCAGGAAAGAGAAAAATGGATAAAGAAGTTGTGGTCCTTATGTACAATGGAATATCACTCAGACATGAAATCAATGTCATAAGGCAAGTAGAAGCAAGATGAGTGGATTTAGGAACGACGATTCTAAGTGAAATAAGTCACACAGAAAAAGACACTTATCATAAGCTATCACTTATAGAGGGAATGTAAAAACCGCTACACTTGAACTGAATTACAAAACAGAACATAGTCACACGTTTAGAAAACACACTATGGCTGCTTAACGGGAAAGGTGAGGTGGGGTGATGCATAAAACAAGGGTTTCAAATTCGCTCAGACACCGTTCCATACACCCAATATGTAATAGACAAGACCTACTCCTTGCTCAGTGAACTGGACTCAACACCCCCTATTCACCGCACAAGAATATATGTGACTAGTAAGAATTGTAAAACCTATGTATTGATATCTCTCTGGAAGTGAGTCAAGTGGGTGTAAAGCCGCATAAACACAACCGTGAAAAGCAGCTAAACCCCATTAAAAAAATAAATTACTTTTAAAAACCCGTAAAACAAAGACAGTGAAAGAGAGAGAAATTCTTACAAAATTCGTTCAGAGGCTGTGATGCAACCTGGATTGACCATATCTAGACCCACAGCTGGATGAGACATAAGGGTGGACACTCTTGGGGCTGAGAGGTTTGGTGAGGTTGGGTGAGCAAACGCAGAACCTTTAAAGTAATACTGCGTGGTACCCATTCCATGGGTCCCAAATCTCCAGGTTCAAGGGCATCTTCCTACATCGAAAACATGCATGAGAAACCCAGAAGATGGTATACCGTGTGATTTTGAAAGGTTTCTAAAACGCAGCTCATTTCTCATCTCCTTGTGCTCGGGTTCGCCTTTCCAGCTAATTTACTAGCAATCTCCCTACTTGGAGAATCAGCACCTTTAAGCTCCTGTTCCCTACAGGTTGCAATTTGTCCTGAGGATGAACGGGAAGAGGGGCAACCAATGAGAGATTAGATCTAGGTGTTGGGACAGGCACAGGTCACTCTATTTTCCCATCAGGAAGAAGAATTAACCACAGGCTCAGCCTGCCGCCAGGAACCAGAATAGGGGCTGAGGCAATCCCGTGCTTTTGCGGCCAGCTCCCAAAAAAGACAGTTTGAAAATGGAGCTCAGGGGCACTGCAATTCACAAACCTGCTGAGTTATAAATGATAACTCTCGTACACAAATATATTGAGGGAAGGCAACGAAGAGGATTTGAAAGCAAGGCAGAATTTCAGGAAACAGGTTTCAGGAGGTAGATTCGAATCACCTTTAAAGCACATGAAAAGTGGCAAAACGTCGACAATGATGCCCTTGGCCAAAAAGGGCGTATGCGTTTTTTCCTGAATATATTCAGGAAAAAACGGATACGCCCTTTTTGGCCAACCAAGGAACCTGGAATGGCAAATCAGCGCTACAAAGAAGTCTCGCTTCCCATCGGTCAAAAGGGCCATGCTGCAAAAAGTGTCAAAACCAGAAATGCAGGACAGACCATGGAGAAATGGCAGCCTTGCTACGCTGATGGGCGGGATGTAAATTGCCAACAGCCACTCTGGAGAAGTGTACGGTGTGTCCTGAAACATCAAAAAAACACAGCTTAGGGAGCGTAGGGCACGTCCACTCATGGGCGTATAAATTGGGAAAACTAAAAATCAGCAAGACACAGGCACCCCAAAGTTTAGGGCTGCTCTGTTGACAAGAACCTCCACTTCATGACACCTTAAGTATCCCAGGAAAGAGAAAAATGGATAAAGAAGTTGTGGTCCTTATGTACAATGGAATATCACTCAGACATGAAATCAATGTCATAAGGCTAGTAGAAGCAAGATGAGTGGATTTAGGAACGACGATTCTAAGTGAAATAAGTCACACAGAAAAAGACACTTATCATAAGCTATCACTTATAGAGGGAATATAAAAACCGCTACACTTGAACTGAATTACAAATCAGAACAGAGTCACACGTTTAGAAAACACACTATGGCTGCTTAACGGGAAAGGTGAGGTGGGGTGAGGCATAAAACAAGGGTTTCAAATTCGCTCAGATACCGTTCCATACACCCAATATGTAATAGACAAGACCTACTCCTTGCTCAGTGAACAGGACTCAACACCCCCTATTCACCGCACAAGAATGTATGTGACTAGTAAGAATCTTAAAACCTATGTATTGATATCTGTCTGGAAGTGAGTCAAGTGGGTGTAAAGCTGCATAAACACAGCCGTGAAAAGCAGCTAAACCCCATTATAAAAATAAATTACTTTTAAAAACCCGTAAAACAAAGACAGTGAAAGAGAGAGAAATTATTACAAAATTCGTTCAGAGGCTGTGATGCAACCTGGATTGACCATATCTAGACCCACAGCTGGATGAGACATAAGGGTGGACACTCTTGGGGCTGAAAGGTTGGGTGAGGTTGGGTGAGCAAACGCAGACCCTTTAAAGTAATACTGCGTGGTACCCATCCCATGGGTCCCAAATCTCCAGGTTCAAGGGCATCTTCCTACATCGAAAACATGCATGAGAAACCCAGAAGATGGTACACCGTGTGATTTTGAAAGGTTTCTAATACGCACCTCATTTCTCATCTCCTTGTGCTCGGGTTCGCCTTTCCAGCTACTTTACTAGCAATCTCCCTACTTGGAGAATCAGCACCTTTAAGCTCCTGTTCCCTACAGGTTGCAATTTGTCCTGAGGATGAACGGGAATAGGGGCAACCAATGAGAGACTAGATCTAGGTGTTGGGACAGGCACAGCTCACTCTATTTTCCCATCAGGAAGAAGAATTAAACACAGGCTCAGCCTGCCGCAGGGAACCAGAATAGGGCCTGAGGCAGTCCCTTGCTTTTGCGGCCAGCTCCCAAAAAAGACAGTTGAAAAATGGAGCTCAGGGGCACTGCAATTTACAAAGCTGCTGAGTTATAAATGATAACTCTCGTCCACAAATATATTGAGGGAAGGCAACGAAGAGGATTTGAAAGCAAGGCAGAATTGCAGGAAACAGGTTTCAGGAGGTAGATTCGAATCGCCTTTAAAGCACATGAAAAGTGGCAAAACGTCGACAGTGATGCCCTTGGCCAAAAAGGGCGTATGCGTTTTTTCCTGAATATATTCAGGAAAAAACGCATACGCCCTTTTTGGCCAACCAAGCAACCTGGAAAGTCAAATCAGCGCTACAAAGAAGTCTCGCTTCCCATCGGTCAAAAGGGCCATGCTGCAAAAAGTGTCAAAACCAGAAATGCAGGACAGGCCATGGAGAAATGGCAGCCTTGCTACGCTGATGGGCGGGATGTAATTTGCCAACAGCCACTCTGGAGAAGTGTACGGTGTGTCCTGAAACACCGAAAAAACACAGCTTAGGGAGCATAGGGCACGTCCACTCATGGGCGTATAAATTGGGACAACTAAAAATCAGCAAGACACAGGCACCCCAATGTTTAGGGCTGCTTTGTTGACAAGAACCTCCACTTCATGACACCTTAAATATCCCAGGAAAGAGAAAAATGGATAAAGAAGTTGTGGTCCTTATGTACAAAGGAATATCACTCAGACATGATATCAATGTCATAAGGCTAGTAGAAGCAAGATGAGTGGATTTAGGTATGACGATTCTAAGTGAAATAAGTCACACAGAAAAAGACACTTATCATAAGCTCTCACTTATAGAGGGAATGTAAAAACCGCTACACTTGAACTGAATTACAAAACAGAACAGAGTCACACGTTTAGAAAACACACTATGGCTGCTTAACGGGAAAGGTGAGGTGGGGTGATGCATAAAACAAGGGTTTCAAATTCGCTCAGATACCGTTCCATACACCCAATATGTAATAGACAAGACCTACTCCTTGCTCAGTGAACTGGACTCAACACCCCCTATTCACCGCACAAGAATATATGTGACTAGTAAGAATCTTAAAACCTATGTATTGATATCTGTCTGGAAGTGAGTCAAGTGGGTGTAAAGCCGCATAAACACAGCCGTGAAAAGCAGCTAAACCCCATTATAAAAATAAATTACTTTTAAAAACCCGTAAAACAAAGACAGTGAAAGAGAGAGAAATTCTTACAAAATTCGTTCAGAGGCTGTGATGCAACCTGGATTGACCATATCTAGACCCACAGCTGGATGAGACATAAGGGTGGACACTCTTGGGGCTTAGAGTTTGGGTGAGGTTGGGTGAGCAAACGCAGACCCTTTAAAGTAATACTGTGTGGTACCCATCCCATGGGTCCCAAATCTCCAGGTTCAAGGGCATCTTCCTACATCGAAAACATGCATGAGAAACCCAGAAGATGGTACACCGTGTGATTTTGAAAGGTATCTAAAACGCACCCCATTTCTCATCTCCTTGTGCTAGGGTTCGCCTTTCCAGCTACTTTACTAGCAATCTCCCTACTTGGAGAATCAGCACCTTTAAGCTCCTGTTCCCTACAGGTTGCAATTTGTCCTGAGGATGAACGGCAAGAGGGGCAACCAATGAGAGACTAGATCTAGGTGTTGGGACAGGCACAGGTCACTCTATTTTCCCATCAGGAAGAAGAATTAAACACAGGCTCAGCCTCCCGCCGGGAACCAGAATAGGGCCTGAGGCAATGCCGTGCTTTTGCGGCCAGCTACCAAAAAAGCGAGTTGAAAAATGGAGCTCAGGGACACTGCAATTCACAAACCCGCAGAGTTATAAATGATAACTGTCATCCACAGATATATTGAGGGAAGGCAACGAAGAGGATTTGAAAGCAAGGCAGAATTGCAGGAAACAGATTTCAGGAGGTAGATTCGAATCGCCATTAAAGCACATGAAAAGCGGCAAAACGTCGACAATGATGCCCTTGGCCAAAAAGGGCGTATGCGTTTTTTCCTGAATATATTCAGGAAAAAACGCATACGCCCTTTTTGGCCAACCAAGCAACATGGAAATGCAAATAAGCGCTACAAAGAAGTGTCGCTTCCCATCGGTCAAAAGGGTCATGCTGCAAAAAGTGTCAAAACCAGAAATGCAGGACAGGCCATGGAGAAATGGCAGCCTTGCTACGCTGATGGGCGGGATGTAAATTGCCAACAGCCACTCTGAAGAAGTGTACGGTGTGTCCTGAAACATCGAAAAAACACAGTTAGGGAGCATAGGGCACGTCCACTCATGGGCGTATAAATTGGGAAAACTAAAAATCAGCAAGACACAGGCACCCCAAAGTTTAGGGCTGCTCTGTTGACAAGAACCTCCACTTCATGACACCTTAAATATCCCAGGAAAGAGAAAAATGGATAAAGAAGTTGTGGTCCTTATGTACAATGGAATATCACTCAGACATGAAATCAATGTCATAAGGCTAGTAGAAGCAAGATGAGTGGATTTAGGTACGACGATTCTAAGTGAAATAAGTCACACAGAAAAAGACACTTATCATAAGCTATCACTTATAGAGGGAATGTAAAAACCGCTACACTTGAACTGAATTACAAAACAGAACAGAGTCACACGTTTAGAAAACACACTATGGCTGCTTAACGGGAAAGGTGAGGTGGGGTGAGGCATAAAACAAGGGTTTCAAATTCGCTCAGATACCGTTCCATACACCCAATATGTAATAGACAAGACCTACTCCTTGCTCAGTGAACAGGACTCAACACCCCCTATTCACCGCACAAGAATATATGTGACTAGTAAGAATCTTAAAACCTATGTATTGATATCTGTCTGGAAGTGAGTCAAGTGGGTGTAAAGCCGCATAAACACAGCCGTGAAAAGCAGCTAAACCCCATTATAAAAATAAATTACTTTTAAAAACCCGTAAAACAAAGACAGTGAAAGAGAGAGAAATTCTTACAAAATTCGTTCAGAGGCTGTGATGCAACCTGGATTGACCATATCTAGACCCACAGCTGGATGAGACATAAGGGTGGACACTCTTGGGGCTGAAAGGTTGGGTGAGGTTGGGTGAGCAAACGCAGACCCTTTAAAGTAATACTGCCTGGTACCCATCCCATGGGTCCCAAATCTCCAGGTTCAAGGGCATCTTCCTACATCGAAAACATGCATGAGAAACCCAGAAGATGGTACACCGTGTGATTTTGAAAGGTTTCTAATACGCACCTCATTTCTCATCTCCTTGTGCTCGGGTTCGCCTTTCCAGCTACTTTACTAGCAATCTCCCTACTTGGAGAATCAGCACCTTTAAGCTCCTGTTCCCTACAGGTTGCAATTTGTCCTGAGGATGAACGGGAATAGGGGCAACCAATGAGAGATTAGATCTAGGTGTTGGGACAGGCACAGCTCACTCTATTTTCCCATCAGGAAGAAGAATTAAACACAGGCTCAGCCTGCCGCAGGGAACCAGAATAGGGCCTGAGGCAATCCCGTGCTTTTGCGGCCAGCTCCCAAAAAAGACAGTTGAAAAATGGAGCTTAGGGGCACTGCAATTTACAAACCTGCTGAGTTATAAATGATAACTCTCGTCCACAAATATATTGAGGGAAGGCAACGAAGAGGATTTGAAAGCAAGGCAGAATTGCAGGAAACAGGTTTCAGGAGGTAGATTCGAATCGCCTTTAAAGCACATGAAAAGTGGCAAAACGTCGACAGTGATGCCCTTGGCCAAAAAGGGCGTATGCGTTTTTTCCTGAATATATTCAGGAAAAAACGCATACGCCCTTTTTGGCCAACCAAGCAACCTGGAAAGGCAAATCAGCGCTACAAAGAAGTCTCGCTTCCCATCAGTCAAAAGGGCCATGCTGCAAAAAGTGTCAAAACCAGAAATGCAGGACAGGCCATGGAGAAATGGCAGCCTTGCTACGCTGATGGGCGGGATGTAATTTGCCAACAGCCACTCTGGAGAAGTGTACGGTGTGTCCTGAAACATCGAAAAAACACAGCTTAGGGAGCATAGGGCACGTCCACTCATGGGCGTATAAATTGGGACAACTAAAAATCAGCAAGACACAGGCACCCCAATGTTTAGGGCTGCTTTGTTGACAAGAACCTCCACTTCATGACACCTTAAATATCCCAGGAAAGAGAAAAATGGATAAAGAAGTTGTGGTCCTTATGTACAAAGGAATATCACTCAGACATGATATCAATGTCATAAGGCTAGTAGAAGCAAGATGAGTGGATTTAGGTATGACGATTCTAAGTGAAATAAGTCACACAGAAAAAGACACTTATCATAAGCTCTCACTTATAGAGGGAATGTAAAAACCGCTACACTTGAACTGAATTACAAAACAGAACAGAGTCACACGTTTAGAAAACACACTATGGCTGCTTAACGGGAAAGGTGAGGTGGGGTGATGCATAAAACAAGGGTTTCAAATTCGCTCAGATACCGTTCCATACACCCAATATGTAATAGACAAGACCTACTCCTTGCTCAGTGAACTGGACTCAACTCCCCCTATTCACCGCACAAGAATATATGTGACTAGTAAGAATCTTAAAACCTATGTATTGATATCTGTCTGGAAGTGAGTCAAGTGGGTGTAAAGCCGCATAAACACAGCCGTGAAAAGCAGCTAAACCCCATTATAAAAATAAATTACTTTTAAAAACCCGTAAAACAAAGACAGTGAAAGAGAGAGAAATTCTTACAAAATTCGTTCAGAGGCTGTGATGCAACCTGGATTGACCATATCAACACCCACAGCTGGATGAGACATAAGGGTGGACACTCTTGGGGCTTAGAGGTTGGGTGAGGTTGGGTGAGCAAACGCAGACCCTTTAAAGTAATACTGTGTGGTACCCATCCCATGGGTCCCAAATCTCCAGGTTCAAGGGCATCTTCCTACATCGAAAACATGCATGAGAAACCCAGAAGATGGTACACCATGTGATTTTGAAAGGTTTCTAAAACGCACCCCATTTCTCATCTCCTTGTGCTAGGGTTCGCCTTTCCAGCTACTTTACTAGCAATCTCCCTACTTGGAGAATCAGCACCTTTAAGCTCCTGTTCCCTACAGGTTGCAATTTGTCCTGAGGATGAACGGGAAGAGGGGCAACCAATGAGAGACTAGATCTAGGTGTTGGGACAGGCACAGGTCACTCTATTTTCCCATCAGGAAGAAGAATTAAACACAGGCTCAGCCTCCCGCCGGGAACCAGAATAGGGCCTGAGGCAATGCCGCGCTTTTGCGGCCAGCTACCAAAAAAGCGAGTTGAAAAATGGAGCTCAGGGACACTGCAATTCACAAACCCGCAGAGTTATAAATGATAACTGTCATCCACAGATATATTGAGGGAAGGCAACGAAGAGGATTTGAAAGCAAGGCAGAATTGCAGGAAACAGATTTCAGGAGGTATATTCGAATCGCCATTAAAGCACATGAAAAGCGGCAAAACGTCGACAATGATGCCCTTGGCCAAAAAGGGCGTATGCGTTTTTTCCTGAATATATTCAGGAAAAAACGCATACGCCCTTTTTGGCCAACCAAGCAACATGGAAAGGCAAATAAGCGCTACAAAGAAGTTTCGCTTCCCATCGGTCAAAAGGGTCATGCTGCAAAAAGTGTCAAAACCAGAAATGCAGGACAGGCCATGGAGAAATGGCAGCCTTGCTACGCTGATGGGCGGGATGTAAATTGCCAACAGCCACTCTGAAGAAGTGTACGGTGTGTCCTGAAACATCGAAAAAACACAGTTAGGGAGCATAGGGCACGTCCACTCATGGGCGTATAAATTGGGAAAACTAAAAATCAGCAAGACACAGGCACCACAAAGTTTAGGGCTGCTCTGTTGACAAAAACCTCCACTTCATGACACCTTAAATATCCCAGGAAAGAGAAAAATGGATAAAGAAGTTGTGGTCCTTATGTACAATGGAATATCACTCAGACATGAAATCAATGTCATAAGGCTAGTAGAAGCAAGATGAGTGGATTTAGGTACGACGATTCTAAGTGAAATAAGTCACACAGAAAAAGACACTTATCATAAGGTATCACTTATAGAGGGAATGTAAAAACCGCAACACTTGAACTGAATTACAAAACAGAACAGAGTCACACGTTTAGAAAACACACTATGGCTGCTGAGCGGGAAAGGTGAGGTGGGGTGATGCATAAAACAAGGGTTTCAAATTCGCTCAGATACCGTTCCATACACCCAATATGTAATAGACAAGACCTACTCCTTGCTCAGTGAACTGGACTCAACACCCCCTATTCACCGCACAAGAATATATGTGACTAGTAAGAATCTTAAAACCTATGTATTGATATCTGTCTGGAAGTGAGTCAAGTGGGTGTAAAGCCGCATAAACACAGCCGTGAAAAGCAGCTAAACCCCATTATAAAAATAAATTACTTTTAAAAACCCGTAAAACAAAGACAGTGAAAGAGAGAGAAATTCTTACAAAATTCGTTCAGAGGCTGTGATGCAACCTGGATTGACCATATCTAGACCCACACCTGGATGAGACATAAGGGTGGACACTCTTGGGGCTGAGAGGTTGGGTGAGGTTGGGTGAGCAAATGCAGACCCTTTAAAGTAATACTGCGTGGTACCCATCCCATGGGTCCCAAATCTCCAGGTTCAAGGGCATCTTCCTACATCGAAAACATGCATGAGAAACCCCGAAGATGGTACACCGTGTGATTTTGAAAGGTTTCTAATACGCACCTCATTTCTCATCTCCTTGTGCTCGGGTTCGCCTTTCCAGCTACTTTACTAGCAATCTCCCTACTTGGAGAATCAGCACCTTTAAACTCCTGTTCCCTACAGGTTGCAATGTGTCCTGAGGATGAACGGGAAGAGGGGAAACCAATGAGAGACTAGATCTAGGTGTTGGGACAGGCACAGGTCACTCTATTTTCCCATCGGGAAGAAGAATTAACCACAGGCTCAGCCTGCCGCCCAGAAGCAGAATAGGGCCTGAGGCAATCCCGCGCTTTTTCGGCCAGCTCCCAAAAAAGCCAGTAAAAAATGGAGCTCAGGGACACTGCAAATCACAAACCCGCAGAGCTATAAATGATAACTCTCATCCACAGATATATTGAGGGAAGGCAACGAAGAGGATTTGAAAGCAAGGCAGAATTGCAGGAAACAGGTTTCAGGAGGTAGATTCGAATCGCCTTTAAAGCACATGAAAAGTGGTAAAAAGTCGACAATGATGCCCTTGGCCAAACAGGGCGTATGCGTTTTTTCCTGAATATATTCAGGAAAAAACGCATACGCCCTGTTTGGCCAACTAAGCAACCTGGAAAGGTTAATCAGAGCTACAAAGAAGTCTCGCTTCCCATCGGTCAAAAGGGCCATGCTGCAAAAAGTGTCAAAACCAGAAATGCAGGACAGGCTATGGAGAAATGGCAGCCTTGCTACGCTGTTGGGCGGGATGTAAATTGCCAACAGCCACTCTGGAGAAGTGTACGGTGTGTCCTGAAACATCGAAAAAACACAGCTCTAGGAGCATAGGGCACGTCCTCTCATGGGCGTATAAATTGGGAAAACTAAAAATCATCAAGACACAGGCACCCCAAAGTTTAGGGCTGCTCTGTTGACAAGAACCTCCACTTCATGACACCTTAAATATCCCAGGAAAGAGAAAAATGGATAAAGAAGTTGAGGTCCTTATGTACAATGGAATATCACTCAGACATGAAATCAATGTCATAAGGCTAGTAGAAGCAAGATGAGTGGATTTAGGTACGACGATTCTAAGTGAAATAAGTCACACAGAAAAAGACACTTATCATAAGCTATCACTTATAGAGGGAATGTAAAAACCGCTACACTTGAACTGAATTACAAAACAGAACAGAGTCACACGTTTAGAAAACACACTATGCCTGCTTAACGGGAAAGGTGAGGTGGGGTGAGGCATAAAACAAGGGTTTCAAATTCGCTCAGATACCGTTCCATACACCCAATATGTAATAGACAAGACCTACTCCTTGCTCAGTGAACAGGACTCAACACCCCCTATTCACCGCACAAGAATATATGTGACTAGTAAGAATCTTAAAACCTATGTATTGATATCTGTCTGGAAGTGAGTCAAGTGGGTGTAAAGCCGCATAAACACAGCCGTGAAAAGCAGCTAAACCCCATTATAAAAATAAATTACTTTTAAAAACCCGTAAAACAAAGACAGTGAAAGAGAGAGAAATTCTTACAAAATTCGTTCAGAGGCTGTGATGCAACCTGGATTGACCATATCTAGACCCACAGCTGGATGAGACATAAGGGTGGACACTCTTGGGGCTGAAAGGTTGGGTGAGGCTGGGTGAGCAAACGCAGACCCTTTAAAGTAATACTGCCTGGTACCCATCCCATGGGTCCCAAATCTCCAGGTTCAAGGGCATCTTCCTACATCGAAAACATGCATGAGACACCCAGAAGATGGTACACCGTGTGATTTTGAAAGGTTTCTAATACGCACCTCATTTCTCATCTCCTTGTGCTCGGGTTCGCCTTTCCAGCTACTTTACTAGCAATCTCCCTACTTGGAGAATCAGCACCTTTAAGCTCCTGTTCCCTACAGGTTGCAATTTGTCCTGAGGATGAACGGGAAGAGGGGCAACCAATGAGAGACTAGATGTAGGTGTTGGGACAGGCACAGCTCACTCTATTTTCCCATCGGGAAAAAGAATTAACCACAGGCTCAGCCTGCCGCCCAGAAGCAGAATAGGGCCTGAGGCAATCCCGCGCTTTTGCGGCCAGCTCCCAAAAAAGCCAGTTGAAAAATGGAGCTCAGGGACACTGCAATTCACAAACCCGCAGAGCTATAAATGATAACTCTCATCCACAGATATATTGAGGGAAGGCAACGAAGAGGATTTGAAAGCAAGGCAGAATTGCAGAAAACAGTTTTCAGGAGGTAGATTCAAATCGCCTTAAAAGCACATGAAAAGTGGTAAAACGTCGACAATCATGCCCTTGGCCAAACAGGGCGTATGCGTTTTTTCCTGAATATATTCAGGAAAAAACGCATACGCCCTTTTTGGCCAACCAAGCAACCTGGAAAGGCTAATCAGCGCTACAAAGAAGTCTCGTTTCCATCGGTCAAAAGGGCCATGCTGCAAAAAGTGTCAAAACCAGAAATGCAGGACAGGCCATGGAGAAATGGCAGCCTTGCTACGCTGATGGGCGGGATGTAAATTGCCAACAGCCACTCTGGAGAAGTGTACGGTGTGTCCTGAAACATCGAAAAAACACAGCTTAGGGAGCATAGGGCACGTCCTCTCATGGGCGTATAAATTGGGAAAACTAAAAATCAGCAAGACACAGGTACCCCAAAGTTTAGGGCTGCTCTGTTGACAAGAACCTCCACTTCATGACACCTTAAATATCCCAGGAAAGAGAAAAATGGATAAAGAAGTTTTGGTCCTTATGTACAATGGAATATCACTCAGACATGAAATCAATGTCATAACGCTAGTAGAAGCAAGATGAGTGGACTTAGGTACGATGATTCTAAGTGAAATAAGTCACACAGAAAAAGACACTTATCATAAGCTATCACTTATAGAGGGAATGTAAAAACCGCTACACTTGAACAGAATTACAAAACAGAACAGAGTCACACGTTTAGAAAACACACTATGCCTGCTTAACGGGAAAGGTGAGGTGGGGTGAGGCATAAAACAAGGGTTTCAAATTCGCTCAGATACCGTTCCATACACCCAATATGTAATAGACAAGACCTACTCCTTGCTCAGTGAACAGGACTCAACACCCCCTATTCACCGCACAAGAATATATGTGACTAGTAAGAATCTTAAAACCTATGTATTGATATCTGTCTGGAAGTGAGTCAAGTGGGTGTAAAGACGCATAAACACAGCCGTGAAAAGCAGCTAAACCCCATTATAAAAATAAATTACTTTTAAAAACCCGTAAAACAAAGACAGTGAAAGAGAGAGAAATTCTTACAAAATTCGTTCAGAGGCTGTGATGCAACCTGGATTGACCATATCTAGACCCACAGCTGGATGAGACATAAGGGTGGACACTCTTGGGGCTGAAAGGTTGGGTGAGGCTGGGTGAGCAAACGCAGACCCTTTAAAGTAATACTGCCTGGTACCCATCCCATGGGTCCCAAATCTCCAGGTTCAAGGGCATCTTCCTACATCGAAAACATGCATGAGAAACCCAGAAGATGGTACACCGTGTGATTTTGAAAGGTTTCTAATACGCACCTCATTTCTCATCTCCTTGTGCTCGGGTTCGCCTTTCCAGCTACTTTACTAGCAATCTCCCTACTTGGAGAATCAGCACCTTTAAGCTCCTGTTCCCTACAGGTTGCAATTTGTCCTGAGGATGAACGGGAAGAGGGGCAACCAATGAGAGACTATATGTAGGTGTTGGGACAGGCACAGCTCACTCTATTTTCCCATCGGGAAAAAGAATTAACCACAGGCTCAGCCTGCCGCCCAGAAGCAGAATAGGGCCTGAGGCAATCCCGCGCTTTTGCGGCCAGCTCCCAAAAAAGCCAGTTGAAAAATGGAGCTCAGGGACACTGCAATTCACAAACCCGCAGAGCTATAAATGATAACTCTCATCCACAGATATATTGAGGGAAGGCAACAAAGAGGATTTGAAAGCAAGGCAGAATTGCAGGAAACAGTTTTCAGGAGGTAGATTCAAATCGCCTTAAAAGCACATGAAAAGTGGTAAAACGTCGACAATAATGCCCTTGGCCAAAAAGGGCGTATGCGTTTTTTCCTGAATATATTCAGGAAAAAACGCATACGCCCTTTTTGGCCAACCAAGCAACCTGGAAAGGCTAATCAGCGCTACAAAGAAGTCTCGTTTCCATCGGTCAAAAGGGCCATGCTGCAAAAAGTGTCAAAACCAGAAATGTAGGACAGGCCATGGAGAAATGGCAGCCTTGCTACGCTGATGGGCGGGATGTAAATTGCCAACAGCCACTCTGGAGAAGTGTACGGTGTGTCCTGAAACATCGAAAAAACACAGCTTAGGGAGCATAGGGCACGTCCTCTCATGGGCGTATAAATTGGGAAAACTAAAAATCAGCAAGACACAGGTACCCCAAAGTTTAGGGCTGCTCTGTTGACAAGAACCTCCACTTCATGACACCTTAAATATCCCAGGAAAGAGAAAAATGGATAAAGAAGTTGTGGTCCTTATGTACAATGGAATATCACTCAGACATGAAATCAATGTCATAACGCTAGTAGAAGCAAGATGAGTGGATTTAGGTACGATGATTCTAAGTGAAATAAGTCACACAGAAAAAGACACTTATCATAAGCTATCACTTAGAGAGGGAATGTAAAAACCGCTACACTTGAACTGAATTACAAAACAGAACAGAGTCACACGTTTAGAAAACACACTATGGCTGCTTAACGGGAAAGGTGAGGTGGGGTGAGGCATAAAACAAGGGTTTCAAATTCGCTCAGATACCGTTCCATACACCCAATATGTAATAGACAAGACCTACTCCTTGCTCAGTGAACTGGACTCAACACCCCCTATTCACCGCACAAGAATATATGTGACTAGTAAGAATCTTAAAACCTATGTATTGATATCTGTCTGGAAGTGAGTCAAGTGGGTGTAAAGCTGCATAAACACAGCCGTGAAAAGCAGCTAAACCCCATTATAAAAATAAATTACTTTTAAAAACCCGTAAAACAAAGACAGTGAAAGCGAGAGAAATTATTACAAAATTCGTTCATAGGTTCTGATGCAACCTGGATTGACCATATCTAGACCCACAGCTGGATGAGACATAAGGGTGGACACTCTTGGGGCTTAACGGTTGGGTGAGGTTGGGTGAGCAAACGCAGACCCTTTAAAGTAATACTGCCTGGTATCCATCCCATGGGTCCCAAATCTCCAGGTTCAAGGGCATCTTCCTACATCGAAAACATGCATGAGAAACCCAGAAGATGGTACACCGTGTGATTTTGAAAGGTTTCTAATACGCACCTCATTTCTCATCTCCTTGTGCTCGGGTTCGCCTTTCCAGCTACTTTACGAGCAATCTCCCTACTTGGAGAATCAGCACCTTTAAGCTCCTGTTCCCTACAGGTTGCAATTTGTCCTGAGGATGAACGGGAAGAGGGGAAACCAATGAGAGACTAGATCTTGGTGTTGGGACAGGCACAGGTCACTCTATTTTCCCATCGGGAAGAAGAATTAACCACAGGCTCAGCCTGCCGGCCAGAAGCAGAATAGGGCCTGAGGCAATCCCGCGCTTTTGCGGCCAGCTCCCAAAAAAGCCAGTTGAAAAATGGAGCTCAGGGACACTGCAATTCACAAACCCGCAGAGCTATAAATGATAACTCTCATCCACAGATATATTGAGGGAAGGCAACGAAGAGGATTTGAAAGCAAGGCAGAATTGCAGGAAACAGGTTTCAGGAGGTAGATTCGAATCGCCTTTAAAGCACATGAAAAGTGGTAAAACGTCGACAATGATGCCCTTGGCCAAACAGGGCGTATGCGTTTTTTCCTGAATATATTCAGGAAAAAACGCATACGCCCTGTTTGGCCAACCAAGCAACCTGGAAAGGCTAATCAGCGCTACAAAGAAGTCTCGCTTCCCATCGGTCAAAAGGGCCATGCTGCAAAAAGTGTCAAAACCAGAAATGCAGGACAGGCCCTGGAGAAATGGCAGCCTTGCTACTCTGATGGGCGGGATGTAAATTGCCAACAGCCACTCTGGAGAAGTGTAAGGTGTGTCCTGAAACATTGAAAAAACACAGCTCTAGGAGCATAGGGCACGTCCTCTCATGGGCGTATAAATTGGGAAAACTAAAAATCAGCAAGACACAGGCACCCCAAAGTTTAGGGCTGCTCTGTTGACAAGAACCTCCACTTCATGACACCTTAAATATCCCAGGAAAGAGAAAAATGGATAAAGAAGTTGTGGTCCTTATGTACAATGGAATATCACTCAGACATGAAATCAATGTCATAAGGCTAGTAGAAGCAAGATGAGTGGATTTAGGTACGACGATTCTAAGTGAAATAAGTCACACAGAAAAAGACACTTATCATAAGCTATCACTTATAGAGGGAATGTAAAAACCGCTACACTTGAACTGAATTACAAAACAGAACAGAGTCACACGTTTAGAAAACACACTATGGCTGCTTAACGGGAAAGGTGAGGTGGGGTGAGGCATAAAACAAGGGTTTCAAATTCGCTCAGATACCGTTCCATACACCCAATATGTAATAGACAAGACCTACTCCTTGCTCAGTGAACAGGACTCAACACCCCCTATTCACCGCACAAGAATATATGTGACTAGTAAGAATCTTAAAACCTATGTATTGATATCTGTCTGGAAGTGAGTCAAGTGGGTGTAAAGCCGCATAAACACAGCCGTGAAAAGCAGCTAAACCCCATTATAAAAATAAATTACTTTTAAAAACCCGTAAAACAAAGACAGTGAAAGAGAGAGAAATTCTTACAAAATTCGTTCAGAGGCTGTGATGCAACCTGGATTGACCATATCTAGACCCACAGCTGGATGAGACATAAGGGTGGACACTCTTGGGGCTGAAAGGTTGGGTGAGGTTGGGTGAGCAAACGCAGACCCTTTAAAGTAATACTGCCTGGTACCCATCCCATGGGTCCCAAATCTCCAGGTTCAAGGGCATCTTCCTACATCGAAAACATGCATGAGAAACCCAGAAGATGGTACACCATGTGATTTTGAAAGGTTTCTAATACGCACCTCATTTCTCATCTCCTTGTGCTCGGGTTCATCTTTCCAGCTACTTTACTAGCAATCTCCCTACTTGGAGAATCAGCACCTTTAAGCTCCTGTTCCCTACAGGTTGCAATTTGTCCTGAGGATGAACGGGAAGAGGGGCAACCAATGAGAGACTAGATGTAGGTGTTGGGACAGGCACAGCTCACTCTATTTTCCCATCGGTAAGAAGAATTAACCACAGGCTCAGCCTGCCGCCCAGAAGCAGAATAGGGCCTTAGGCAATTCCGCGCTTTTGCGGCCAGCTCCCAAAAAAGCCAGTTGAAAAATGGAGCTCAGGGACACTGCAATTCACAAACCCGCAGAGCTATAAATGATAACTCTCATCCACAGATATATTGAGGGAAGGCAACGAAGAGGATTTGAAAGCAAGGCAGAATTGCAGGAAACAGGTTTCAGGAGGTAGATTCAAATCGCCTTAAAAGCACATGAAAAGTGGTAAAACGTCGACAATAATGCCCTTGGCCAAACAGGGCGTATGCGTTTTTTCCTGAATATATTCAGGAAAAAACGCATACGCCCTGTTTGGCCAACCAAGCAACCTGGAAAGGCTAATCAGCGCTACAAAGAAGTCTCGCTTCCCATCGGTCAAAAGGGCCATGCTGCAAAAAGTGTCAAAACCAGAAATGCAGGACAGGCCATGGAGAAATGGCAGCCTTGCTACGCTGATGGGCGGGATGTAAATAGCCAACAGCCACTCTGGAGAAGTGTACGGTGTGTCCTGTAGCATCGAAAAAACACAGCTTAGGGAGCATAGGGCACGTCCTCTCATGGGCGTATAAATTGGGAAAACTAAAAATCAGCAAGACACAGACACCCCAAAGTTTAGGGCTGCTCTGTTGACAAGAACCTCCACTTCATGACACCTTAAATATCCCAGGAAAGAGAAAAATGGATAAAGAAGTTTTGGTCCTTATGTACAATGGAATATCACTCAGACATGAAATCAATGTCATAAGGCTAGTAGAAGCAAGATGAGTGGATTTAGGTACGACGATTCTAAGTGAAATAAGTCACACAGAAAAAGACACTTATCATAAGCTATCACTTATAGAGGGAATGTAAAAACCGCTACACTTGAACTGAATTACAAAACAGAACAGAGTCACACGTTTAGAAAACACACTATGGCTGCTTAACGGGAAAGGTGAGGTGGGATGAGGCATAAAACAAGGGTTTCAAATTCGCTCAGATACCGTTCCATACACCCAATATGTAATAGACAAGACCTACTCCTTGCTCAGTGAACAGGACTCAACACCCCCTATTCACCGCACAAGAATATATGTGACTAGTAAGAATCTTAAAACCTATGTATTGATATCTGTCTGGAAGTGAGTCAAGTGGGTGTAAAGCCGCATAAACACAGCCGTGAAAAGCAGCTAAACCCCATTATAAAAATAAATTACTTTTAAAAACCCGTAAAACAAAGACAGTGAAAGAGAGAGAAATTCTTACAAAATTCGTTCAGAGGCTGTGATGCAACCTGGATTGACCATATCTAGACCCACAGCTGGATGAGACATAAGGGTGGACACTCTTGGGGCTGAAAGGTTGGGTGAGGCTGGGTGAGCAAATGCAGACCCTTTAAAGTAATACTGCCTGGTACCCATCCCATGGGTCCCAAATCTCCAGGTTCAAGGGCATCTTCCTACATCGAAAACATGCATGAGAAACCCAGAAGATGGTACACCATGTGATTTTGAAAGGTTTCTAATACGCACCTCATTTCTCATCTCCTTGTGCTCGGGTTCACCTTTCCAGCTACTTTACTAGCAATCTCCCTACTTGGAGAATCAGCACCTTTAAGCTCCTGTTCCCTACAGGTTGCAATTTGTCCTGAGGATGAACGGGAAGAGGGGCAACCAATGAGAGACTAGATGTAGGTGTTGGGACAGGCACAGCTCACTCTATTTTCCCATCGGTAAGAAGAATTAACCACAGGCTCAGCCTGCCGCCCAGAAGCAGAATAGGGCCTTAGGCAATTCCGCGCTTTTGCGGCCAGCTCCCAAAAAAGCCAGTTGAAAAATGGAGCTCAGGGACACTGCAATTCACAAACCCGCAGAGCTATAAATGATAACTCTCATCCACAGATATATTGAGGGAAGGCAACGAAGAGGATTTGAAAGCAAGGCAGAATTGCAGGAAACAGGTTTCAGGAGGTAGATTCAAATCGCCTTAAAAGCACATGAAAAGTGGTAAAACGTCGACAATAATGCCCTTGGCCAAACAGGGCGTATGCGTTTTTTCCTGAATATATTCAGGAAAAAACGCATACGCCCTTTTTGGCCAACCAAGCAACCTGGAAAGGCTAATCAGCGCTACAAAGAAGTCTCGCTTCCCATCGGTCAAAAGGGCCATGCTGCAAAAAGTGTCAAAACCAGAAATGCAGGACAGGCCATGGAGAAATGGCAGCCTTGCTACGCTGATGGGCGGGATGTAAATTGCCAACAGCCACTCTGGAGAAGTGTACGGTGTGTCCTGTAGCATCGAAAAAACACAGCTTAGGGAGCATAGGGCACGTCCTCTCATGGGCGTATAAATTGGGAAAACTAAAAATCAGCAAGACACAGACACCCCAAAGTTTAGGGCTGCTCTGTTGACAAGAACCTCCACTTCATGACACCTTAAATATCCCAGGAAAGAGAAAAATGGATAAAGAAGTTTTGGTCCTTATGTACAATGGAATATCACTCAGACATGAAATCAATGTCATAAGGCTAGTAGAAGCAAGATGAGTGGATTTAGGTACGACGATTCTAAGTGAAATAAGTCACACAGAAAAAGACACTTATCATAAGCTATCACTTATAGAGGGAATGTAAAAACCGCTACACTTGAACTGAATTACAAAACAGAACAGAGTCACACGTTTAGAAAACACACTATGGCTGCTTAACGGGAAAGGTGAGGTGGGATGAGGCATAAAACAAGGGTTTCAAATTCGCTCAGATACCGTTCCATACACCCAATATGTAATAGACAAGACCTACTCCTTGCTCAGTGAACAGGACTCAACACCCCCTATTCACCGCACAAGAATATATGTGACTAGTAAGAATCTTAAAACCTATGTATTGATATCTGTCTGGAAGTGAGTCAAGTGGGTGTAAAGCCGCATAAACACAGCCGTGAAAAGCAGCTAAACCCCATTATAAAAATAAATTACTTTTAAAAACCCGTAAAACAAAGACAGTGAAAGAGAGAGAAATTCTTACAAAATTCGTTCAGAGGCTGTGATGCAACCTGGATTGACCATATCTAGACCCACAGCTGGATGAGACATAAGGGTGGACACTCTTGGGGCTGAAAGGTTGGGTGAGGCTGGGTGAGCAAATGCAGACCCTTTAAAGTAATACTGCCTGGTACCCATCCCATGGGTCCCAAATCTCCAGGTTCAAGGGCATCTTCCTACATCGAAAACATGCATGAGAAACCCAGAAGATGGTACACCGTGTGATTTTGAAAGGTTTCTAATACGCACCTCATTTCTCATCTCCTTGTGCTCGGGTTCGCCTTTCCAGCTACTTTACTAGCAATCTCCCTACTTGGAGAATCAGCACCTTTAAGCTCCTGTTCCCTACAGGTTGCAATTTGTCCTGAGGATGAACGGGAAGAGGGGCAACCAATGAGAGACTAGATGTAGGTGTTGGGACAGGCACAGCTCACTCTATTTTCCCATCGGGAAAAAGAATTAACCACAGGCTCAGCCTGCCGCCCAGAAGCAGAATAGGGCCTGAGGCAATCCCGCGCTTTTGCGGCCAGCTCCCAAAAAAGCCAGTTGAAAAATGGAGCTCAGGGACACTGCAATTCACAAACCCGCAGAGCTATAAATGATAACTCTCATCCACAGATATATTGAGGGAAGGCAACGAAGAGGATTTGAAAGCAAGGCAGGATTGCAGGAAACAGGTTTCAGGAGGTAGATTCGAATCGCCTTTAAAGCACATGAAAAGTGGTAAAACGTCGACAATGATGCCCTTGGCCAAACAGGGCGTATGCGTTTTTTCCTGAATATATTCAGGAAAAAACGCATACGCCCTGTTTGGCCAACCAAGCAACCTGGAAAGGCTAATCAGCGCTACAAAGAAGTCTCGCTTCCCATCGGTCAAAAGGGCCATGCTGCAAAAAGTGTCAAAACCAGAAATGCAGGACAGGCCCTGGAGAAATGGAAGCCTTGCTACGCTGATGGGCGGGATGTAAATTGCCAACAGCCACTCTGGAGAAGTGTAAGGTGTGTCCTGAAACATCGAAAAAACACAGCTTAGGGAGCATAGGGCACTTCCTCTCATGGGCGTATAGATTGGGATAACTAAAAATCAGCAAGACACAGGCACCCCAAAGTTTAGGGCTGCTCTGTTGACAAGAACCTCCACTTCATGACACCTTAAATATCCCAGGAAAGAGAAAAATGGATAAAGAAGTTGTGGTCCTTATGTACAATGGAATATCACTCAGACATGAAATCAATGTCATAAGGCTAGTAGAAGCAAGATGAGTGGATTTAGGTACGACGATTCTAAGTGAAATAAGTCACACAGAAAAAGACACTTATCATAAGCTATCACTTATAGAGGGAATGTAAAAACCGCTACACTTGAACTGAATTACAAAACAGAACAGAGTCACACGTTTAGAAAACACACTATGGCTGCTTAACGGGAAAGGTGAGGTGGGGTGAGGCATAAAACAAGGGTTTCAAATTCGCTCAGATACCGTTCCATACACCCAATATGTAATAGACAAGACCTACGCCTTGCTCAGTGAACAGGACTCAACACCCCCTATTCACCGCACAAGAATATATGTGACTAGTAAGAATCTTAAAACCTATGTATTGATATCTGTCAGGAAGTGGGTCAAGTGGGTGTAAAGCTGCATAAACACAGCCGTGAAAAGCAGCTAAACCCCATTATAAAAATAAATTACTTTTAAAAACCCGTAAAACAAAGACAGTGAAAGAGAGAGAAATTCTTACAAAATTCGTTCAGAGGCTGTGATGCAACCTGGATTGACCATATCTAGACCCACAGCTGGATGAGACATAAGGGTGGACACTCTTGGGGCTGAAAGGTTGGGTGAGGTTGGGTGAGCAAACGCAGACCCTTTAAAGTAATACTGCCTGGTACCCATCCCATGGGTCCCAAATCTCCAGGTTCAAGGGCATCTTCCTACATCGAAAACATGCATGAGAAACCCAGAAGATGGTACACCGTGTGATTTTCAAAGGTTTCTAATACGCACCTCATTTCTCATCTCCTTGTGCTCGGGTTCGCCTTTTCAGCTATTTTACTAGAAATCTCCCTACTTGGAGAATCAGCACCTTTAAGCTCCTGTTCCCTACAGGTTGCAATTTGTCCTGAGGATGAACGGGAAGAGGGGCAACCAATGAGAGACTAGATATAGGTGTTGGGACAGGCACAGCTCACTCTATTTTCCCATCGGTAAGAAGAATTAACCACAGGCTCAGCCTGCTGCCCAGAAGCAGAATAGGGCCTGAGGCAATTCCGCGCTTTTGCGGCCAGCTCCCAAAAAAGCCAGTTGAAAAATGGAGCTCAGGGACACTGCAATTCACAAACCCGCAGAGCTATAAATGATAACTCTCATCCACAGATATATTGAGGGAAGGCAACGAAGAGGATTTGAAAGCAAGGCAGAATTGCAGGAAACAGGTTTCAGGAGGTAGATTCAAATCGCCTTAAAAGCACATGAAAAGTGGTAAAACGTCGACAATAATGCCCTTGGCCAAACAGGGCGTATGCGTTTTTTCCTGAATATATTCAGGAAAAAACGCATACGCCCTTTTTGGCCAACCAAGCAACCTGGAAAGGCTAATCAGCGCTACAAAGAAGTCTCGTTTCCATCGGTCAAAAGGGCCATGCTGCAAAAAGTGTCAAAACCAGAAATGCAGGACAGGCCCTGGAGAAATGGAAGCCTTGCTACGCTGATGGGCGGGATGTAAATTGCCAACAGCCACTCTGGAGAAGTGTAAGGTGTGTCCTGAAACATCGAAAAAACACAGCTTAGGGAGCATAGGGCACGTCCTCTCATGGGCGTATAGATTGGGATAACTAAAAATCAGCAAGACACAGGCACCCCAAAGTTTAGGGCTGCTCTGTTGACAAGAACCTCCACTTCATGACACCTTAAATATCCCAGGAAAGAGAAAAATGGATAAAGAAGTTGTGGTCCTTATGTACAATGGAATATCACTCAGACATGAAATCAATGTCATAAGGCTAGTAGAAGCAAGATGAGTGGATTTAGGTACGACGATTCTAAGTGAAATAAGTCCCACAGAAAAAGACACTTATCATAAGCTATCACTTATAGAGGGAATGTAAAAACCGCTACACTTGAACTGAATTACAAAACAGAACAGAGTCACACGTTTAGAAAACACACTATGGCTGCTTAACGGGAAAGGTGAGGTGGGGTGAGGCATAAAACAAGGGTTTCAAATTCGCTCAGATACCGTTCCATACACCCAATATGTAATAGACAAGACCTACGCCTTGCTCAGTGAACAGGACTCAACACCCCCTATTCACCGCACAAGAATATATGTGACTAGTAAGAATCTTAAAACCTATGTATTGATATCTGTCAGGAAGTGGGTCAAGTGGGTGTAAAGCTGCATAAACACAGCCGTGAAAAGCAGCTAAACCCCATTATAAAAATAAATTACTTTTAAAAACCCGTAAAACAAAGACAGTGAAAGAGAGAGAAATTCTTACAAAATTCGTTCAGAGGCTGTGATGCAACCTGGATTGACCATATCTAGACCCACAGCTGGATGAGACATAAGGGTGGACACTCTTGGGGCTGAAAGGTTGGGTGAGGTTGGGTGAGCAAACGCAGACCCTTTAAAGTAATACTGCCTGGTACCCATCCCATGGGTCCCAAATCTCCAGGTTCAAGGGCATCTTCCTACATCGAAAACATGCATGAGAAACCCAGAAGATGGTACACCGTGTGATTTTCAAAGGTTTCTAATACGCACCTCATTTCTCATCTCCTTGTGCTCGGGTTCGCCTTTTCAGCTATTTTACTAGAAATCTCCCTACTTGGAGAATCAGCACCTTTAAGCTCCTGTTCCCTACAGGTTGCAATTTGTCCTGAGGATGAACGGGAAGAGGGGCAACCAATGAGAGACTAGATATAGGTGTTGGGACAGGCACAGCTCACTCTATTTTCCCATCGGTAAGAAGAATTAACCACAGGCTCAGCCTGCTGCCCAGAAGCAGAATAGGGCCTGAGGCAATTCCGCGCTTTTGCGGCCAGCTCCCAAAAAAGCCAGTTGAAAAATGGAGCTCAGGGACACTGCAATCCACAAACCCGCAGAGCTATAAATGATAACTCTCATCCACAGATATATTGAGGGAAGGCAACGAAGAGGATTTGAAAGCAAGGCAGAATTGCAGGAAACAGGTTTCAGGAGGTAGATTCAAATCGCCTTAAAAGCACATGAAAAGTGGTAAAACGTCGACAATAATGCCCTTGGCCAAACAGGGCGTATGCGTTTTTTCCTGAATATATTCAGGAAAAAACGCATACGCCCTTTTTGGCCAACCAAGCAACCTGGAAAGGCTAATCAGCGCTACAAAGAAGTCTCGTTTCCATCGGTCAAAAGGGCCATGCTGCAAAAAGTGTCAAAACCAGAAATGCAGGACAGGCCATGGAGAAATGGCAGCCTTGCTACGCTGATGGGCGGAATGTAAATTGCCAACAGCCACTCTGGAGAAGTGTACGGTGTGTCCTGAAACATCGAAAAAACACAGCTTAGGGAGCATAGGGCACGTCCTCTCATGGGCGTATAAATTGGGAAAACTAAAAATCAGCAAGACACAGGTACCCCAAAGTTTAGGGCTGCTCTGTTGACAAGAACCTCCACTTCATGACACCTTAAATATCCCAGGAAAGAGAAAAATGGATAAAGAAGTTGTGGTCCTTATGTACAATGGAATATCACTCAGACATGAAATCAATGTCATAACGCTAGTAGAAGCAAGATGAGTGGATTTAGGTACGATGATTCTAAGTGAAATAAGTCACACAGAAAAAGACACTTATCATAAGCTATCACTTAGAGAGGGAATGTAAAAACCGCTACACTTGAACTGAATTACAAAACAGAACAGAGTCACACGTTTAGAAAACACACTATGGCTGCTTAACGGGAAAGGTGAGGTGGGGTGAGGCATAAAACAAGGGTTTCAAATTCGCTCAGATACCGTTCCATACACCCAATATGTAATAGACAAGACCTACTCCTTGCTCAGTGAACTGGACTCAACACCCCCTATTCACCGCACAAGAATATATGTGACTAGTAAGAATCTTAAAACCTATGTATTGATATCTGTCTGGAAGTGAGTCAAGTGGGTGTAAAGCTGCATAAACACAGCTGTGAAAAGCAGCTAAACCCCATTATAAAAATAAATTACTTTTAAAAACCCGTAAAACAAAGACAGTGAAAGCGAGAGAAATTATTACAAAATTCGTTCAGAGGCTCTGATGCAACCTGGATTGACCATATCTAGACCCACAGCTGGATGAGACATAAGGGTGGACACTCTTGGGGCTGAACGGTTGGGTGAGGTTGGGTGAGCAAACGCAGACCCTTTAAAGTAATACTGCCTGGTATCCATCCCATGGGTCCCAAATCTCCAGGTTCAAGGGCATCTTCCTACATCGAAAACATGCATGAGAAACCCAGAAGATGGTACACCGTGTGATTTTGAAAGGTTTCTAATACGCACCTCATTTCTCATCTCCTTGTGCTCGGGTTCGCCTTTCCAGCTACTTTACTAGCAATCTCCCTACTTGGAGAATCAGCACCTTTAAGCTCCTGTTCCCTACAGGTTGCAATTTGTCCTGAGGATGAACGGGAAGAGGGGAAACCAATGAGAGACTAGATCTTGGTGTTGGGACAGGCACAGGTCACTCTATTTTCCCATCGGGAAGAAGAATTAACCACAGGCTCAGCCTGCCGGCCAGAAGCTGAATAGGGCCTGAGGCAATCCCGCGCTTTTGCGGCCAGCTCCCAAAAAAGCCAGTTGAAAAATGGAGCTCAGGGACACTGCAATTCACAAACCCGCAGAGCTATAAATGATAACTCTCATCCACAGATATATTGAGGGAAGGCAACGAAGAGGATTTGAAAGCAAGGCAGGATTGCAGGAAACAGGTTTCAGGAGGTAGATTCGAATCGCCTTTAAAGCACATGAAAAGTGGTAAAACGTCGACAATGATGCCCTTGGCCAAACAGGGCGTATGCGTTTTTTCCTGAATATATTCAGGAAAAAACGCATACGCCCTGTTTGGCCAACCAAGCAACCTGGAAAGGCTAATCAGCGCTACAAAGAAGTCTCGCTTCCCATCGGTCAAAAGGGCCATGCTGCAAAAAGTGTCAAAACCAGAAATGCAGGACAGGCCCTGGAGAAATGGCAGCCTTGCTACGCTGATGGGCGGGATGTAAATTGCCAACAGCCACTCTGGAGAAGTGTAAGGTGTGTCCTGAAACATCGAAAAAACACAGCTCTAGGAGCATAGGGCACGTCCTCTCATGGGCGTATAAATTGGGAAAACTAAAAATCAGCAAGACACAGGCACCCCAAAGTTTAGGGCTGCTCTGTTGACAAGAACCTCCACTTCATGACACCTTAAATATCCCAGGAAAGAGAAAAATGGATAAAGAAGTTGTGGTCCTTATGTACAATGGAATATCACTCAGACATGAAATCAATGTCATAAGGCTAGTAGAAGCAAGATGAGTGGATTTAGGTACGACGATTCTAAGTGAAATAAGTCACACAGAAAAAGACACTTATCATAAGCTATCACTTATAGAGGGAATGTAAAAACCGCTACACTTGAACTGAATTACAAAACAGAACAGAGTCACACGTTTAGAAAACACACTATGGCTGCTTAACGGGAAAGGTGAGGTGGGGTGAGGCATAAAACAAGGGTTTCAAATTCGCTCAGATACCGTTCCATACACCCAATATGTAATAGACAAGACCTACTCCTTGCTCAGTGAACAGGACTCAACACCCCCTATTCACCGCACAAGAATATATGTGACTAGTAAGACTCTTAAAACCTATGTATTGATATCTGTCTGGAAGTGAGTCAAGTGGGTGTAAAGCCGCATAAACACAGCCGTGAAAAGCAGCTAAACCCCATTATAAAAATAAATTACTTTTAAAAACCCGTAAAACAAAGACAGTGAAAGAGAGAGAAATTCTTACAAAATTCGTTCAGAGGCTGTGATGCAACCTGGATTGACCATATCTAGACCCACAGCTGGATGAGACATAAGGGTGGACACTCTTGGGGCTGAAAGGTTGGGTGAGGTTGGGTGAGCAAACGCAGACCCTTTAAAGTAATACTGCCTGGTACCCATCCCATGGGTCCCAAATCTCCAGGTTCAAGGGCATCTTCCTACATCGAAAACATGCATGAGAAACCCAGAAGATGGTACACCGTGTGATTTTGAAAGGTTTCTAATACGCACCTCATTTCTCATCTCCTTGTGCTCGGGTTCACCTTTCCAGCTACTTTACTAGCAATCTCCCTACTTGGAGAATCAGCACCTTTAAGCTCCTGTTCCCTACAGGTTGCAATTTGTCCTGAGGATGAACGGGAAGAGGGGCAACCAATGAGAGACTAGATGTAGGTGTTGGGACAGGCACAGCTCACTCTATTTTCCCATCGGTAAGAAGAATTAACCACAGGCTCAGCCTGCCGCCCAGAAGCAGAATAGGGCCTGAGGCAATTCCGCGCTTTTGCGGCCAGCTCCCAAAAAAGCCAGTTGAAAAATGGAGCTCAGGGACACTGCAATTCACAAACCCGCAGAGCTATAAATGATAACTCTCATCCACAGATATATTGAGGGAAGGCAACGAAGAGGATTTGAAAGCAAGGCAGAATTGCAGGAAACAGGTTTCAGGAGGTAGATTCAAATCGCCGTAAAAGCACATGAAAAGTGGTAAAACGTCGACAATAATGCCCTTGGCCAAACAGGGCGTATGCGTTTTTTCCTGAATATATTCAGGAAAAAACGCATACGCCCTGTTTGGCCAACCAAGCAACCTGGAAAGGCTAATCAGCGCTACAAAGAAGTCTCGCTTCCCATCGGTCAAAAGGGCCATGCTGCAAAAAGTGTCAAAACCAGAAATGCAGGACAGGCCATGGAGAAATGGCAGCCTTGCTACGCTGATGGGCGGGATGTAAATTGCCAACAGCCACTCTGGAGAAGTGTAAGGTGTGTCCTGAAACATCGAAAAAACACAGCTTAGGGAGCATAGGGCACGTCCTCTCATGGGCGTATAGATTGGGATAACTAAAAATCAGCAAGACACAGGCACCCCAAAGTTTAGGGCTGCTCTGTTGACAAGAACCTCCACTTCATGACACCTTAAATATCCCAGGAAAGAGAAAAATGGATAAAGAAGTTGTGGTCCTTATGTACAATGGAATATCACTCAGACATGAAATCAATGTCATAAGGCTAGTAGAAGCAAGATGAGTGGATTTAGGTACGATGATTCTAAGTGAAATAAGTCACACAGAAAAAGACACTTATCATAAGCTATCACTTAGAGAGGGAATGTAAAAACCGCTACACTTGAACTGAATTACAAAACAGAACAGAGTCACACGTTTAGAAAACACACTATGGCTGCTTAACGGGAAAGGTGAGGTGGGGTGAGGCATAAAACAAGGGTTTCAAATTCGCTCAGATACCGTTCCATACACCCAATATGTAATAGACAAGACCTACTCCTTGCTCAGTGAACTGGACTCAACACCCCCTATTCACCGCACAAGAATATATGTGACTAGTAAGAATCTTAAAACCTATGTATTGATATCTGTCTGGAAGTGAGTCAAGTGGGTGTAAAGCTGCATAAACACAGCTGTGAAAAGTAGCTAAACCCCATTATAAAAATAAATTACTTTTAAAAACCCGTAAAACAAAGACAGTGAAAGCGAGAGAAATTATTACAAAATTCGTTCAGAGGCTCTGATGCAACCTGGATTGACCATATCTAGACCCACAGCTGGATGAGACATAAGGGTGGACACTCTTGGGGCTGAACGGTTGGGTGAGGTTGGGTGAGCAAACGCAGACCCTTTAAAGTAATACTGCCTGGTATCCATCCCATGGGTCCCAAATCTCCAGGTTCAAGGGCATCTTCCTACATCGAAAACATGCATGAGAAACCCAGAAGATGGTACACCGTGTGATTTTGAAAGGTTTCTAATACGCACCTCATTTCTCATCTCCTTGTGCTCGGGTTCGCCTTTCCAGCTACTTTACTAGCAATCTCCCTACTTGGAGAATCAGCACCTTTAAGCTCCTGTTCCCTACAGGTTGCAATTTGTCCTGAGGATGAACGGGAAGAGGGGAAACCAATGAGAGACTAGATCTTGGTGTTGGGACAGGCACAGGTCACTCTATTTTCCCATCGGGAAGAAGAATTAACCACAGGCTCAGCCTGCCGGCCAGAAGCTGAATAGGGCCTGAGGCAATCCCGCGCTTTTGCGGCCAGCTCCCAAAAAAGCCAGTTGAAAAATGGAGCTCAGGGACACTGCAATTCACAAACCCGCAGAGCTATAAATGATAACTCTCATCCACAGATATATTGAGGGAAGGCAACGAAGAGGATTTGAAAGCAAGGCAGGATTGCAGGAAACAGGTTTCAGGAGGTAGATTCGAATCGCCTTTAAAGCACATGAAAAGTGGTAAAACGTCGACAATGATGCCCTTGGCCAAACAGGGCGTATGCGTTTTTTCCTGAATATATTCAGGAAAAAACGCATACGCCCTGTTTGGCCAACCAAGCAACCTGGAAAGGCTAATCAGCGCTACAAAGAAGTCTCGCTTCCCATCGGTCAAAAGGGCCATGCTGCAAAAAGTGTCAAAACCAGAAATGCAGGACAGGCCCTGGAGAAATGGCAGCCTTGCTACGCTGATGGGCGGGATGTAAATTGCCAACAGCCACTCTGGAGAAGTGTAAGGTGTGTCCTGAAACATCGAAAAAACACAGCTCTAGGAGCATAGGGCACGTCCTCTCATGGGCGTATAAATTGGGAAAACTAAAAATCAGCAAGACACAGGCACCCCAAAGTTTAGGGCTGCTCTGTTGACAAGAACCTCCACTTCATGACACCTTAAATATCCCAGGAAAGAGAAAAATGGATAAAGAAGTTGTGGTCCTTATGTACAATGGAATATCACTCAGACATGAAATCAATGTCATAAGGCTAGTAGAAGCAAGATGAGTGGATTTAGGTACGACGATTCTAAGTGAAATAAGTCACACAGAAAAAGACACTTATCATAAGCTATCACTTATAGAGGGAATGTAAAAACCGCTACACTTGAACTGAATTACAAAACAGAACAGAGTCACACGTTTAGAAAACACACTATGGCTGCTTAACGGGAAAGGTGAGGTGGGGTGAGGCATAAAACAAGGGTTTCAAATTCGCTCAGATACCGTTCCATACACCCAATATGTAATAGACAAGACCTACTCCTTGCTCAGTGAACAGGACTCAACACCCCCTATTCACCGCACAAGAATATATGTGACTAGTAAGAATCTTAAAACCTATGTATTGATATCTGTCTGGAAGTGAGTCAAGTGGGTGTAAAGCCGCATAAACACAGCCGTGAAAAGCAGCTAAACCCCATTATAAAAATAAATTACTTTTAAAAACCCGTAAAACAAAGACAGTGAAAGAGAGAGAAATTCTTACAAAATTCGTTCAGAGGCTGTGATGCAACCTGGATTGACCATATCTAGACCCACAGCTGGATGAGACATAAGGGTGGACACTCTTGGGGCTGAAAGGTTGGGTGAGGTTGGGTGAGCAAACGCAGACCCTTTAAAGTAATACTGCCTGGTACCCATCCCATGGGTCCCAAATCTCCAGGTTCAAGGGCATCTTCCTACATCGAAAACATGCATGAGAAACCCAGAAGATGCTACACCGTGTGATTTTGAAAGGTTTCTAATACGCACCTCATTTCTCATCTCCTTGTGCTCGGGTTCACCTTTCCAGCTACTTTACTAGCAATCTCCCTACTTGGAGAATCAGCACCTTTAAGCTCCTGTTCCCTACAGGTTGCAATTTGTCCTGAGGATGAACGGGAAGAGGGGCAACCAATGAGAGACTAGATGTAGGTGTTGGGACAGGCACAGCTCACTCTATTTTCCCATCGGTAAGAAGAATTAACCACAGGCTCAGCCTGCCGCCCAGAAGCAGAATAGGGCCTGAGGCAATTCCGCGCTTTTGCGGCCAGCTCCCAAAAAAGCCAGTTGAAAAATGGAGCTCAGGGACACTGCAATTCACAAACCCGCAGAGCTATAAATGATAACTCTCATCCACAGATATATTGAGGGAAGGCAACGAAGAGGATTTGAAAGCAAGGCAGAATTGCAGGAAACAGGTTTCAGGAGGTAGATTCAAATCGCCTTAAAAGCACATGAAAAGTGGTAAAACGTCGACAATAATGCCCTTGGCCAAACAGGGCGTATGCGTTTTTTCCTGAATATATTCAGGAAAAAACGCATACGCCCTTTTTGGCCAACCAAGCAACCTGGAAAGGCTAATCAGCGCTACAAAGAAGTCTCGCTTCCCATCGGTCAAAAGGGCCATGCTGCAAAAAGTGTCAAAACCAGAAATGCAGGACAGGCCATGGAGAAATGGCAGCCTTGCTACGCTGATGGGCGGGATGTAAATTGCCAACAGCCACTCTGGAGAAGTGTAAGGTGTGTCCTGAAACATCGAAAAAACACAGCTTAGGGAGCATAGGGCACGTCCTCTCATGGGCGTATAGATTGGTCTAACTAAAAATCAGCAAGACACAGGCACCCCAAAGTTTAGGGCTGCTCTGTTGACAAGAACCTCCACTTCATGACACCTTAAATATCCCAGGAAAGAGAAAAATGGATAAAGAAGTTGTGGTCCTTATGTACAATGGAATATCACTCAGACATGAAATCAATGTCATAAGGCTAGTAGAAGCAAGATGAGTGGATTTAGGTACGACGATTCTAAGTGAAATAAGTCACACAGAAAAAGACACTTATCATAAGCTATCACTTATAGAGGGAATGTAAAAACCGCTACACTTGAACTGAATTACAAAACAGAACAGAGTCACACGTTTAGAAAACACACTATGGCTGCTTAACGGGAAAGGTGAGGTGGGGTGAGGCATAAAACAAGGGTTTCAAATTCGCTCAGATACCGTTCCATACACCCAATATGTAATAGACAAGACCTACGCCTTGCTCAGTGAACAGGACTCAACACCCCCTATTCACCGCACAAGAATATATGTGACTAGTAAGAATCTTAAAACCTATGTATTGATATCTGTCAGGAAGTGGGTCAAGTGGGTGTAAAGCTGCATAAACACAGCCGTGAAAAGCAGCTAAACCCCATTATAAAAATAAATTACTTTTAAAAACCCGTAAAACAAAGACAGTGAAAGAGAGAGAAATTCTTACAAAATTCGTTCAGAGGCTGTGATGCAACCTGGATTGACCATATCTAGACCCACAGCTGGATGAGACATAAGGGTGGACACTCTTGGGGCTGAAAGGTTGGGTGAGGTTGGGTGAGCAAACGCAGACCCTTTAAAGTAATACTGCCTGGTACCCATCCCATGGGTCCCAAATCTCCAGGTTCAAGGGCATCTTCCTACATCGAAAACATGCATGAGAAACCCAGAAGATGGTACACCGTGTGATTTTCAAAGGTTTCTAATACGCACCTCATTTCTCATCTCCTTGTGCTCGGGTTCGCCTTTCCAGCTATTTTACTAGAAATCTCCCTACTTGGAGAATCAGCACCTTTAAGCTCCTGTTCCCTACAGGTTGCAATTTGTCCTGAGGATGAACGGGAAGAGGGGCAACCAATGAGAGACTAGATATAGGTGTTGGGACAGGCACAGCTCACTCTATTTTCCCATCGGTAAGAAGAATTAACCACAGGCTCAGCCTGCTGCCCAGAAGCAGAATAGGGCCTGAGGCAATTCCGCGCTTTTGCGGCCAGCTCCCAAAAAAGCCAGTTGAAAAATGGAGCTCAGGGACACTGCAATTCACAAACCCGCAGAGCTATAAATGATAACTCTCATCCACAGATATATTGAGGGAAGGCAACGAAGAGGATTTGGAAGCAAGGCAGAATTGCAGGAAACAGGTTTCAGGAGGTAGATTCAAATCGCCTTAAAAGCACATGAAAAGTGGTAAAACGTCGACAATAATGCCCTTGGCCAAACAGGGCGTATGCGTTTTTTCCTGAATATATTCAGGAAAAAACGCATACGCCCTTTTTGGCCAACCAAGCAACCTGGAAAGGCTAATCAGCGCTACAAAGAAGTCTCGTTTCCATCGGTCAAAAGGGCCATGCTGCAAAAAGTGTCAAAACCAGAAATGCAGGACAGGCCATGGAGAAATGGCAGCCTTGCTACGCTGATGGGCGGGATGTAAATTGCCAACAGCCACTCTGGAGAAGTGTACGGTGTGTCCTGAAACATCGAAAAAACACAGCTTAGGGAGCATAGGGCACGTCCTCTCATGGGCGTATAAATTGGGAAAACTAAAAATCAGCAAGACACAGGTACCCCAAAGTTTAGGGCTGCTCTGTTGACAAGAACCTCCACTTCATGACACCTTAAATATCCCAGGAAAGAGAAAAATGGATAAAGAAGTTGTGGTCCTTATGTACAATGGAATATCACTCAGACATGAAATCAATGTCATAACGCTAGTAGAAGCAAGATGAGTGGATTTAGGTACGATGATTCTAAGTGAAATAAGTCACACAGAAAAAGACACTTATCATAAGCTATCACTTAGAGAGGGAATGTAAAAACCGCTACACTTGAACTGAATTACAAAACAGAACAGAGTCACACGTTTAGAAAACACACTATGGCTGCTTAACGGGAAAGGTGAGGTGGGGTGAGGCATAAAACAAGGGTTTCAAATTCGCTCAGATACCGTTCCATACACCCAATATGTAATAGACAAGACCTACTCCTTGCTCAGTGAACTGGACTCAACACCCCCTATTCACCGCACAAGAATATATGTGACTAGTAAGAATCTTAAAACCTATGTATTGATATCTGTCTGGAAGTGAGTCAAGTGGGTGTAAAGCTGCATAAACACAGCCGTGAAAAGCAGCTAAACCCCATTATAAAAATAAATTACTTTTAAAAACCCGTAAAACAAAGACAGTGAAAGCGAGAGAAATTATTACAAAATTCGTTCAGAGGCTCTGATGCAACCTGGATTGACCATATCTAGACCCACAGCTGGATGAGACATAAGGGTGGACACTCTTGGGGCTGAACGGTTGGGTGAGGTTGGGTGAGCAAACGCAGACCCTTTAAAGTAATACTGCCTGGTATCCATCCCATGGGTCCCAAATCTCCAGGTTCAAGGGCATCTTCCTACATCGAAAACATGCATGAGAATCCCAGAAGATGGTACACCGTGTGATTTTGAAAGTTTTCTAATACGCACCTCATTTCTCATCTCCTTGTGCTCGGGTTTGCCTTTCCAGCTACTTTACTAGCAATCTCCCTACTTGGAGAATCAGCACCTTTAAGCTCCTGTTCCCTACAGGTTGCAATTTGTCCTGAGGATGAACGGGAAGAGGGGAAACCAATGAGAGACTAGATCTTGGTGTTGGGACAGGCACAGGTCACTCTATTTTCCCATCGGGAAGAAGAATTAACCACAGGCTCAGCCTGCCGGCCAGAAGCTGAATAGGGCCTGAGGCAATCCCGCGCTTTTGCGGCCAGCTCCCAAAAAAGCCAGTTGAAAAATGGAGCTCAGGGACACTGCAATTCACAAACCCGCAGAGCTATAAATGATAACTCTCATCCACAGATATATTGAGGGAAGGCAACGAAGAGGATTTGAAAGCAAGGCAGGATTGCAGGAAACAGGTTTCAGGAGGTAGATTCGAATCGCCTTTAAAGCACATGAAAAGTGGTAAAACGTCGACAATGATGCCCTTGGCCAAACAGGGCGTATGCGTTTTTTCCTGAATATATTCAGGAAAAAACGCATACGCCCTGTTTGGCCAACCAAGCAACCTGGAAAGGCTAATCAGCGCTACAAAGAAGTCTCGCTTCCCATCGGTCAAAAGGGCCATGCTGCAAAAAGTGTCAAAACCAGAAATGCAGGACAGGCCCTGGAGAAATGGCAGCCTTGCTACGCTGATGGGCGGGATGTAAATTGCCAACAGCCACTCTGGAGAAGTGTAAGGTGTGTCCTGAAACATCGAAAAAACACAGCTCTAGGAGCATAGGGCACGTCCTCTCATGGGCGTATAAATTGGGAAAACTAAAAATCAGCAAGACACAGGCACCCCAAAGTTTAGGGCTGCTCTGTTGACAAGAACCTCCACTTCATGACACCTTAAATATCCCAGGAAAGAGAAAAATGGATAAAGAAGTTGTGGTCCTTATGTACAATGGAATATCACTCAGACATGAAATCAATGTCATAAGGCTAGTAGAAGCAAGATGAGTGGATTTAGGTACGACGATTCTAAGTGAAATAAGTCACACAGAAAAAGACACTTATCATAAGCTATCACTTATAGAGGGAATGTAAAAACCGCTACACTTGAACTGAATTACAAAACAGAACAGAGTCACACGTTTAGAAAACACACTATGGCTGCTTAACGGGAAAGGTGAGGTGGGGTGAGGCATAAAACAAGGGTTTCAAATTCGCTCAGATACCGTTCCATACACCCAATATGTAATAGACAAGACCTACTCCTTGCTCAGTGAACAGGACTCAACACCCCCTATTCACCGCACAAGAATATATGTGACTAGTAAGAATCTTAAAACCTATGTATTGATATCTGTCTGGAAGTGAGTCAAGTGGGTGTAAAGCCGCATAAACACAGCCGTGAAAAGCAGCTAAACCCCATTATAAAAATAAATTACTTTTAAAAACCCGTAAAACAAAGACAGTGAAAGAGAGAGAAATTCTTACAAAATTCGTTCAGAGGCTGTGATGCAACCTGGATTGACCATATCTAGACCCACAGCTGGATGAGACATAAGGGTGGACACTCTTGGGGCTGAAAGGTTGGGTGAGGTTGGGTGAGCAAACGCAGACCCTTTAAAGTAATACTGCCTGGTACCCATCCCATGGGTCCCAAATCTCCAGGTTCAAGGGCATCTTCCTACATCGAAAACATGCATGAGAAACCCAGAAGATGGTACACCGTGTGATTTTGAAAGGTTTCTAATACGCACCTCATTTCTCATCTCCTTGTGCTCGGGTTCACCTTTCCAGCTACTTTACTAGCAATCTCCCTACTTGGAGAATCAGCACCTTTAAGCTCCTGTTCCCTACAGGTTGCAATTTGTCCTGAGGATGAACGGGAAGAGGGGCAACCAATGAGAGACTAGATGTAGGTGTTGGGACAGGCACAGCTCACTCTATTTTCCCATCGGTAAGAAGAATTAACCACAGGCTCAGCCTGCCGCCCAGAAGCAGAATAGGGCCTGAGGCAATTCCGCGCTTTTGCGGCCAGCTCCCAAAAAAGCCAGTTGAAAAATGGAGCTCAGGGACACTGCAATTCACAAACCCGCAGAGCTATAAATGATAACTCTCATCCACAGATATATTGAGGGAAGGCAACGAAGAGGATTTGAAAGCAAGGCAGAATTGCAGGAAACAGGTTTCAGGAGGTAGATTCAAATCGCCTTAAAAGCACATGAAAAGTGGTAAAACGTCGACAATAATGCCCTTGGCCAAACAGGGCGTATGCGTTTTTTCCTGAATATATTCAGGAAAAAACGCATACGCCCTTTTTGGCCAACCAAGCAACCTGGAAAGGCTAATCAGCGCTACAAAGAAGTCTCGCTTCCCATCGGTCAAAAGGGCCATGCTGCAAAAAGTGTCAAAACCAGAAATGCAGGACAGGCCATGGAGAAATGGCAGCCTTGCTACGCTGATGGGCGGGATGTAAATTGCCAACAGCCACTCTGGAGAAGTGTAAGGTGTGTCCTGAAACATCGAAAAAACACAGCTTAGGGAGCATAGGGCACGTCCTCTCATGGGCGTATAGATTGGGATAACTAAATATCAGCAAGACACAGGCACCCCAAAGTTTAGGGCTGCTCTGTTGACAAGAACCTCCACTTCATGACACCTTAAATATCCCAGGAAAGAGAAAAATGGATAAAGAAGTTGTGGTCCTTATGTACAATGGAATATCACTCAGACATGAAATCAATGTCATAAGGATAGTAGAAGCAAGATGAGTGGATTTAGGTACGACGATTCTAAGTGAAATAAGTCACACAGAAAAAGACACTTATCATAAGCTATCACTTATAGAGGGAATGTAAAAACCGCTACACTTGAACTGAATTACAAAACAGAACAGAGTCACACGTTTAGAAAACACACTATGGCTGCTTAACGGGAAAGGTGAGGTGGGGTGAGGCATAAAACAAGGGTTTCAAATTCGCTCAGATACCGTTCCATACACCCAATATGTAATAGACAAGACCTACGCCTTGCTCAGTGAACAGGACTCAACACCCCCTATTCACCGCACAAGAATATATGTGACTAGTAAGAATCTTAAAACCTATGTATTGATATCTGTCAGGAAGTGGGTCAAGTGGGTGTAAAGCTGCATAAACACAGCCGTGAAAAGCAGCTAAACCCCATTATAAAAATAAATTACTTTTAAAAACCCGTAAAACAAAGACAGTGAAAGAGAGAGAAATTCTTACAAAATTCGTTCAGAGGCTGTGATGCAACCTGGATTGACCATATCTAGACCCACAGCTGGATGAGACATAAGGGTGGACACTCTTGGGGTTGAAAGGTTGGGTGAGGTTGGGTGAGCAAACGCAGACCCTTTAAAGTAATACTGCCTGGTACCCATCCCATGGGTCCCAAATCTCCAGGTTCAAGGGCATCTTCCTACATCGAAAACATGCATGAGAAACCCAGAAGATGGTACACCGTGTGATTTTCAAAGGTTTCTAATACGCACCTCATTTCTCATCTCCTTGTGCTCGGGTTCGCCTTTCCAGCTATTTTACTAGAAATCTCCCTACTTGGAGAATCAGCACCTTTAAGCTCCTGTTCCCTACAGGTTGCAATTTGTCCTGAGGATGAACGGGAAGAGGGGCAACCAATGAGAGACTAGATATAGGTGTTGGGACAGGCACAGCTCACTCTATTTTCCCATCGGTAAGAAGAATTAACCACAGGCTCAGCCTGCCGCCCAGAAGCAGAATAGGGCCTGAGGCAATTCCGCGCTTTTGCGGCCAGCTCCCAAAAAAGCCAGTTGAAAAATGGAGCTCAGGGACACTGCAATTCACAAACCCGCAGAGCTATAAATGATAACTCTCATCCACAGATATATTGAGGGAAGGCAACGAAGAGGATTTGAAAGCAAGGCAGAATTGCAGGAAACAGGTTTCAGGAGGTAGATTCAAATCGCCTTAAAAGCACATGAAAAGTGGTAAAACGTCGACAATAATGCCCTTGGCCAAACAGGGCGTATGCGTTTTTTCCTGAATATATTCAGGAAAAAACGCATACGCCCTTTTTGGCCAACCAAGCAACCTGGAAAGGCTAATCAGCGCTACAAAGAAGTCTCGTTTCCATCGGTCAAAAGGGCCATGCTGCAAAAAGTGTCAAAACCAGAAATGCAGGACAGGCCATGGAGAAATGGCAGCCTTGCTACGCTGATGGGCGGGATGTAAATTGCCAACAGCCACTCTGGAGAAGTGTACGGTGTGTCCTGAAACATCGAAAAAACACAGCTTAGGGAGCATAGGGCACGTCCTCTCATGGGCGTATAAATTGGGAAAACTAAAAATCAGCAAGACACAGGTACCCCAAAGTTTAGGGCTGCTCTGTTGACAAGAACCTCCACTTCATGACACCTTAAATATCCCAGGAAAGAGAAAAATGGATAAAGAAGTTGTGGTCCTTATGTACAATGGAATATCACTCAGACATGAAATCAATGTCATAACGCTAGTAGAAGCAAGATGAGTGGATTTAGGTACGATGATTCTAAGTGAAATAAGTCACACAGAAAAAGACACTTATCATAAGCTATCACTTAGAGAGGGAATGTAAAAACCGCTACACTTGAACTGAATTACAAAACAGAACAGAGTCACACGTTTAGAAAACACACTATGGCTGCTTAACGGGAAAGGTGAGGTGGGGTGCGGCATAAAACAAGGATTTCAAATTCGCTCAGATACCGTTCCATACACCCAATATGTAATAGACAAGACCTACTCCTTGCTCAGTGAACTGGACTCAACACCCCCTATTCACCGCACAAGAATATATGTGACTAGTAAGAATCTTAAAACCTATGTATTGATATCTGTCTGGAAGTGAGTCAAGTGGGTGTAAAGCTGCATAAACACAGCCGTGAAAAGCAGCTAAACCCCATTATAAAAATAAATTACTTTTAAAAACCCGTAAAACAAAGACAGTGAAAGCGAGAGAAATTATTACAAAATTCGTTCAGAGGCTCTGATGCAACCTGGATTGACCATATCTAGACCCACAGCTGGATGAGACATAAGGGTGGACACTCTTGGGGCTGAACGGTTGGGTGAGGTTGGGTGAGCAAACGCAGACCCTTTAAAGTAATACTGCCTGGTATCCATCCCATGGGTCCCAAATCTCCAGGTTCAAGGGCATCTTCCTACATCGAAAACATGCATGAGAAACCCAGAAGATGGTACACCGTGTGATTTTAAAAGGTTTCTAATACGCACCTCATTTCTCATCTCCTTGTGCTCGGGTTTGCCTTTCCAGCTACTTTACTAGCAATCTCCCTACTTGGAGAATCAGCACCTTTAAGCTCCTGTTCCCTACAGGTTGCAATTTGTCCTGAGGATGAACGGGAAGAGGGGAAACCAATGAGAGACTAGATCTTGGTGTTGGGACAGGCACAGGTCACTCTATTTTCCCATCGGGAAGAAGAATTAACCACAGGCTCAGCCTGCCGGCCAGAAGCTGAATAGGGCCTGAGGCAATCCCGCGCTTTTGCGGCCAGCTCCCAAAAAAGCCAGTTGAAAAATGGAGCTCAGGGACACTGCAATTCACAAACCCGCAGAGCTATAAATGATAACTCTCATCCACAGATATATTGAGGGAAGGCAACGAAGAGGATTTGAAAGCAAGGCAGGATTGCAGGAAACAGGTTTCAGGAGGTAGATTCGAATCGCCTTTAAAGCACATGAAAAGTGGTAAAACGTCGACAATGATGCCCTTGGCCAAACAGGGCGTATGCGTTTTTTCCTGAATATATTCAGGAAAAAACGCATACGCCCTGTTTGGCCAACCAAGCAACCTGGAAAGCCTAATCAGCGCTACAAAGAAGTCTCGCTTCCCATCGGTCAAAAGGGCCATGCTGCAAAAAGTGTCAAAACCAGAAATGCAGGACAGGCCCTGGAGAAATGGCAGCCTTGCTACGCTGATGGGCGGGATGTAAATTGCCAACAGCCACTCTGGAGAAGTGTAAGGTGTGTCCTGAAACATCGAAAAAACACAGCTCTAGGAGCATAGGGCACGTCCTCTCATGGGCGTATAAATTGGGAAAACTAAAAATCAGCAAGACACAGGCACCCCAAAGTTTAGGGCTGCTCTGTTGACAAGAACCTCCACTTCATGACACCTTAAATATCCCAGGAAAGAGAAAAATGGATAAAGAAGTTGTGGTCCTTATGTACAATGGAATATCACTCAGACATGAAATCAATGTCATAAGGCTAGTAGAAGCAAGATGAGTGGATTTAGGTACGACGATTCTAAGTGAAATAAGTCACACAGAAAAAGACACTTATCATAAGCTATCACTTATAGAGGGAATGTAAAAACCGCTACACTTGAACTGAATTACAAAACAGAACAGAGTCACACGTTTAGAAAACACACTATGGCTTGTTAACGGAAAAGGTGAGGTGGGGTGATGCATAAAACAAGGGTTTCAAATTCGCTCAGATACCGTTCCATACACCCAATATGTAATAGACAAGACCTACTCCTTGCTCAGTGAACAGGACTCAACACCCCCTATTCACCGCACAAGAATATATGTGACTAGTAAGAATCTTAAAACCTATGTATTGATATCTGTCTGGAAGTGAGTCAAGTGGGTGTAAAGCCGCATAAACACAGCCGTGAAAAGCAGCTAAACCCCATTATAAAAATAAATTACTTTTAAAAACCCGTAAAACAAAGACAGTGAAAGAGAGAGAAATTCTTACAAAATTCGTTCAGAGGCTGTGATGCAACCTGGATTGACCATATCTAGACCCACAGCTGGATGAGACATAAGGGTGGACACTCTTGGGGCTGAAAGGTTGGGTGAGGTTGGGTGAGCAAACGCAGACCCTTTAAAGTAATACTGCCTGGTACCCATCCCATGGGTCCCAAATCTCCAGGTTCAAGGGCATCTTCCTACATCGAAAACATGCATGAGAAACCCAGAAGATGGTACACCGTGTGATTTTGAAAGGTTTCTAATACGCACCTCATTTCTCATCTCCTTGTGCTCGGGTTCACCTTTCCAGCTACTTTACTAGCAATCTCCCTACTTGGAGAATCAGCACCTTTAAGCTCCTGTTCCCTACAGGTTGCAATTTGTCCTGAGGATGAACGGGAAGAGGGGCAACCAATGAGAGACTAGATGTAGGTGTTGGGACAGGCACAGCTCACTCTATTTTCCCATCGGTAAGAAGAATTAACCACAGGCTCAGCCTGCCGCCCAGAAGCAGAATAGGGCCTGAGGCAATTCCGCGCTTTTGCGGTCAGCTCCCAAAAAAGCCAGTTGAAAAATGGAGCTCAGGGACACTGCAATTCACAAACCCGCAGAGCTATAAATGATAACTCTCATCCACAGATATATTGAGGGAAGGCAACGAAGAGGATTTGAAAGCAAGGCAGAATTGCAGGAAACAGGTTTCAGGAGGTAGATTCAAATCGCCTTAAAAGCACATGAAAAGTGGTAAAACGTCGACAATAATGCCCTTGGCCAAGCAGGGCGTATGCGTTTTTTCCTGAATATATTCAGGAAAAAACGCATACGCCCTTTTTGGCCAACCAAGCAACCTGGAAAGGCTAATCAGCGCTACAAAGAAGTCTCGCTTCCCATCGGTCAAAAGGGCCATGCTGCAAAAAGTGTCAAAACCAGAAATGCAGGACAGGCCATGGAGAAATGGCAGCCTTGCTACGCTGATGGGCGGGATGTAAATTGCCAACAGCCACTCTGGAGAAGTGTAAGGTGTGTCCTGAAACATCGAAAAAACACAGCTTAGGGAGCATAGGGCACGTCCTCTCATGGGCGTATAGATTGGGATAACTAAAAATCAGCAAGACACAGGCACCCCAAAGTTTAGGGCTGCTCTGTTGACAAGAACCTCCACTTCATGACACCTTAAATATCCCAGGAAAGAGAAAAATGGATAAAGAAGTTGTGGTCCTTATGTACAATGGAATATCACTCAGACATGAAATCAATGTCATAAGGCTAGTAGAAGCAAGATGAGTGGATTTAGGTACGACGATTCTAAGTGAAATAAGTCACACAGAAAAAGACACTTATCATAAGCTATCACTTATAGAGGGAATGTAAAAACCGCTACACTTGAACTGAATTACAAAACAGAACAGAGTCACACGTTTAGAAAACACACTATGGCTGCTTAACGGGAAAGGTGAGGTGGGGTGAGGCATAAAACAAGGGTTTCAAATTCGCTCAGATACCGTTCCATACACCCAATATGTAATAGACAAGACCTACGCCTTGCTCAGTGAACAGGACTCAACACCCCCTATTCACCGCACAAGAATATATGTGACTAGTAAGAATCTTAAAACCTATGTATTGATATCTGTCAGGAAGTGGGTCAAGTGGGTGTAAAGCTGCATAAACACAGCCGTGAAAAGCAGCTAAACCCCATTATAAAAATAAATTACTTTTAAAAACCCGTAAAACAAAGACAGTGAAAGAGAGAGAAATTCTTACAAAATTCGTTCAGAGGCTGTGATGCAACCTGGATTGACCATATCTAGACCCACAGCTGGATGAGACATAAGGGTGGACACTCTTGGGGCTGAAATGTTGGGTGAGGTTGGGTGAGCAAACGCAGACCCTTTAAAGTAATACTGCCTGGTACCCATCCCATGGGTCCCAAATCTCCAGGTTCAAGGGCATCTTCCTACATCGAAAACATGCATGAGAAACCCAGAAGATGGTACACCGTGTGATTTTCAAAGGTTTCTAATACGCACCTCATTTCTCATCTCCTTGTGCTCGGGTTCGCCTTTCCAGCTATTTTACTAGAAATCTCCCTACTTGGAGAATCAGCACCTTTAAGCTCCTGTTCCCTACAGGTTGCAATTTGTCCTGAGGATGAACGGGAAGAGGGGCAACCAATGAGAGACTAGATATAGGTGTTGGGACAGGCACAGCTCACTCTATTTTCCCATCGGTAAGAAGAATTAACCACAGGCTCAGCCTGCTGCCCAGAAGCAGAATAGGGCCTGAGGCAATTCCGCGCTTTTGCGGCCAGCTCCCAAAAAAGCCAGTTGAAAAATGGAGCTCAGGGACACTGCAATTCACAAACCCGCAGAGCTATAAATGATAACTCTCATCCACAGATATATTGAGGGAAGGCAACGAAGAGGATTTGGAAGCAAGGCAGAATTGCAGGAAACAGGTTTCAGGAGGTAGATTCAAATCGCCTTAAAAGCACATGAAAAGTGGTAAAACGTCGACAATAATGCCCTTGGCCAAACAGGGCGTATGCGTTTTTTCCTGAATATATTCAGGAAAAAACGCATACGCCCTTTTTGGCCAACCAAGCAACCTGGAAAGGCTAATCAGCGCTACAAAGAAGTCTCGTTTCCATCGGTCAAAAGGGCCATGCTGCAAAAAGTGTCAAAACCAGAAATGCAGGACAGGCCATGGAGAAATGGCAGCCTTGCTACGCTGATGGGCGGGATGTAAATTGCCAACAGCCACTCTGGAGAAGTGTACGGTGTGTCCTGAAACATCGAAAAAACACAGCTTAGGGAGCATAGGGCACGTCCTCTCATGGGCGTATAAATTGGGAAAACTAAAAATCAGCAAGACACAGGTACCCCAAAGTTTAGGGCTGCTCTGTTGACAAGAACCTCCACTTCATGACACCTTAAATATCCCAGGAAAGAGAAAAATGGATAAAGAAGTTGTGGTCCTTATGTACAATGGAATATCACTCAGACATGAAATCAAAGTCATAACGCTAGTAGAAGCAAGATGAGTGGATTTAGGTACGATGATTCTAAGTGAAATAAGTCACACAGAAAAAGACACTTATCATAAGCTATCACTTAGAGAGGGAATGTAAAAACCGCTACACTTGAACTGAATTACAAAACAGAACAGAGTCACACGTTTAGAAAACACACTATGGCTGCTTAACGGGAAAGGTGAGGTGGGGTGAGGCATAAAACAAGGGTTTCAAATTCGCTCAGATACCGTTCCATACACCCAATATGTAATAGACAAGACCTACTCCTTGCTCAGTGAACTGGACTCAACACCCCCTATTCACCGCACAAGAATATATGTGACTAGTAAGAATCTTAAAACCTATGTATTGATATCTGTCTGGAAGTGAGTCAAGTGGGTGTAAAGCTGCATAAACACAGCCGTGAAAAGCAGCTAAACCCCATTATAAAAATAAATTACTTTTAAAAACCCGTAAAACAAAGACAGTGAAAGCGAGAGAAATTATTACAAAATTCGTTCAGAGGCTCTGATGCAACCTGGATTGACCATATCTAGACCCACAGCTGGATGAGACATAAGGGTGGACACTCTTGGGGCTGAACGGTTGGGTGAGGTTGGGTGAGCAAACGCAGACCCTTTAAAGTAATACTGCCTGGTATCCATCCCATGGGTCCCAAATCTCCAGGTTCAAGGGCATCTTCCTACATCGAAAACATGCATGAGAAACCCAGAAGATGGTACACCGTGTGATTTTGAAAGGTTTCTAATACGCACCTCATTTCTCATCTCCTTGTGCTCGGGTTCGCCTTTCCAGCTACTTTACTAGCAATCTCCCTACTTGGAGAATCAGCACCTTTAAGCTCCTGTTCCCTACAGGTTGCAATTTGTCCTGAGGATGAACGGGAAGAGGGGAAACCAATGAGAGACTAGATCTTGGTGTTGGGACAGGCACAGGTCACTCTATTTTCCCATCGGGAAGAAGAATTAACCACAGGCTCAGCCTGCCGGCCAGAAGCTGAATAGGGCCTGAGGCAATCCCGCGCTTTTGCGGCCAGCTCCCAAAAAAGCCAGTTGAAAAATGGAGCTCAGGGACACTGCAATTCACAAACCCGCAGAGCTATAAATGATAACTCTCATCCACAGATATATTGAGGGAAGGCAACGAAGAGGATTTGAAAGCAAGGCAGGATTGCAGGAAACAGGTTTCAGGAGGTAGATTCGAATCGCCTTTAAAGCACATGAAAATTGGTAAAACGTCGACAATGATGCCCTTGGCCAAACAGGGCGTATGCGTTTTTTCCTGAATATATTCAGGAAAAAACGCATACGCCCTGTTTGGCCAACCAAGCAACCTGGAAAGGCTAATCAGCGCTACAAAGAAGTCTCGCTTCCCATCGGTCAAAAGGGCCATGCTGCAAAAAGTGTCAAAACCAGAAATGCAGGACAGGCCCTGGAGAAATGGCAGCCTTGCTACGCTGATGGGCGGGATGTAAATTGCCAACAGCCACTCTGGAGAAGTGTAAGGTGTGTCCTGAAACATCGAAAAAACACAGCTCTAGGAGCATAGGGCACGTCCTCTCATGGGCGTATAAATTGGGAAAACTAAAAATCAGCAAGACACAGGCACCCCAAAGTTTAGGGCTGCTCTGTTGACAAGAACCTCCACTTCATGACACCTTAAATATCCCAGGAAAGAGAAAAATGGATAAAGAAGTTGTGGTCCTTATGTACAATGGAATATCACTCAGACATGAAATCAATGTCATAAGGCTAGTAGAAGCAAGATGAGTGGATTTAGGTACGACGATTCTAAGTGAAATAAGTCACACAGAAAAAGACACTTATCATAAGCTATCACTTATAGAGGGAATGTAAAAACCGCTACACTTGAACTGAATTACAAAACAGAACAGAGTCACACGTTTAGAAAACACACTATGGCTGCTTAACGGGAAAGGTGAGGTGGGGTGAGGCATAAAACAAGGGTTTCAAATTCGCTCAGATACCGTTCCATACACCCAATATGTAATAGACAAGACCTACTCCTTGCTCAGTGAACAGGACTCAACACCCCCTATTCACCGCACAAGAATATATGTGACTAGTAAGAATCTTAAAACCTATGTATTGATATCTGTCTGGAAGTGAGTCAAGTGGGTGTAAAGCCGCATAAACACAGCCGTGAAAAGCAGCTAAACCCCATTATAAAAATAAATTACTTTTAAAAACCCGTAAAACAAAGACAGTGAAAGAGAGAGAAATTCTTACAAAATTCGTTCAGAGGCTGTGATGCAACCTGGATTGACCATATCTAGACCCACAGCTGGATGAGACATAAGGGTGGACACTCTTGGGGCTGAAAGGTTGGGTGAGGTTGGGTGAGCAAACGCAGACCCTTTAAAGTAATACTGCCTGGTACCCATCCCATGGGTCCCAAATCTCCAGGTTCAAGGGCATCTTCCTACATCGAAAACATGCATGAGAAACCCAGAAGATGGTACACCGTGTGATTTTGAAAGGTTTCTAATACGCACCTCATTTCTCATCTCCTTGTGCTCGGGTTCACCTTTCCAGCTACTTTACTAGCAATCTCCCTACTTGGAGAATCAGCACCTTTAAGCTCCTGTTCCCTACAGGTTGCAATTTGTCCTGAGGATGAACGGGAAGAGGGGCAACCAATGAGAGACTAGATGTAAGTGTTGGGACAGGCACAGCTCACTCTATTTTCCCATCGGTAAGAAGAATTAACCACAGGCTCAGCCTGCCGCCCAGAAGCAGAATAGGGCCTGAGGCAATTCCGCGCTTTTGCGGCCAGCTCCCAAAAAAGCCAGTTGAAAAATGGAGCTCAGGGACACTGCAATTCACAAACCCGCAGAGCTATAAATGATAACTCTCATCCACAGATATATTGAGGGAAGGCAACGAAGAGGATTTGAAAGCAAGGCAGAATTGCAGGAAACAGGTTTCAGGAGGTAGATTCAAATCGCCTTAAAAGCACATGAAAAGTGGTAAAACGTCGACAATAATGCCCTTGGCCAAACAGGGCGTATGCGTTTTTTCCTGAATATATTCAGGAAAAAACGCATACGCCCTTTTTGGCCAACCAAGCAACCTGGAAAGGCTAATCAGCGCTACAAAGAAGTCTCGCTTCCCATCGGTCAAAAGGGCCATGCTGCAAAAAGTGTCAAAACCAGAAATGCAGGACAGGCCATGGAGAAATGGCAGCCTTGCTACGCTGATGGGCGGGATGTAAATTGCCAACAGCCACTCTGGAGAAGTGTAAGGTGTGTCCTGAAACATCGAAAAAACACAGCTTAGGGAGCATAGGGCACGTCCTCTCATGGGCGTATAGATTGGGATAACTAAAAATCAGCAAGACACAGGCACCCCAAAGTTTAGGGCTGCTCTGTTGACAAGAACCTCCACTTCATGACACCTTAAATATCCCAGGAAAGAGAAAAATGGATAAAGAAGTTGTGGTCCTTATGTACAATGGAATATCACTCAGACATGAAATCAATGTCATAAGGCTAGTAGAAGCAAGATGAGTGGATTTAGGTACGACGATTCTAAGTGAAATAAGTCACACAGAAAAAGACACTTATCATAAGCTATCACTTATAGAGGGAATGTAAAAACCGCTACACTTGAACTGAATTACAAAACAGAACAGAGTCACACGTTTAGAAAACACACTATGGCTGCTTAACGGGAAAGGTGAGGTGGGGTGAGGCATAAAACAAGGGTTTCAAATTCGCTCAGATACCGTTCCATACACCCAATATGTAATAGACAAGACCTACGCCTTGCTCAGTGAACAGGACTCAACACCCCCTATTCACCGCACAAGAATATATGTGACTAGTAAGAATCTTAAAACCTATGTATTGATATCTGTCAGGAAGTGGGTAAAGTGGGTGTAAAGCTGCATAAACACAGCCGTGAAAAGCAGCTAAACCCCATTATAAAAATAAATTACTTTTAAAAACCCGTAAAACAAAGACAGTGAAAGAGAGAGAAATTCTTACAAAATTCGTTCAGAGGCTGTGATGCAACCTGGATTGACCATATCTAGACCCACAGCTGGATGAGACATAAGGGTGGACACTCTTGGGGCTGAAAGGTTGGGTGAGGTTGGGTGAGCAAACACAGACCCTTTAAAGTAATACTGCCTGGTACCCATCCCATGGGTCCCAAATCTCCAGGTTCAAGGGCATCTTCCTACATCGAAAACATGCATGAGAAACCCAGAAGATGGTACACCGTGTGATTTTCAAAGGTTTCTAATACGCACCTCATTTCTCATCTCCTTGTGCTCGGGTTCGCCTTTCCAGCTATTTTACTAGAAATCTCCCTACTTGGAGAATCAGCACCTTTAAGCTCCTGTTCCCTACAGGTTGCAATTTGTCCTGAGGATGAACGGGAAGAGGGGCAACCAATGAGAGACTAGATATAGGTGTTGGGACAGGCACAGCTCACTCTATTTTCCCATCGGTAAGAAGAATTAACCACAGGCTCAGCCTGCTGCCCAGAAGCAGAATAGGGCCTGAGGCAATTCCGCGCTTTTGCGGCCAGCTCCCAAAAAAGCCAGTTGAAAAATGGAGCTCAGGGACACTGCAATTCACAAACCCGCAGAGCTATAAATGATAACTCTCATCCACAGATATATTGAGGGAAGGCAACGAAGAGGATTTGAAAGCAAGGCAGAATTGCAGGAAACAGGTTTCAGGAGGTAGATTCAAATCGCCTTAAAAGCACATGAAAAGTGGTAAAACGTCGACAATAATGCCCTTGGCCAAACAGGGCGTATGCGTTTTTTCCTGAATATATTCAGGAAAAAACGCATACGCCCTGTTTGGCCAACCAAGCAACCTGGAAAGGCTAATCAGCGCTACAAAGAAGTCTCGTTTCCATCGGTCAAAAGGGCCATGCTGCAAAAAGTGTCAAAACCAGAAATGCAGGACAGGCCATGGAGAAATGGCAGCCTTGCTACGCTGATGGGAGGGATGTAAATTGCCAACAGCCACTCTGGAGAAGTGTACGGTGTGTCCTGAAACATCGAAAAAACACAGCTTAGGGAGCATAGGGCACGTCCTCTCATGGGCGTATAAATTGGGAAAACTAAAAATCAGCAAGACACAGGTACCCCAAAGTTTAGGGCTGCTCTGTTGACAAGAACCTCCACTTCATGACACCTTAAATATCCCAGGAAAGAGAAAAATGGATAAAGAAGTTGTGGTCCTTATGTACAATGGAATATCACTCAGACATGAAATCAATGTCATAACGCTAGTAGAAGCAAGATGAGTGGATTTAGGTACGATGATTCTAAGTGAAATAAGTCACACAGAAAAAGACACTTATCATAAGCTATCACTTAGAGAGGGAATGTAAAAACCGCTACACTTGAACTGAATTACAAAACAGAACAGAGTCACACGTTTAGAAAACACACTATGGCTGCTTAACGGGAAAGGTGAGGTGGGGTGAGGCATAAAACAAGGGTTTCAAATTCGCTCAGATACCATTCCATACACCCAATATGTAATAGACAAGACCTACTCCTTGCTCAGTGAACTGGACTCAACACCCCCTATTCACCGCACAAGAATATATGTGACTAGTAAGAATCTTAAAACCTATGTATTGATATCTGTCTGGAAGTGAGTCAAGTGGGTGTAAAGCTGCATAAACACAGCCGTGAAAAGCAGCTAAACCCCATTATAAAAATAAATTACTTTTAAAAACCCGTAAAACAAAGACAGTGAAAGCGAGAGAAATTATTACAAAATTCGTTCAGAGGCTCTGATGCAACCTGGATTGACCATATCTAGACCCACAGCTGGATGAGACATAAGGGTTGACACTCTTGGGGCTGAACGGTTGGGTGAGGTTGGGTGAGCAAACGCAGACCCTTTAAAGTAATACTGCCTGGTATCCATCCCATGGGTCCCAAATCTCCAGGTTCAAGGGCATCTTCCTACATCGAAAACATGCATGAGAAACCCAGAAGATGGTACACCGTGTGATTTTGAAAGGTTTCTAATACGCACCTCATTTCTCATCTCCTTGTGCTCGGGTTCGCCTTTCCAGCTACTTTACTAGCAATCTCCCTACTTGGAGAATCAGCACCTTTAAGCTCCTGTTCCCTACAGGTTGCAATTTGTCCTGAGGATGAACGGGAAGAGGGGAAACCAATGAGAGACTAGATCTTGGTGTTGGGACAGGCACAGGTCACTCTATTTTCCCATCGGGAAGAAGAATTAACCACAGGCTCAGCCTGCCGCCCAGAAGCAGAATAGGGCCTGAGGCAATCCCGCGCTTTTGCGGCCAGCTCCCAAAAAAGCCAGTTGAAAAATGGAGCTCAGGGACACTGCAATTCACAAACCCGCAGAGCTATAAATGATAACTCTCATCCACAGATATATTGAGGGAAGGCAACGAAGAGGATTTGAAAGCAAGGCAGGATTGCAGGAAACAGGTTTCAGGAGGTAGATTCGAATCGCCTTTAAAGCACATGAAAAGTGGTAAAACGTCGACAATGATGCCCTTGGCCAAACAGGGCGTATGCATTTTTTCCTGAATATATTCAGGAAAAAACGCATACGCCCTGTTTGGCCAACCAAGCAACCTGGAAAGGCTAATCAGCGCTACAATGAAGTCTCGCTTCCCATCGGTCAAAAGGGCCATGCTGCAAAAAGTGTCAAAACCAGAAATGCAGGACAGGCCCTGGAGAAATGGCAGCCTTGCTACGCTGATGGGCGGGATGTAAATTGCCAACAGCCACTCTGGAGAAGTGTAAGGTGTGTCCTGAAACATCGAAAAAACACAGCTCTAGGAGCATAGGGCACGTCCTCTCATGGGCGTATAAATTGGGAAAACTAAAAATCAGCAAGACACAGGCACCCCAAAGTTTAGGGCTGCTCTGTTGACAAGAACCTCCACTTCATGACACCTTAAATATCCCAGGAAAGAGAAAAATGGATAAAGAAGTTGTGGTCCTTATGTACAATGGAATATCACTCAGACATGAAATCAATGTCATAAGGCTAGTAGAAGCAAGATGAGTGGATTTAGGTACGACGATTCTAAGTGAAATAAGTCCCACAGAAAAAGACACTTATCATAAGCTATCACTTATAGAGGGAATGTAAAAACCGCTACACTTGAACTGAATTACAAAACAGAACAGAGTCACACGTTTAGAAAACACACTATGGCTGCTTAACGGGAAAGGTGAGGTGGGGTGAGGCATAAAACAAGGGTTTCAAATTCGCTCAGATACCGTTCCATACACCCAATATGTAATAGACAAGACCTACTCCTTGCTCAGTGAACAGGACTCAACACCCCCTATTCACCGCACAAGAATATATGTGACTAGTAAGAATCTTAAAACCTATGTATTGATATCTGTCTGGAAGTGAGTCAAGTGGGTGTAAAGCCGCATAAACACAGCCGTGAAAAGCAGCTAAACCCCATTATAAAAATAAATTACTTTTAAAAACCCGTAAAACAAAGACAGTGAAAGAGAGAGAAATTCTTACAAAATTCGTTCAGAGGCTGTGATGCAACCTGGATTGACCATATCTAGACCCACAGCTGGATGAGACATAAGGGTGGACACTCTTGGGGCTGAAAGGTTGGGTGAGGTTGGGTGAGCAAACGCAGACCCTTTAAAGTAATACTGCCTGGTACCCATCCCATGGGTCCCAAATCTCCAGGTTCAAGGGCATCTTCCTACATCGAAAACATGCATGAGAAACCCAGAAGATGGTACACCGTGTGATTTTGAAAGGTTTCTAATACGCACCTCATTTCTCATCTCCTTGTGCTCGGGTTCACCTTTCCAGCTACTTTACTAGCAATCTCCCTACTTGGAGAATCAGCACCTTTAAGCTCCTGTTCCCTACAGGTTGCAATTTGTCCTGAGGATGAACGGGAAGAGGGGCAACCAATGAGAGACTAGATGTAGGTGTTGGGACAGGCACAGCTCACTCTATTTTCCCATCGGTAAGAAGAATTAACCACAGGCTCAGCCTGCCGCCCAGAAGCAGAATAGGGCCTGAGGCAATTCCGCGCTTTTGCGGCCAGCTCCCAAAAAAGCCAGTTGAAAAATGGAGCTCAGGGACACTGCAATTCACAAACCCGCAGAGCTATAAATGATAACTCTCATCCACAGATATATTGAGGGAAGGCAACGAAGAGGATTTGAAAGCAAGGCAGAATTGCAGGAAACAGGTTTCAGGAGGTAGATTCAAATCGCCTTAAAAGCACATGAAAAGTGGTAAAACGTCGACAATAATGCCCTTGGCCAAACAGGGCGTATGCGTTTTTTCCTGAATATATTCAGGAAAAAACGCATACGCCCTTTTTGGCCAACCAAGCAACCTGGAAAGGCTAATCAGCGCTACAAAGAAGTCTCGCTTCCCATCGGTCAAAAGGGCCATGCTGCAAAAAGTGTCAAAACCAGAAATGCAGGACAGGCCATGGAGAAATGGCAGCCTTGCTACGCTGATGGGCGGGATGTAAATTGCCAACAGCCACTCTGGAGAAGTGTAAGGTGTGTCCTGAAACATCGAAAAAACACAGCTTAGGGAGCATAGGGCACGTCCTCTCATGGGCGTATAGATTGGGATAACTAAAAATCAGCAAGACACAGGCACCCCAAAGTTTAGGGCTGCTCTGTTGACAAGAACCTCCACTTCATGACACCTTAAATATCCCAGGAAAGAGAAAAATGGATAAAGAAGTTGTGGTCCTTATGTACAATGGAATATCACTCAGACATGAAATCAATGTCATAAGGCTAGTAGAAGCAAGATGAGTGGATTTAGGTACGATGATTCTAAGTGAAATAAGTCACACAGAAAAAGACACTTATCATAAGCTATCACTTAGAGAGGGAATGTAAAAACCGCTACACTTGAACTGAATTACAAAACAGAACAGAGTCACACGTTTAGAAAACACACTATGGCTGCTTAACGGGAAAGGTGAGGTGGGGTGAGGCATAAAACAAGGGTTTCAAATTCGCTCAGATACCGTTCCATACACCCAATATGTAATAGACAAGACCTACTCCTTGCTCAGTGAACTGGACTCAACACCCCCTATTCACCGCACAAGAATATATGTGACTAGTAAGAATCTTAAAACCTATGTATTGATATCTCTCTGGAAGTGAGTCAAGTGGGTGTAAAGCCGCATAAACACAGCCGTGAAAAGCAGCTAAACCCCATTATAAAAATAAATTACTTTTAAAAACCCGTAAAACAAAGACAGTGAAAGAGAGAGAAATTCTTACAAAATTCGTTCAGGGGCTGTGATGCAACCTGGATTGACCATATCTAGACCCACACCTGGATGAGACATAAGGGTGGACACTCTTGGGGCTGAGAGGTTGGGTGAGGTTGGGTGAGCAAACGCAGACCCTTTAAAGTAATACTGTGTGGTACCCATCCCATGGGTCCCAAATCTCCAGGTTCAAGGGCATCTTCCTACATCGAAAACATGCATGAGAAACCCAGAAGATGGTACACCGTGTGATTTTGAAAGGTTTCTAAAACGCACCCAATTTCTCATCTCCTTGTGCTCGGGTTCGCCTTTCCAGCTACTTTACTAGCAATCTCCCTACTTGGAGAATCAGCACCTTTAACCTCCTGTTCCCTACAGGTTGCAATTTGTCCTGAGGATGAACGGGAAGAGGGGCAACCAATGAGAGACTAGATCTAGGTGTTGGGACAGGCCCAGGTCACTCTATTTTCCCATCAGGAAGAAGAATTAACCACAGGCTCAGCCTGCCGCCAGGAACCAGAATAGGGCCTGAGGCAATCCCGCGCTTTTGCGGCCAGCTCCCAAAAAAGCGAGTTGAAAAATGGAGCTCAGGGACACTGCAATTCACAAACCCGCAGAGTTATAAATGATAACTCTCATCCACAGATATATTGAGGGAAGGCAACGAAGAGGATTTGAAAGCAAGGCAGAATTGCAGGAAACAGATTTCAGGAGGTAGATTCGAATCGCCTTTAAAGCACATGAAAAGTGGTAAAACGTCGACAATGATGCCCTTGGCCAAAAAGGGCGTATGCGTTTTTTCCTGAATATATTCAGGAAAAAACGCATACGCCCTTTTTGGCCAACCAAGCAACCTGGAAAGGCAAATCAGCGCTTCAAAGAAGTTTCGCTTCCCATCGGTCAAAAGGGTCATGCTGCAAAAAGTGTCAAAACCAGAAATGCAGGACAGGCCATGGAGAAATGGCAGCCTTGCTACGCTGATGGGCGGGATGTAAATTGCCAACAGCCACTCTGGAGAAGTGTATGGTGTGTCATGAAACATCGAAAAAACACAGCTTAGGGAGCATAGGGCACCTCCACTCATGGGCGTATAAATTGGGAAAACTAAAAATCAGCAAGACACAGGCACCCCAATGTTTAGGGCTGCTATGTTGACAAGAACCTCCACTTCATGACACCTTAAATATCCCAGGAAAGAGAAAAATGGATAAAGAAGTTGTGGTCCTTATGTACAAAGGAATATCACTCAGACATGAAATCAATGTCATAAGGCTAGTAGAAGCAAGATGAGTGGATTTAGGTATGACGATTCTAAGTGAAATAAGTCACACAGAAAAAGACACTTATCATAAGCTATCACTTATAGAGGGAATGTAAAAACCGCTACACTTAAACTGAATTACAAAACAGAACAGAGTCACACGTTTAGAAAACACACTATGGCTGCTTAACGGGAAAGGTGAGGTGGGGTGATGCATAAAACAAGGGTTTCAAATTCGCTCAGATACTGTTCCATACACCCAATATGTAATAGACAAGACCTACTCCTTGCTCAGTGAACTGGACTCAACACCCCCTATTCACCGCACAAGAATATATCTGACTAGTAAGAATCGTAAAACCTATGTATTGATATCTCTCTGGAAGTGAGCCAAGTGGGTGTAAAGCCGCATAAACACAGCCGTGAAAAGCAGCTAAACCCCATTATAAAAATAAATTACTTTTAAAAACCCGTAAAACAAAGACAGTGAAAGAGAGAGAAATTCTTACAAAATTCGTTCAGGGGCTGTGATGCAACCTGGATTGACCATATCTAGACCCACAGCTGGATGAGACATAAGGGTGGACACTCTTGGGGCTGAGAGGTTGGGTGAGGTTGGGTGAGCAAACGCAGACCCTTTAAAGTAATACTGTGTGGTACCCATCCCATGGGTCCCAAATCTCCAGGTTCAAGGGCATCTTCCTACATCGAAAACATGCATGAGAAACCCAGAAGATGGTACACCGTGTGATTTTGAAAGGTTTCTAATACGCACCTCATTTCTCATCTCCTTGTGCTCGGGTTCACCTTTCCAGCTACTTTACTAGCAATCTCCCTACTTGGAGAATCAGCACCTTTAAGCTCCTGTTCCCTACAGGTTGCAATTTGTCCTGAGGATGAACGGGAAGAGGGGCAACCAATGAGAGACTAGATGTAGGTGTTGGGACAGGCACAGCTCACTCTATTTTCCCATCGGTAAGAAGAATTAACCACAGGCTCAGCCTGCCGCCCAGAAGCAGAATAGGGCCTGAGGCAATTCCGCGCTTTTGCGGCCAGCTCCCAAAAAAGCCAGTTGAAAAATGGAGCTCAGGGACACTGCAATTCACAAACCCGCAGAGCTATAAATGATAACTCTCATCCACAGATATATTGAGGGAAGGCAACGAAGAGGATTTGAAAGCAAGGCAGAATTGCAGGAAACAGGTTTCAGGAGGTAGATTCAAATCGCCTTAAAAGCACATGAAAAGTGGTAAAACGTCGACAATAATGCCCTTGGCCAAACAGGGCGTATGCGTTTTTTCCTGAATATATTCAGGAAAAAACGCATACGCCCTTTTTGGCCAACCAAGCAACCTGGAAAGGCTAATCAGCGCTACAAAGAAGTCTCGCTTCCCATCGGTCAAAAGGGCCATGCTGCAAAAAGTGTCAAAACCAGAAATGCAGGACAGGCCATGGAGAAATGGCAGCCTTGCTACGCTGATGGGCGGGATGTAAATTGCCAACAGCCACTCTGGAGAAGTGTAAGGTGTGTCCTGAAACATCGAAAAAACACAGTTTAGGGAGCATAGGGCACGTCCTCTCATGGGCGTATAGATTGGGATAACTAAAAATCAGCAAGACACAGGCACCCCAAAGTTTAGGGCTGCTCTGTTGACAAGAACCTCCACTTCATGACACCTTAAATATCCCAGGAAAGAGAAAAATGGATAAAGAAGTTGTGGTCCTTATGTACAATGGAATATCACTCAGACATGAAATCAATGTCATAAGGCTAGTAGAAGCAAGATGAGTGGATTTAGGTACGACGATTCTAAGTGAAATAAGTCACACAGAAAAAGACACTTATCATAAGCTATCACTTATAGAGGGAATGTAAAAACCGCTACACTTGAACTGAATTACAAAACAGAACAGAGTCACACGTTTAGAAAACACACTATGGCTGCTTAACGGGAAAGGTGAGGTGGGGTGAGGCATAAAACAAGGGTTTCAAATTCGCTCAGATACCGTTCCATACACCCAATATGTAATAGACAAGACCTACGCCTTGCTCAGTGAACAGGACTCAACACCCCCTATTCACCGCACAAGAATATATGTGACTAGTAAGAATCTTAAAACCTATGTATTGATATCTGTCAGGAAGTGGGTAAAGTGGGTGTAAAGCTGCATAAACACAGCCGTGAAAAGCAGCTAAACCCCATTATAAAAATAAATTACTTTTAAAAACCCGTAAAACAAAGACAGTGAAAGAGAGAGAAATTCTTACAAAATTCGTTCAGAGGCTGTGATGCAACCTGGATTGACCATATCTAGACCCACAGCTGGATGAGACATAAGGGTGGACACTCTTGGGGCTGAAAGGTTGGGTGAGGTTGGGTGAGCAAACACAGACCCTTTAAAGTAATACTGCCTGGTACCCATCCCATGGGTCCCAAATCTCCAGGTTCAAGGGCATCTTCCTACATCGAAAACATGCATGAGAAACCCAGAAGATGGTACACCGTGTGATTTTCAAAGGTTTCTAATACGCACCTCATTTCTCATCTCCTTGTGCTCGGGTTCGCCTTTCCAGCTATTTTACTAGAAATCTCCCTACTTGGAGAATCAGCACCTTTAAGCTCCTGTTCCCTACAGGTTGCAATTTGTCCTGAGGATGAACGGGAAGAGGGGCAACCAATGAGAGACTAGATATAGGTGTTGGGACAGGCACAGCTCACTCTATTTTCCCATCGGTAAGAAGAATTAACCACAGGCTCAGCCTGCTGCCCAGAAGCAGAATAGGGCCTGAGGCAATTCCGCGCTTTTGCGGCCAGCTCCCAAAAAAGCCAGTTGAAAAATGGAGCTCAGGGACACTGCAATTCACAAACCCGCAGAGCTATAAATGATAACTCTCATCCACAGATATATTGAGGGAAGGCAACGAAGAGGATTTGAAAGCAAGGCAGAATTGCAGGAAACAGGTTTCAGGAGGTAGATTCAAATCGCCTTAAAAGCACATGAAAAGTGGTAAAACGTCGACAATAATGCCCTTGGCCAAACAGGGCGTATGCGTTTTTTCCTGAATATATTCAGGAAAAAACGCATACGCCCTTTTTGGCCAACCAAGCAACCTGGAAAGGCTAATCAGCGCTACAAAGAAGTCTCGTTTCCATCGGTCAAAAGGGCCATGCTGCAAAAAGTGTCAAAACCAGAAATGCAGGACAGGCCATGGAGAAATGGCAGCCTTGCTACGCTGATGGGCGGGATGTAAATTGCCAACAGCCACTCTGGAGAAGTGTACGGTGTGTCCTGAAACATCGAAAAAACACAGCTTAGGGAGCATAGGGCACGTCCTCTCATGGGCGTATAAATTGGGAAAACTAAAAATCAGCAAGACACAGGTACCCCAAAGTTTAGGGCTGCTCTGTTGACAAGAACCTCCACTTCATGACACCTTAAATATCCCAGGAAAGAGAAAAATGGATAAAGAAGTTGTGGTCCTTATGTACAATGGAATATCACTCAGACATGAAATCAATGTCATAACGATAGTAGAAGCAAGATGAGTGGATTTAGGTACGATGATTCTAAGTGAAATAAGTCACACAGAAAAAGACACTTATCATAAGCTATCACTTAGAGAGGGAATGTAAAAACCGCTACACTTGAACTGAATTACAAAACAGAACAGAGTCACACGTTTAGAAAACACACTATGGCTGCTTAACGGGAAAGGTGAGGTGGGGTGAGGCATAAAACAAGGGTTTCAAATTCGCTCAGATACCATTCCATACACCCAATATGTAATAGACAAGACCTACTCCTTGCTCAGTGAACTGGACTCAACACCCCCTATTCACCGCACAAGAATATATGTGACTAGTAAGAATCTTAAAACCTATGTATTGATATCTGTCTGGAAGTGAGTCAAGTGGGTGTAAAGCTGCATAAACACAGCCGTGAAAAGCAGCTAAACCCCATTATAAAAATAAATTACTTTTAAAAACCCGTAAAACAAAGACAGTGAAAGCGAGAGAAATTATTACAAAATTCGTTCAGAGGCTCTGATGCAACCTGGATTGACCATATCTAGACCCACAGCTGGATGAGACATAAGGGTGGACACTCTTGGGGCTGAACGGTTGGGTGAGGTTGGGTGAGCAAACGCAGACCCTTTAAAGTAATACTGCCTGGTATCCATCCCATGGGTCCCAAATCTCCAGGTTCAAGGGCATCTTCCTACATCGAAAACATGCATGAGAAACCCAGAAGATGGTACACCGTGTGATTTTGAAAGGTTTCTAATACGCACCTCATTTCTCATCTCCTTGTGCTCGGGTTCGCCTTTCCAGCTACTTTACTAGCAATCTCCCTACTTGGAGAATCAGCACCTTTAAGCTCCTGTTCCCTACAGGTTGCAATTTGTCCTGAGGATGAACGGGAAGAGGGGAAACCAATGAGAGACTAGATCTTGGTGTTGGGACAGGCACAGGTCACTCTATTTTCCCATCGGGAAGAAGAATTAACCACAGGCTCAGCCTGCCGCCCAGAAGCAGAATAGGGCCTGAGGCAATCCCGCGCTTTTGCGGCCAGCTCCCAAAAAAGCCAGTTGAAAAATGGAGCTCAGGGACACTGCAATTCACAAACCCGCAGAGCTATAAATGATAACTCTCATCCACAGATATATTGAGGGAAGGCAACGAAGAGGATTTGAAAGCAAGGCAGGATTGCAGGAAACAGGTTTCAGGAGGTAGATTCGAATCGCCTTTAAAGCACATGAAAAGTGGTAAAACGTCGACAATGATGCCCTTGGCCAAACAGGGCGTATGCATTTTTTCCTGAATATATTCAGGAAAAAACGCATACGCCCTGTTTGGCCAACCAAGCAACCTGGAAAGGCTAATCAGCGCTACAATGAAGTCTCGCTTCCCATCGGTCAAAAGGGCCATGCTGCAAAAAGTGTCAAAACCAGAAATGCAGGACAGGCCCTGGAGAAATGGCAGCCTTGCTACGCTGATGGGCGGGATGTAAATTGCCAACAGCCACTCTGGAGAAGTGTAAGGTGTGTCCTGAAACATCGAAAAAACACAGCTCTAGGAGCATAGGGCACGTCCTCTCATGGGCGTATAAATTGGGAAAACTAAAAATCAGCAAGACACAGGCACCCCAAAGTTTAGGGCTGCTCTGTTGACAAGAACCTCCACTTCATGACACCTTAAATATCCCAGGAAAGAGAAAAATGGATAAAGAAGTTGTGGTCCTTATGTACAATGGAATATCACTCAGACATGAAATCAATGTCATAAGGCTAGTAGAAGCAAGATGAGTGGATTTAGGTACGACGATTCTAAGTGAAATAAGTCACACAGAAAAAGACACTTATCATAAGCTATCACTTAGAGAGGGAATGTAAAAACCGCTACACTTGAACTGAATTACAAAACAGAACAGAGTCACACGTTTAGAAAACACACTATGGCTGCTTAACGGGAAAGGTGAGGTGGGGTGAGGCATAAAACAAGGGTTTCAAATTCGCTCAGATACCGTTCCATACACCCAATATGTAATAGACAAGACCTACTCCTTGCTCAGTGAACAGGACTCAACACCCCCTATTCACCGCACAAGAATATATGTGACTAGTAAGAATCTTAAAACCTATGTATTGATATCTGTCTGGAAGTGAGTCAAGTGGGTGTAAAGCCGCATAAACACAGCCGTGAAAAGCAGCTAAACCCCATTATAAAAATAAATTACTTTTAAAAACCCGTAAAACAAAGACAGTGAAAGAGAGAGAAATTCTTACAAAATTCGTTCAGAGGCTGTGATGCAACCTGGATTGACCATATCTAGACCCACAGCTGGATGAGACATAAGGGTGGACACTCTTGGGGCTGAAAGGTTGGGTGAGGTTGGGTGAGCAAACGCAGACCCTTTAAAGTAATACTGCCTGGTACCCATCCCATGGGTCCCAAATCTCCAGGTTCAAGGGCATCTTCCTACATCGAAAACATGCATGAGAAACCCAGAAGATGGTACACCGTGTGATTTTGAAAGGTTTCTAATACGCACCTCATTTCTCATCTCCTTGTGCTCGGGTTCACCTTTCCAGCTACTTTACTAGCAATCTCCCTACTTGGAGAATCAGCACCTTTAAGCTCCTGTTCCCTACAGGTTGCAATTTGTCCTGAGGATGAACGGGAAGAGGGGCAACCAATGAGAGACTAGATGTAGGTGTTGGGACAGGCACAGCTCACTCTATTTTCCCATCGGTAAGAAGAATTAACCACAGGCTCAGCCTGCCGCCCAGAAGCAGAATAGGGCCTGAGGCAATTCCGCGCTTTTGCGGCCAGCTCCCAAAAAAGCCAGTTGAAAAATGGAGCTCAGGGACACTGCAATTCACAAACCCGCAGAGCTATAAATGATAACTCTCATCCACAGATATATTGAGGGAAGGCAACGAAGAGGATTTGAAAGCAAGGCAGAATTGCAGGAAACAGGTTTCAGGAGGTAGATTCAAATCGCCTTAAAAGCACATGAAAAGTGGTAAAACGTCGACAATAATGCCCTTGGCCAAACAGGGCGTATGCGTTTTTTCCTGAATATATTCAGGAAAAAACGCATACGCCCTTTTTGGCCAACCAAGCAACCTGGAAAGGCTAATCAGCGCTACAAAGAAGTCTCGCTTCCCATCGGTCAAAAGGGCCATGCTGCAAAAAGTGTCAAAACCAGAAATGCAGGACAGGCCATGGAGAAATGGCAGCCTTGCTACGCTGATGGGCGGGATGTAAATTGCCAACAGCCACTCTGGAGAAGTGTAAGGTGTGTCCTGAAACATCGAAAAAACACAGCTTAGGGAGCATAGGGCACGTCCTCTCATGGGCGTATAGATTGGGATAACTAAAAATCAGCAAGACACAGGCACCCCAAAGTTTAGGGCTGCTCTGTTGACAAGAACCTCCACTTCATGACACCTTAAATATCCCAGGAAAGAGAAAAATGGATAAAGAAGTTGTGGTCCTTATGTACAATGGAATATCACTCAGACATGAAATCAATGTCATAAGGCTAGTAGAAGCAAGATGAGTGGATTTAGGTACGACGATTCTAAGTGAAATAAGTCACACAGAAAAAGACACTTATCATAAGCTATCACTTAGAGAGGGAATGTAAAAACCGCTACACTTGAACTGAATTACAAAACAGAACAGAGTCACACGTTTAGAAAACACACTATGGCTGCTTAACGGGAAAGGTGAGGTGGGGTGAGGCATAAAACAAGGGTTTCAAATTCGCTCAGATACCGTTCCATACACCCAATATGTAATAGACAAGACCTACTCCTTGCTCAGTGAACTGGACTCAACACCCCCTATTCACCGCACAAGAATATATGTGACTAGTAAGAATCTTAAAACCTATGTATTGATATCTCTCTGGAAGTGAGTCAAGTGGGTGTAAAGCCGCATAAACACAGCCGTGAAAAGCAGCTAAACCCCATTATAAAAATAAATTACTTTTAAAAACCCGTAAAACAAAGACAGTGAAAGAGAGAGAAATTCTTACAAAATTCGTTCAGGGGCTGTGATGCAACCTGGATTGACCATATCTAGACCCACACCTGGATGAGACATAAGGGTGGACACTCTTGGGGCTGAGAGGTTGGGTGAGGTTGGGTGAGCAAACGCAGACCCTTTAAAGTAATACTGTGTGGTACCCATCCCATGGGTCCCAAATCTCCAGGTTCAAGGGCATCTTCCTACATCGAAAACATGCATGAGAAACCCAGAAGATGGTACACCGTGTGATTTAGAAAGGTTTCTAAAACGCACCCAATTTCTCATCTCCTTGTGCTCGGGTTCGCCTTTCCAGCTACTTTACTAGCAATCTCCCTACTTGGAGAATCAGCACCTTTAACCTCCTGTTCCCTACAGGTTGCAATTTGTCCTGAGGATGAACGGGAAGAGGGGCAACCAATGAGAGACTAGATCTAGGTGTTGGGACAGGCCCAGGTCACTCTATTTTCCCATCAGGAAGAAGAATTAACCACAGGCTCAGCCTGCCGCCAGGAACCAGAATAGGGCCTGAGGCAATCCCGCGCTTTTGCGGCCAGCTCCCAAAAAAGCGAGTTGAAAAATGGAGCTCAGGGACACTGCAATTCACAAACCCGCAGAGTTATAAATGATAACTCTCATCCACAGATATATTGAGGGAAGGCAACGAAGAGGATTTGAAAGCAAGGCAGAATTGCAGGAAACAGATTTCAGGAGGTAGATTCGAATTGCCTTTAAAGCACATGAAAAGCGGTAAAACGTCGACAATGATGCCCTTGGCCAAAAAGGGCGTATGCGTTTTTTCCTGAATATATTCAGGAAAAAACGCATACGCCCTTTTTGGCCAACCAAGCAACCTGGAAAGGCAAATCAGCGCTTCAAAGAAGTCTCGCTTCCCATCGGTCAAAAGGGCCATGCTGCAAAAAGTGTCAAAACCAGAAATGCAGGACAGGCCATGGAGAAATGGCAGACTTGCTACGCTGATAGGCGGGATGTTAATTGCCAACAACCACTCTGGAGAGGTGTACGGTGTGTCCTGAAACATCGAAAAAACACAGCTTAGGGAGCATAGGGCACCTCCACTCATGGGCGTATAAATTGGGAAAACTAAAAATCAGCAAGACACAGGCACCCCAATGTTTAGGGCTGCTCTGTTGACAAGAACCTCCAGTTCATGACACCTTAAATATCCCAGGAAAGAGAAAAATGGATAAAGAATTTGTGGTCCTTATGTACAATGGAATATCACTCAGACATGAAATCAATGTCATAAGGATAGGAGAAGCAAGATGAGTGGATTTAGGTACGACGATTCCAAGTGAAATAAGTCACACAGAAAAAGACACTTATCATAAGCTATCACTTATAGAGGGAATGTAAAAACCGCTACACTTGAACTGAATTACAAAACAGAACAGAGTCACACGTTTAGAAAACACACTATGGCTGCTTAACGGGAAAGGTGAGGTGGGGTGATGCATAAAACAAGGGTTTCAAATTCGCTCAGATACCGTTCCATACACCCAATATGTAATAGACAAGACCTACTCCTTGCTCAGTGAACTGGACACAACACCCCCTATTCACCGCACAAGAATATACGTGACTAGTAAGAATCTTAAAACCTATGTATTGATACGTGTCTGGAAGTGAGTCAAGTGGGTGTAAAGCAGCTTAAACACAGCCGTGAAAAGCAGCTAAACCCCATTATAAAAATAAATTACTTTTAAAAACCCGTAAAACAAAGACAGTGAAAGAGAGAGAAATTCTTACAAAATTCGTTCAGGGGCTGTGATGCAACCTGGATTGACCATATCTAGACCCACAGCTGGATGAGACATAAGGGTGGACACTGTTGGGGCTGAGAGGTTTGGTGAGGTTGGGTGAGCAAACGCAGACCCTTTAAAGTAATACTGCGTGGTACCCATCCCATGGGTCCCAAATCTCCAGGTTCAAGGGCATCTTCCTACATCGAAAACATGCATGAGAAACCCAGAAGATGGTACACCGTGTGATTTTGAAAGGTTTCCAAAATGAACCACATTTCTCATCTCCTTGTGCTGGGGTTCGCCTTTCCAGCTACTTTACTAGCAATCTCCCTACTTGGAGAATCAGCACCTTTAAGCTCCTGTTCCCTACAGGTTGCAATTTGTCCTGAGGATGAACGGGAAGACGGGCAACCAATGAGAGACTAGATCTAGGTGTTGGGACAGGCACAGGTCACTCTATTTTCCCATCAGGAAGAAGAATTAAACACAGGTTCAGCCTGCCGCCGGGAACCAGAATAGGGCCTGAGGCAATCCCGTGCTTTTGCGGCCAGCTCCCAAACAAGACAGTTGAAAAATGGAGCTCAGGGGCACTGCAATTCACAAACCTGCTGAGTTATAAATGATAACTCTCGTCCACAAATATATTGAGGGAAGGCAACGAAGAGGATTTGAAAGCAAGGCAGAATTGCAGGAAACAGGTTTCAGGAGGTAGATTCGAATCGCCTTTAAAGCACATGAAAGGTGGCAAAACGTCGACAATGATGACCTTGGCCAAAAAGGGCGTATGAGTTGTTTCCTGAATATATTCAGGAAAAAACGCATACGCCCTTTTTGGCCAACCAAGCAACCTGGAAAGGCAAATCAGCGCTACCAAGAATTCTCGCTTCCCATCGGTCAAAAGGGCCATGCTGCAAAAATTTTCAAAACCAGAAATGCAGGACAGGCCATGGAGAAATGGCAGCCTTGCTACGCTGATGGGAGGGATGTAAATTGCCAACAGCCACTCTGGAGAAGTGTACGGTGTGTCCTGAAACATCAAAAAAACACAGCTTAGGGAGCATAGGGCACGTCCACTCATGGGCGTATAAATTGGGAAAACTAAAAATCAGCAAGACAGAGGCACCCCAAAGTTTAGGGCAGCTCTGTTGACAAAAACCTCCACTTCATGACACCGTAAATACCCCAGGAAAGAGAAAAATGGATAAAGAAGTTGTGGTCCTTATGTACAATGGAATATCACTCAGACATGAAATCAATGTCATAGGCTAGTAGAAGCAAGATGAGTGGATTTAGGAACGACGATTCTAAGTGAAATAAGTCACACAGAAAAAGACACTTATCATAAGCTATCACTTAGAGAGGGAATGTAAAAACCGCTACACTTGAACTGAATTACAAAACAGAACAGAGTCACACGTTTAGAAATCACACTATGGCTGCTTAACGGGAAAGGTGAGGTGGGGTGATGCATAAAACAAGGGTTTCAAATTCACTCAGATACCGTTCCATACACCCAATATGTAATAGACAAGACCAACTCCTTGCTCAGTGAACTGGACTCAACACCCCCTATTCACCGCACAATAATATGTCTGACTAGTAAGAAGCGTAAAACCTATGTATTGATATCTCTCTGGAAGTGAGTCAAGTGGGTGTAAAGCCGCATAAACACAGCCATGAAAGGCAGCTAAACCCCATTATAAAAATAAATTACTTTTAAAAACCCGTAAAAGAAAGACAGTGAAAGAGAGAGAAATTCTTACATAAATCGTTCAGGGGCTTTGATGCAACCTGGATTGACCATATCTAGACCCACAGCTGGATGAGACATAAGGGTGGACACTCTTGGGGCTGAGAGGTTGGGTGAGGTTGGGTGAGCAAACGCAGAACCTTTAAAGTAATACTGCGTGGTACCCATCCCATGGGTCCCAAATCTCCAGGTTCAAGGGCATCTTCCTACATCGAAAACATGCATGAGAAACCCAGAATAAGGTACACCGTGTGATTTTGAAAGGTTTCTAAAACGCACCTCATTTCTCATCTCCTTGTGCTCGGGTTTGCCATTCCAGGTACTTTACTAGCAATCTCCCTACTTGGAGAATCAGCACCTTTAACCTCCTGTTCTGTACAGGTTGCAATTTGTCCTGAGGATGAACGGGAAGAAGGGCAACCAATGAGAGACTAGATCTAGGTGTTGGGACAGGCACAGGTCACTCTATTTTCCCATCGGGAAGAAGAATTAACCACAGGCTCAGCCTGCCCCCCGGAACCTGAATAGGGCCTGAGGCAATCCCGTGCTTTTGCGGCCAGCTCTCAAAAAAGACAGTTGAAAAATGGAGCTCAGGGGCACTGCCATTCACAAACCCGCAGAGTTATAAATGGTAACTCTCGTCAACAAATATATTGAGGGAAGGCAACGAAGAGGATTTGAAAGCAAGGCAGATTTGCAGGAAACATGTTTCAGGAGGTAGATTCGAATCGCCTTTAAAGCACATGAAAAGTGGCAAAACGTCGACAGTGATGCCCTTGGCCAAAAAGGGCGTATGCGTTTTTTCCTGAATATATTCAGGAAAAAACGGATACGCCCTTTTTGGCCAACCAAGCAACCTGGAAAGGCAAATCAGCGCTACAAAGAAGTCTCGCTTCCCATCGGTCAAAAGGGCCATGCTGCAAAAAGTGTCAAAACCAGAAATGCAGGACAGGCCATGGAGAAATGGCAGCCTTGCTACGCTGATGGGCGGGATGTAAATTGCCAACAGCCACTCTGGAGAAGTGTACGGTGTGTCCTGAAACATCGAAAAAACAGCTTAGGGAGCATAGGGCAAGTGCACTCATGGGCGTATAAATTGGGAAAACTAAAAATCAGCAAGACACAGGCACCCCAAAGTTTAGGGCTGCTCTGTTGACAAGAACCTCCACTTCATGACACCTTAAATATCCCAGGAAAGAGAAAAATGGATAAAGAAGTTGTGGTCCTTATGTACAAAGAATATCACTCCGACATGAAATCAATGTCATAAGGCTAGTAGAAGCAAGATGAGTGGATTTAGGTATGACGATTCTAAGTGAACTAAGTCACACAGAAAAAGACACTTATCATAAGCTATCACTTATAGAGGGAATGTAAAAACCGCTACACTTGAACTGAATTACAAAGGGAACAGAGTCACACGTTTAGAAAACACACTATGGCTGCTTAACGGGAAAGGTGAGGTGGGGTGATGCATAAAACAAGGGTTTCAAATTCGCTCAGATACCGTTCCATACACCCAATATGTAATAGACAAGGCCTACTCCTTGCTCAGTGAACTGGACTCAACACCCCCTATTCACCGCACAAGAATATATCTGACTAGTAATAATCGTAAAACCTATGTATTGATATCTCTCTGGAAGTGCGTCAAGTGGGTGTAAAGCCGCATAAACACAGCCGTGAAAAGCAGCTAAACCCCATTATAAAAATAAATTACTTTTAAAAACCCGTAAAACAAAGACAGTGAAAGAGAGAGAAATTATTACAAAATTCGTTCAGGGGCTGTGATGCAACCTGGATTGACCATATCTAGACCCACAGCTGGATGAGACATAAGGTTGGACAATCTTGGGGCTGACAGGTTGGGTGAGGTTGGGTGAGCAAACGCAGACCCTTTAAAGTAATACTGCGTGGTACCCATCCCATGGCTCCCAAATCTCCAGGTTCAAGGGCATCTTCCTACATCGAAAACATGCATGAGAAACTCAGAAGATGGTACACCGTGTGATTTTGAAAGGTTTCTAAAACGCACCCCATTTCTCACCTCCTTGTGCTCGGGTTCGCCTTTCCAGCTACTTTACTAGCAATCTCCCTACTTGCAGAATCAGCACCTTTAAGCTCCTGATCCATACAGGTTGCAATTTGTCCTGAGGATGAACGGGAATAGGGGCAACCAATGAGAGACTAGATATAGGTGTTGGGACAGGCACAGCTCACTCTATTTTCCCATCAGGAAGAAGAATTAACCACAGGCTCAGCCTGCTGCCCAGAAGCACAATAGCGCCTGAGGCAATACTGCGCTTTTGCGGCCAGCTCCCAAAAAAGCGAGTTGAAAAATGGAGCTCAGGGACACTGCAATTCACAAACCCGCAGAGTTATAAATGATAAGTCTCTTCCAAAAATATATTGAGGGAAGGCAACGAAGAGGATTTGAAAGCAAGGCAGAATTGCAGGAAACAGATTTCAGGAGGTAGATTCGAATCGCCTTTAAAGCACATGAAAAGCGGCAAAAGGTCGACAATGATGCCCTTGGCCAAAAAGGGCGTATGCGTTTTTTCCTGAATATATTCAGGAAAAAACGCATACGCCCTTTTTGGCCAACCAAGCAACCTGGAAAGGCAAATCAGCGCTACAAAGAAGTCTCGCTTCCCATCGGTCAAAAGGGCCATGCTAAAAAAGTGTCAAAACCAGAAATGCAGGACAGGCCATGGAGAAATGGCAGCCTTGCTACGCTGATAGGCGGGATGTTAATTGCCAACAGCCACTCTGGAGAAGTGTACGGTGTGTCCTGAAACATCGAAAAAACACAGCTTAGGGAGCATAGGGCACGTCCACTCATGGGCGTATAAATTGGGAAAACTAAAAATCAGCAAGACACAGGCACCCCAAAGTTTAGGGCTGCTCTGTTGACAAGAACCTCCAGTTCATGACACCTTAAATATCCCAGGAAAGAGAAAAATGGATAAAGAAGTTGTGGTCCTTATGTACAATGGAATATCACTCAGACATGAAATCAATGTCATAAGGATAGGAGAAGCAAGATGAGTGGATTTAGGTACGACGATTCCAAGTGAAATAAGTCACACAGAAAAAGACACTTATCATAAGGTATCACTTATAGAGGGAATGTAAAAACCGCTACACTTGAACTGAATTACAAAACAGAACAGAGTCACACGTTTAGAAAACACACTATGGCTGCTTAACGGGAAAGGTGAGGTGGGGTGATGCATAAAACAAGGGTTTCAAATTCGCTCAGATACCGTTCCATACACCCAATATGTAATAGACAAGACCTACTCCTTGCTCAGTGAACTGGACACAACACCCCCTATTCACCGCACAAGAATATACGTGACTAGTAAGAATCTTAAAACCTATGTATTGATATCTCTCTGGAAGTGAGTCAAGTGGGTGTAAAGCCGCTTAAACACAGCCGTGAAAAGCAGCTAAACCCCATTATAAAAATAAATTACTTTTAAAAACCCGTAAAACAAAGACAGTGAAAGAGAGAGAAATTCTTACAAAATTCGTTCAGGGGCTGTGATGCAACCTGGATTGACCATATCTAGACCCACAGCTGGATGAGACATAAGGGTGGACACTGTTGGGGCTGAGAGGTTTGGTGAGGTTGGGTGAGCAAACGCAGACCCTTTAAAGTAATACTGCGTGGTACCCATCCCATGGGTCCCAAATCTCCAGGTTCAAGGGCATCTTCCTACATCGAAAACATGCATGAGAAACCCAGAAGATGGTACACCGTGTGATTTTGAAAGGTTTCCAAAATGAACCACATTTCTCATCTCCTTGTGCTGGGGTTCGCCTTTCCAGCTACTTTACTAGCAATCTCCCTACTTGGAGAATCAGCACCTTTAAGCTCCTGTTCCCTACAGGTTGCAATTTGTCCTGAGGATGAACGGGAAGACGGGCAACCAATGAGAGACTAGATCTAGGTGTTGGGACAGGCACAGGTCACTCTATTTTCCCATCAGGAAGAAGAATTAAACACAGGTTCAGCCTGCCGCCGGGAACCAGAATAGGGCCTGAGGCAATCCCGTGCTTTTGCGGCCAGCTCCCAAAAAAGCGAGTTGAAAAATGGAGCTCAGGGACACTGCAGTTCACAAACCCGCAGAGTTATAAATGATAACTCTCATCCACAGATATATTGAGGGAAGGCAAGGAAGAGGATTTGAAAGCAAGGCAGAATTGCAGGAAACAGGTTTCAGGAGGTAGATTCGAATCGCCTTTAAAGCACATGAAAGGTGGCAAAACGTCGACAATGATGACCTTGGCCAAAAAGGGCGTATGCGTTGTTTCCTGAATATATTCAGGAAAAAACGCATACGCCCTTTTTGGCCAACCAAGCAACCTGGAAAGGCAAATCAGCGCTACCAAGAATTCTCGCTTCCCATCGGTCAAAAGGGCCATGCTGCAAAAATTTTCAAAACCAGAAATGCAGGACAGGCCATGGAGAAATGGCAGCCTTGCTACGCTGATGGGAGGGATGTAAATTGCCAACAGCCACTCTGGAGAAGTGTACGGTGTGTCCTGAAACATCAAAAAAACACAGCTTAGGGAGCATAGGGCACGTCCACTCATGGGCGTATAAATTGGGAAAACTAAAAATCAGCAAGACACAGGCACCCCAAAGTTTAGGGCAGCTCTGTTGACAAGAACCTCCACTTCATGACACCGTAAATACCCCAGGAAAGAGAAAAATGGATAAAGAAGTTGTGGTCCTTATGTACAATGGAATATCACTCAGACATGAAATCAATGTCATAAGGCTAGTAGAAGCAAGATGAGTGGATTTAGGAACGACGATTCTAAGTGAAATAAGTCACACAGAAAAAGACACTTATCATAAGCTATCACTTAGAGAGGGAATGTAAAAACCGCTACACTTGAACTGAATTACAAAACAGAACAGAGTCACACGTTTAGAAAACACACTATGGCTGCTTAACGGGAAAGGTGAGTTGGGGTGATGCATAAAACAAGGGTTTCAAATTCACTCAGATACCGTTCCATACACCCAATATGTAATAGACAAGACCAACTCCTTGCTCAGTGAAATGGACTCAACACCCCCTATTCACCGCACAATAATATGTCTGACTAGTAAGAAGCGTAAAACCTATGTATTGATATCTCTCTGGAAGTGAGTCAAGTGGGTGTAAAGCCGCATAAACACAGCCGTGAAAGGCAGCTAAACCCCATTATAAAAATAAATTACTTTTAAAAACCCGTAAAAGAAAGACAGTGAAAGAGAGAGAAATTCTTACATAATTCGTTCAGGGGCTTTGATGCAACCTGGATTGACCATATCTAGACCCACAGCTGGATGAGACATAAGGGTGGACACTCTTGGGGCTGAGAGGTTGGGTGAGGTTGGGTGAGCAAACGCAGAACCTTTAAAGTAATACTGCGTGGTACCCATCCCATGGGTCCCAAATCTCCAGGTTCAAGGGAATCTTCCTACATCGAAAACATGCATGAGAAACCCAGAATAAGGTACACCGTGTGATTTTGAAAGGTTTCTAAAACGCACCTCATTTCTCATCTCCTTGTGCTCGGGTTCGCCATTCCAGGTACTTTACTAGCAATCTCCCTACTTGGAGAATCAGCACCTTTAACCTCCTGTTCTGTACAGGTTGCAATTTGTCCTGAGGATGAACGGGAAGAGGGGCAACCAATGAGAGACTAGATCTAGGTGTTGGGACAGGCACAGGTCACTCTATTTTCCCATCGGGAAGAAGAATTAACCACAGGCTCAGCCTGCCCCCCGGAACCTGAATAGGGCCTGAGGCAATCCCGTGCTTTTGCGGCCAGCTCTCAAAAAAGACAGTTGAAAAATGGAGCTCAGGGGCACTGCCATTCACAAACCCGCAGAGTTATAAATGGTAACTCTCGTCAACAAATATATTGAGGGAAGGCAACGAAGAGGATTTGAAAGCAAGGCAGATTTGCAGGAAACATGTTTCAGGAGGTAGATTCGAATCGCCTTTAAAGCACATGAAAAGTGGCAAAACGTCGACAGTGATGCCCTTGGCCAAAAAGGGCGTATGCGTTTTTTCCTGAATATATTCAGGAAAAAACGGATACGCCCTTTTTGGCCAACCAAGCAACCTGGAAAGGCAAATCAGCGCTACAAAGAAGTCTCGCTTCCCATCGGTCAAAAGGGCCATGCTGCAAAAAGTGTCAAAACCAGAAATGCAGGACAGGCCATGGAGAAATGGCAGCCTTGCTACGCTGATGGGCGGGATGTAAATTGCCAACAGCCACTCTGGAGAAGTGTACGGTGTGTCCTGAAACATCGAAAAAACAGCTTAGGGAGCATAGGGCAAGTGCACTCATGGGCGTATAAATTGGGAAAACTAAAAATCAGCAAGACACAGGCACCCCAATGTTTAGGGCTGCTATGTTGACAAGAACCTCCACTTCATGACACCTTAAATATCCCAGGAAAGAGAAAAATGGATAAAGAAGTTGTGGTCCTTATGTACAAAGGAATATCACTCAGACATGAAATCAATGTCATAAGGCTAGTAGAAGCAAGATGAGTGGATTTAGGTATGACGATTCTAAGTGAACTAAGTCACACAGAAAAAGACACTTATCATAAGCTATCACTTATAGAGGGAATGTAAAAACCGCTACACTTGAACTGAATTACAAAGGGAACAGAGTCACACGTTTAGAAAACACACTATGGCTGCTTAACGGGAAAGGTGAGGTGGGGTGATGCATAAAACAAGGGTTTCAAATTCGCTCAGATACCGTTCCATACACCCAATATGTAATAGACAAGGCCTACTCCTTGCTCAGTGAACTGGACTCAACACCCCCTATTCACCGCACAAGAATATATCTGACTAGTAATAATCGTAAAACCTATGTATTGATATCTCTCTGGAAGTGAGTCAAGTGGGTGTAAAGCCGCATAAACACAGCCGTGAAAAGCAGCTAAACCCCATTATAAAAATAAATTACTTTTAAAAACCCGTAAAACAAAGACAGTGAAAGAGAGAGAAATTCTTACAAAATTCGTTCAGGGGCTGTGATGCAACCTGGATTGACCATATCTAGACCCACAGCTGGATGAGACATAAGGTTGGACACTCTTGGGGCTGACAGGTTGGGTGAGGTTGGGTGAGCAAACGCAGACCCTTTAAAGTAATACTGCGTGGTACCCATCCCATGGGTCCCAAATCTCCAGGTTCAAGGGCATCTTCCTACATCGAAAACATGCATGAGAAACTCAGAAGATGGTACACCGTGTGATTTTGAAAGGTTTCTAAAACGCACACCATTTCTCACCTCCTTGTGCTCGGGTTCGCCTTTCCAGCTACTTTACTAGCAATCTCCCTACTTGCAGAATCAGCACCTTTAAGCTCCTGATCCATACAGGTTGCAATTTGTCCTGAGGATGAACGGGAAGAGGGGCAACCAATGAGAGACTAGATATAGGTGTTGGGACAGGCACAGCTCACTCTATTTTCCCATCAGGAAGAAGAATTAACCACAGGCTCAGCCTGCTGCCCAGAAGCACAATAGCGCCTGAGGCAATACTGCGCTTTTGCGGCCAGCTCCCAAAAAAGCGAGTTGAAAAATGGAGCTCAGGGACACTGCAATTCACAAACCCGCAGAGTTATAAATGATAAGTCTCGTCCAAAAATATATTGAGGGAAGGCAACGAAGAGGATTTGAAAGCAAGGCAGAATTGCAGGAAACAGATTTCAGGAGGTAGATTCGAATTGCCTTTAAAGCACATGAAAAGCGGCAAAAGGTCGACAATGATGCCCTTGGCCAAAAAGGGCGTATGCGTTTTTTCCTGAATATATTCAGGAAAAAACGCATACGCCCTTTTTGGCCAACCAAGCAACCTGGAAAGGCAAATCAGCGCTACAAAGAAGTCTCGCTTCCCATCGGTCAAAAGGGCCATGCTAAAAAAGTGTCAAAACCAGAAATGCAGGACAGGCCATGGAGAAATGGCAGCCTTGCTACGCTGATAGGCGGGATGTTAATTGCCAACAGCCACTCTGGAGAAGTGTACGGTGTGTCCTGAAACATCGAAAAAACACAGCTTAGGGAGCATAGGGCACGTCCACTCATGGGCGTATAAATTGGGAAAACTAAAAATCAGCAAGACACAGGCACCCCAAAGTTTAGGGCTGCTCTGTTGACAAGAACCTCCAGTTCATGACACCTTAAATATCCCAGGAAAGAGAAAAATGGATAAAGAAGTTGTGGTCCTTATGTACAATGGAATATCACTCAGACATGAAATCAATGTCATAAGGATAGGAGAAGCAAGATGAGTGGATTTAGGTACGACGATTCCAAGTGAAATAAGTCACACAGAAAAAGACACTTATCATAAGGTATCACTTATAGAGGGAATGTAAAAACCGCTACACTTGAACTGAATTACAAAACAGAACAGAGTCACACGTTTAGAAAACACACTATGGCTGCTTAACGGGAAAGGTGAGGTGGGGTGATGCATAAAACAAGGGTTTCAAATTCGCTCAGATACCGTTCCATACACCCAATATGTAATAGACAAGACCTACTCCTTGCTCAGTGAACTGGACACAACACCCCCTATTCACCGCACAAGAATATACGTGACTAGTAAGAATCTTAAAACCTATGTATTGATACGTGTCTGGAAGTGAGTCAAGTGGGTGTAAAGCCGCTTAAACACAGCCGTGAAAAGCAGCTAAACCCCATTATAAAAATAAATTACTTTTAAAAACCCGTAAAACAAAGACAGTGAAAGAGAGAGAAATTCTTACAAAATTCGTTCAGGGGCTGTGATGCAACCTGGATTGACCATATCTAGACCCACAGCTGGATGAGACATAAGGGTGGACACTGTTGGGGCTGAGAGGTTTGGTGAGGTTGGGTGAGCAAACGCAGACCCTTTAAAGTAATACTGCGTGGTACCCATCCCATGGGTCCCAAATCTCCAGGTTCAAGGGCATCTTCCTACATCGAAAACATGCATGAGAAACCCAGAAGATGGTACACCGTGTGATTTTGAAAGGTTTCCAAAATGAACCACATTTCTCATCTCCTTGTGCTGGGGTTCGCCTTTCCAGCTACTTTACTAGCAATCTCCCTACTTGGAGAATCAGCACCTTTAAGCTCCTGTTCCCTACAGGTTGCAATTTGTCCTGAGGATGAACGGGAAGACGGGCAACCAATGAGAGACTAGATCTAGGTGTTGGGACAGGAACAGGTCACTCTATTTTCCCATCAGGAAGAAGAATTAAACACAGGTTCAGCCTGCCGCCGGGAACCAGAATAGGGCCTGAGGCAATCCCGTGCTTTTGCGGCCAGCTCCCAAAAAAGACAGTTGAAAAATGGAGCTCAGGGGCACTGCAATTCACAAACCTGCTGAGTTATAAATGATAACTCTCGTCCACAAATATATTGAGGGAAGGCAACGAAGAGGATTTGAAAGCAAGGCAGAATTGCAGGAAACAGGTTTCAGGAGGTAGATTCGAATCGCCTTTAAAGCACATGAAAGGTGGCAAAACGTCGACAATGATGACCTTGGCTAAAAAGGGCGTATGCGTTGTTTCCTGAATATATTCAGGAAAAAACGCATACGCCCTTTTTGGCCAACCAAGCAACCTGGAAAGGCAAATCAGCGCTACCAAGAATTCTCGCTTCACATCGGTCAAAAGGGCCATGCTGCAAAAATTTTCAAAACCAGAAATGCAGGACAGGCCATGGAGAAATGGCAGCCTTGCTACGCTGATGGGAGGGATTTAAATTGCCAACAGCCACTCTGGAGAAGTGTACGGTGTGTCCTGAAACATCAAAAAAACACAGCTTAGGGAGCATAGGGCACGTCCACTCATGGGCGTATAAATTGGGAAAACTAAAAATCAGCAAGACACAGGCACCCCAAAGTTTAGGGCAGCTCTGTTGACAAGAACCTCCACTTCATGACACCGTAAATACCCCAGGAAAGAGAAAAATGGATAAAGAAGTTGTGGTCCTTATGTACAATGGAATATCACTCAGACATGAAATCAATGTCATAAGGCTAGTAGAAGCAAGATGAGTGGATTTAGGAACGACGATTCTAAGTGAAATAAGTCACACAGAAAAAGACACTTATCATAAGCTATCACTTAGAGAGGGAATGTAAAAACCGCTACACTTGAACTGAATTACAAAACAGAACAGAGTCACACGTTTAGAAAACACACTATGGCTGCTTAACGGGAAAGGTGAGTTGGGGTGATGCATAAAACAAGGGTTTCAAATTCACTCAGATACCGTTCCATACACCCAATATGTAATAGACAAGACCAACTCCTTGCTCAGTGAACTGGACTCAACACCCCCTATTCACCGCACAATAATATGTCTGACTAGTAAGAAGCGTAAAACCTATGTATTGATATCTCTCTGGAAGTGAGTCAAGTGGGTGTAAAGCCGCATAAACACAGCCGTGAAAGGCAGCTAAACCCCATTATAAAAATAAATTACTTTTAAAAACCCGTAAAAGAAAGACAGTGAAAGAGAGAGAAATTCTTACATAATTCGTTCAGGGGCTTTGATGCAACCTGGATTGACCATATCTAGACCCACAGCTGGATGAGACATAAGGGTGGACACTCTTGGGGCTGAGAGGTTGGGTGAGGGTGGGTGAGCAAACGCAGAACCTTTAAAGTAATACTGCGTGGTACCCATCCCATGGGTCCCAAATCTCCAGGTTCAAGGGCATCTTCCTACATCGAAAACATGCTGAGAAACCCAGAATAAGGTACACCGTGTGATTTTGAAAGGTTTCTAAAACGCACCTCATTTCTCATCTCCTTGTGCTCGGGTTCGCCATTCCAGGTACTTTACTAGCAATCTCCCTACTTGGAGAATCAGCACCTTTAACCTCCTGTTCTGTACAGGTTGCAATTTGTCCTGAGGATGAACGGGAAGAGGGGCAACCAATGAGAGACTAGATCTAGGTGTTGGGACAGGCACAGGTCACTCTATTTTCCCATCAGGAAGAAGAATTAACCACAGGCTCAGCCTGCCCCCCGGAACCTGAATAGGGCCTGAGGCAATCCCGTGCTTTTGCGGCCAGCTCCCAAAAAAGACAGTTGAAAAATGGAGCTCAGGGGCACTGCCATTCACAAACACGCAGAGTTATAAATGGTAACTCTCGTCAACAAATATATTGAGGGAAGGCAACGAAGAGGATTTGAAAGCAAGGCAGAATTGCAGGAAACATGTTTCAGGAGGTAGATTCGAATCGCCTTTAAAGCACATGAAAAGTGGCAAAACGTCGACAGTGATGCCCTTGGCCAAAAAGGGCGTATGCGTTTTTTCCTGAATATATTCAGGAAAAAACGGATACACCCTTTTTGGCCAACCAAGCAACCTGGAAAGGCAAATCAGCGCTACAAAGAAGTCTCGCTTCCCATGGGTCAAAAGGGCCATGCTGCAAAAAGTGTCAAAACCAGAAATGCAGGACAGGCCATGGAGAAATGGCAGCCTTGCTACGCTGATGGGCGGGATGTAAATTGCCAACAGCCACTCTGGAGAAGTGTACGGTGTGTCCTGAAACATCGAAAAAACAGCTTAGGGAGCATAGGGCAAGTGCACTCATGGGCGTATAAATTGGGAAAACTAAAAATCAGCAAGACACAGGCACCCCAAAGTTTAGGGCTGCTATGTTGACAAGAACCTCCACTTCATGACACCTTAAATATCCCAGGAAAGAGAAAAATGGATAAAGAAGTTGTGGTCCTTATGTACAAAGGAATATCACTCAGACATGAAATCAATGTCATAAGGCTAGTAGAAGCAAGATGAGTGGATTTAGTTATGACGATTCTAAGTGAACTAAGTCACACAGAAAAAGACACTTATCATAAGCTATCACTTATAGAGGGAATGTAAAAACCGCTACACTTGAACTGAATTACAAAGGGAACAGAGTCACACGTTTAGAAAACACACTATGGCTGCTTAACGGGAAAGGTGAGGTGGGGTGATGCATAAAACAAGGGTTTCAAATTCGCTCAGATACCGTTCCATACACCCAATATGTAATAGACAAGGCCTACTCCTTGCTCAGTGAACTGGACTCAACACCCCCTATTCACCGCACAAGAATATATCTGACTAGTAATAATCGTAAAACCTATGTATTGATATCTCTCTGGAAGTGAGTCAAGTGGGTGTAAAGCCGCATAAACACAGCCGTGAAAAGCAGCTAAACCCCATTATAAAAATAAATTACTTTTAAAAACCCGTAAAACAAAGACAGTGAAAGAGAGAGAAATTCTTACAAAATTCGTTCAGGGGCTGTGATGCAACCTGGATTGACCATATCTAGACCCACAGCTGGATGAGACATAAGGTTGGACACTCTTGGGGCTGACAGGTTGGGTGAGGTTGGGTGAGCAAACGCAGACCCTTTAAAGTAATACTGCGTGGTACCCATCCCATGGGTCCCAAATCTCCAGGTTCAAGGGCATCTTCCTACATCGAAAACATGCATGAGAAACTCAGAAGATGGTACACCGTGTGATTTTGAAAGGTTTCTAAAACACTCCCCATTTCTCACCTCCTTGTGCTCGGGTTCGCCTTTCCAGCTACTTTACTAGCAATCTCCCTACTTGCAGAATCAGCACCTTTAAGCTCCTGATCCATACAGGTTGCAATTTGTCCTGAGGATGAACGGGAAGAGGGGCAACCAATGAGAGACTATATCTAGGTGTTGGGACAGGCACAGGTCACTCTATTTTCCCATTAGGAAGAAGAATTAACCACAGGCTCAGCCTGCTGCCCAGAAGCACAATAGCGCCTGAGGCAATACTGCGCTTTTGCGGCCAGCTCCCAAAAAAGCGAGTTGAAAAATGGAGCTCAGGGACACTGCAATTCACAAACCCGCAGAGTTATAAATGATAAGTCTCGTCCAAAAATATATTGAGGGAAGGCAACGAAGAGGATTTGAAAGCAAGGCAGAATTGCAGGAAACAGATTTCAGGAGGTAGATTCGAATTGCCTTTAAAGCACATGAAAAGCGGCAAAAGGTCGACAATGATGCCCTTGGCCAAAAAGGGCGTATGCGTTTTTTCCTGAATATATTCAGGAAAAAACGCATACGCCCTTTTTGGCCAACCAAGCAACCTGGAAAGGCAAATCAGTGCTACAAAGAAGTCTCGCTTCCCATCGGTCAAAAGGGCCATGCTAAAAAAGTGTCAAAACCAGAAATGCAGGACAGGCCATGGAGAAATGGCAGCCTTGCTACGCTGATAGGCGGGATGTTAATTGCCAACAGCCACTCTGGAGAAGTGTACGGTGTGTCCTGAAACATCGAAAAAACACAGCTTAGGGAGCATAGGGCACGTCCACTCATGGGCGTATAAATTGGGAAAACTAAAAATCAGCAAGACACAGGCACCCCAAAGTTTAGGGCTGCTCTGTTGACAAGAACCTCCAGTTCATGACACCTTAAATATCCCAGGAAAGAGAAAAATGGATAAAGAAGTTGTGGTCCTTATGTACAATGGAATATCACTCAGACATGAAATCAATGTCATAAGGATAGGAGAAGCAAGATGAGTGGATTTAGGTACGACGATTCCAAGTGAAATAAGTCACACAGAAAAAGACACTTATCATAAGGTATCACTTATAGAGGGAATGTAAAAACCGCTACACTTGAACTGAATTACAAAACAGAACAGAGTCACACGTTTAGAAAACACACTATGGCTGCTTAACGGGAAAGGTGAGGTGGGGTGATGCATAAAACAAGGGTTTCAAATTCGCTCAGATACCGTTCCATACACCCAATATGTAATAGACAAGACCTACTCCTTGCTCAGTGAACTGGACACAACACCCCCTATTCACCGCACAAGAATATACGTGACTAGTAAGAATCTTAAAACCTATGTATTGATACGTGTCTGGAAGTGAGTCAAGTGGGTGTAAAGCCGCTTAAACACAGCCGTGAAAAGCAGCTAAACCCCATTATAAAAATAAATTACTTTTAAAAACCCGTAAAACAAAGACAGTGAAAGAGAGAGAAATTCTTACAAAATTCGTTCAGGGGCTGTGATGCAACCTGGATTGACCATATCTAGACCCACAGCTGGATGAGACATAAGGGTGGACACTGTTGGGGCTGAGAGGTTTGGTGAGGTTGGGTGAGCAAACGCAGACCCTTTAAAGTAATACTGCGTGGTACCCATCCCATGGGTCCCAAATCTCCAGGTTCAAGGGCATCTTCCTACATCGAAAACATGCATGAGAAACCCAGAAGATGGTACACCGTGTGATTTTGAAAGGTTTCCAAAATGAACCACATTTCTCATCTCCTTGTGCTGGGGTTCGCCTTTCCAGCTACTTTACTAGCAATCTCCCTACTTGGAGAATCAGCACCTTTAAGCTCCTGTTCCCTACAGGTTGCAATTTGTCCTGAGGATGAACGGGAAGAGGGGCAACCAATGAGAGACTAGATCTAGGTGTTGGGACAGGCACAGGTCACTCTTTTTTCCCAATAGGAAGAAGAATTAAACACAGGTTCAGCCTGCCGCCGGGAACCAGAATAGGGCCTGAGGCAATCCCGTGCTTTTGCGGCCAGCTCCCAAAAAAGACAGTTGAAAAATGGAGCTCAGGGGCACTGCAATTCACAAACCCGCAGAATTATAAATGGTAACTCTCGTCCACAAATATATTGAGGGAAGGCAACGAAGAGGATTTGAAAGCAAGGCAGAATTGCAGGAAACATGTTTCAGGAGGTAGATACGAATCGCCTTTAAAGCACATGAAAAGTGGCAAAACGTCGACAGTGATGCCCTTGGCCAAAAAGGGCGTATGCGTTTTTTCCTGAATATATTCAGGAAAAAACGGATACGCCCTTTTTGGCCAACCAAGCAACCTGGAAAGGCAAATCAGCGCTACAAAGAAGTCTCGCTTCCCATCGGTCAAAAGGGCCATGCTGCAAAAAGTGTCAAAACCAGAAATGCAGGACAGGCCATGGAGAAATGGCAGCCTTGCTACGCTGATGGGCGGGATGTAAATTGCCAACAGCCACTCTGGAGAAGTGTACGGTGTGTCCTGAAACATCGAAAAAACAGCTTAGGGAGCATAGGGCACGTGCACTCATGGGCGTATAAATTGGGAAAACTAAAAATCAGCAAGACACAGGCACCCCAATGTTTAGGGCTGCTATGTTGACAAGAACCTCCACTTCATGACACCTTAAATATCCCAGGAAAGAGAAAAATGGATAAAGAAGTTGTGGTCCTTATGTACAAAGGAATATCACTCAGACATGAAATCAATGTCATAAGGCTAGTAGAAGCAAGATGAGTGGATTTAGGTATGACGATTCTAAGTGAACTAAGTCACACAGAAAAAGACACTTATCATAAGCTATCACTTATAGAGGGAATGTAAAAACCGCTACACTTGAACTGAATTACAAAGGGAACAGAGTCAAACGTTTAGAAAACACACTATGGCTGCTTAACGGGAAAGGTGAGGTGGGGTGATGCATAAAACAAGGGTTTCAAATTCGCTCAGATACCGTTCCATACACCCAATATGTAATAGACAAGGCCTACTCCTTGCTCAGTGAACTGGAATCAACACCCCCTATTCACCGCACAAGAATATATCTGACTAGTAATAATCGTAAAACCTATGTATTGATATCTCTCTGGAAGTGAGCCAAGTGGGTGTAAAGCCGCATAAACACAGCCGTGAAAGGCAGCTAAACCCCATAATAAAAATAAATTACTTTTAAAAACCAGTAAAAGAAAGACAGTGAAAGAGAGAGAAATTCTTACATAATTCGTTCAGGGGCTTTGATGCAACCTGGATTGACCATATCTAGACCCACAGCTGGATGAGACATAAGGGTGGATACTCTTGGGGCTGAGAGGTTGGGTGAGGTTGGGTGAGCAAACGCAGAACCTTTAAAGTAATACTGCGTGGTACCCATCCCATGGGTCCCAAATCTCCAGGTTCAAGGGCATCTTCCTACATCGAAAACATGCATGAGAAACCCAGAATAAGGTACACCGTGTGATTTTGAAAGGTTTCTAAAACGCACCTCATTTCTCATCTCCTTGTGCTCGGGTTCGCCATTCCAGGTACTTTACTAGCAATCTCCCTACTTGGAGAATCTGCACCTTTAACCTCCTGTTCTGTACAGGTTGCAATTTGTCCTGAGGATGAACGGGAAGAGGGGCAACCAATGAGAGACTAGATCTAGGTGTTGGGACAGGCACAGGTCACTCTATTTTCCCATCAGGAAGAAGAATTAACCACAGGCTCAGCCTGCCCCCCGGAACCTGAATAGGGCCTGGGGCAATCCCGTGCTTTTGCGGCCAGCTCCCAAAAAAGACAGTTGAAAAATGGAGCTCAGGGGCACTGCCATTCACAAACCCGCAGAGTTATAAATGGTAACTCTTGTCCACAAATATATTGAGGGAAGGCAACGAAGAGGATTTGAAAGCAAGGCAGAATTGCAGGAAACATGTTTCAGGAGGTAGATTCGAATCGCCTTTAAAGCACATGAAAAGTGGCAAAACGTCGACAGTGATGCCCTTGGCCAAAAAGGGCGTATGCGTTTTTTCCTGAATATATTCAGGAAAAAACGCATACGCCCTTTTTGGCCAACCAAGCAACCTGGAAAGTCAAATCAGCGCTACAAAGAAGTCTCGCTTCCCATCGGTCAAAAGGGCCATGCTGCAAAAAGTGTCAAAACCAGAAATGCAGGACAGGCCATGGAGAAATGGCAGCCTTGCTACGCTGATGGGTGGGATGTAAATTGCCAACAGCCACTCTGGAGAAGTGTACGGTGTGTCCTGAAACATCGAAAAAACAGCTTAGGGAGCATAGGGAACGTGCACTCATGGGCGTATAAATTGGGAAAACTAAAAATCAGCAAGACACAGGCACCCCAATGTTTAGGGCTGCTATGTTGACAAGAACCTCCACTTCATGACACCTTAAATATCCCAGGAAAGAGAAAAATGGATAAAGAAGTTGTAGTCCTTATGTACAAAGGAATATCTCTCAGACATGAAATCAATGTCATAAGGCTAGTAGAAGCAAGATGAGTGGATTTAGTTATGACGATTCTAAGTGAACTAAGTCACACAGAAAAAGACACTTATCATAAGCTATCACTTATAGAGGGAATGTAAAAACCGCTACACTTGAACTGAATTACAAAGGGAACAGATTCACACGTTTAGAAAACACACTATGGCTGCTTAACGGGAAAGGTGAGGTGGGGTGATGCATAAAACAAGGGTTTCAAATTCGCTCAGATACCGTTCCATACACCCAATATGTAATAGACAAGGCCTGCTCCTTGCTCAGTGAACTGGACTCAACACCCCCTATTCACCGCACAAGAATATATCTGACTAGTAATAATCGTAAAACCTATGTATTGATATCTCTCTGGAAGTGAGCCAAGTGGGTGTAAAGCCGCATAAACACAGCCGTGAAAAGCAGCTAAACCCCATTATAAAAATAAATTACTATTAAAAAACCGTAAAACAAAGACAGTGAAAGAGAGAGAAATTCTTACAAAATTCGTTCAGGGGCTGTGATGCAACCTGGATTGACCATATCTAGACCCACACCTGGATGAGACATAAGGGTGGACACTCTTGGGGCTGAGCGGTAGGGTGAGGTTGGGTGAGCAAACTCAGACCCTTTAAAGTAATACTGCGTGGTACCCATCCCATGGGTCCCAAATCTCCAGGTTCAAGGGCATCTTCCTACATCGAAAACATGCATGAGAATCCCAGAAGATGGTACACCGTGTGATCGGGAAAGGTTTCTAAAACGCACCTCATTTCTCATCTCCTTGTGCTCGGGTTCGCCATTCCAGCTACTTTACTAGCAATCTCCCTTCTTGGAGAATCAGCACCTTTAACCTCCTGTTCTGTACAGGTTGCAATTTGTCCTGAGGATGAACGGGAAGAGGGGCAACCAATGAGAGACTAGATGTAGGTGTTGGGACAGGCACATGTCACTCTATTTTCCCATCAGGAAGAAGAATTAACCACAGGCTCAGCCTGCCGCCGGGAAGCAGAATAGTGCCTGAGGCAATCCCGCACTTCTGCGGCCACCTCCCAAAAAAGCCAGTTGAAAAATGGAGCACATGGGCACTGAAATTCACAAACCTGCAGAGTTATAAATGATAACTCTCGTCCACAAATATATTGAGGGAAGGCAACGAAGAGTATTTGAAAGCAAGGCAGAATTGCAGGAAACAGGTTTCAGGAGGTAGATTCGAATCGGCTTTAAAGCACATGAAAAGCGGCAAAACGTCGACAATGATGCCCTTGGCCAAAAAGGGCGTATGCGTTTTTTCCTGAATATATTCAGGGAAAAACGCATACGCCCTTTTTGGCCAACCAAGCAACCTGGAAAGGCAAATCAACGCTACAATGAAGTCTCGCTTCCCATCGGTCAAAAGGGACATGCTGCAAAAAGTGTAAAAACCAGAAATGCAGGACAGGCCATGGAGAAATGGCAGCCTTGCTACGCTGATGGGCGGGATGTAAATTGCCAACAGCCACTCTGGAGAAGTGTACGGTGTGTCCTGAAACATCAAAAAAACACAGCTTAGGGAGCGTAGGGCACGTCCACTCATGGGCGTATAAATTGGGAAAACTAAAAATCAGCAAGACACAGGCACCCCAAAGTTTAGGGCTGCTCTGTTGACAAGAACCTCCACTTCATGACACCTTAAGTATCCCAGGAAAGAGAAAAATGGATAAAGAAGTTGTGGTCCTTATGTACAATGGAATATCACTCAGACATGAAATCAATGTCATAAGGCTAGTAGAAGCAAGATGAGTGGATTTAGGAACGACGATTCTAAGTGAAATAAGTCACACAGAAAAAGACACTTATCATAAGCTATCACTTATAGAGGGAATATAAAAACCGCTACACTTGAACTGAATAACAAATCAGAACAGAGTCACACGTTTAGAAAACACACTATGGCTGCTTAACGGGAAAGGTGAGGTGGGGTGAGGCATAAAACAAGGGTTTCAAATTCGCTCAGATACCGTTCCATACACCCAATATGTAATAGACAAGACCTACTCCTTGCTCAGTGAACAGGACTCAACACCCCCTATTCACCGCACAAGAATATATGTGACTAGTAAGAATCTTAAAACCGATGTATTGATATCTGTCTGGAAGTGAGTCAAGTGGGTGTAAAGCCGCATAAACACAGCCGTGAAAAGCAGCTTAACCCCATTATAAAAATAAATTACTTTTAAAAACCCGTAAAACAAAGACAGTGAAAGAAAGCGAAATTATTACAAAATTCGTTCAGAGGCTGTGATGCAACCTGGATTGACCATATCTAGACCCACAGCTGGATGAGACATAAGGGTGGACACTCTTGGGGCTGAAAGGTTGGGTGAGGTTGGGTGAGCAAACGCAGACCCTTTAAAGTAATACTGCCTGGTACCCATCCCATGGGTCCCAAATCTCCAGGTTCAAGGGCATCTTCCTACATCGAAAACATGCATGAGAAACCCAGAAGATGGTACACCGTGTGATTTTGAAAGGTTTCTAATACGCACCTCATTTCTCATCTCCTTGTGCTCGGGTTCGCCTTTCCAGCTACTTTACTAGCAATCTCCCTACTTGGAGAATCAGCACCTTTAAGCTCCTGTTCCCTACAGGTTGCAATTTGTCCTGAGGTTGAACGGGAATAGGGGCAACCAATGAGAGACTAGATCTAGGTGTTGGGACAGGCACAGCTCACTCTATTTTCCCATCAGGAAGAAGAATTAAACACAGGCTCAGCCTGCCGCAGGGAACCAGAATAGGGCCTGAGGCAATCCCGTGCTTTTGCGGCCAGCTCCCAAAAAAGACAGTTGAAAAATGGAGCTCAGGGGCACTGCAATTTACAAACCTGCTGAGTTATAAATGATAACTCTCGTCCACAAATATATTGAGGGAAGGCAACGAAGAGTATTTGAAAGCAAGGCAGAATTGCAGGAAACAGGTTTCAGGAGGTAGATTCGAATCGGCTTTAAAGCACATGAAAAGCGGCAAAACGTCGACAATGATGCCCTTGGCCAAAAAGGGCGTATGCGTTTTTTCCTGAATATATTCAGGAAAAAACGCATACGCCCTTTTTGGCCAACCAAGCAACCTGGAAAGGCAAATCAGCGCTACAATGAAGTCTCGCTTCCCATCGGTCAAAAGGGACATGCTGCAAAATGTGTAAAAACCAGAAATGCAGGACAGGCCATGGAGAAATGGCAGCCTTGCTACGCTGATGGGCGGGATGTAAATTGCCAACAGCCACACTGGAGAAGTGTACGGTGTGTCCTGAAACATCGAAAAAAAACAGCTTAGGGAGCATAGGGCACGTCCACTCATGGGCGTATAAATTGGGAAAACTAAAAATCAGCAAGACACAGGCACCCCAAAGTTTAGGGCTGCTCTGTTGACAAGAACCTCCACTTCATGACACCTTAAATATCCCAGGAAAGAGAAAAATGGATAAAGAAGTTGTGGTCCTTATGTACAATGGAATATCACTCAGACATGAAATCAATGTCATAAGGCAAGTAGAAGCAAGATGAGTGGATTTAGGAACGACGATTCTAAGTGAAATAAGTCACACAGAAAAAGACACTTATCATAAGCTATCACTTATAGAGGGAATGTAAAAACCGCTACACTTGAACTGAATTACAAAACAGAACATAGTCACACGTTTAGAAAACACACTATGGCTGCTTAACGGGAAAGGTGAGGTGGGGTGATGCATAAAACAAGGGTTTCAAATTCGCTCAGACACCGTTCCATACACCCAATATGTAATAGACAAGACCTACTCCTTGCTCAGTGAACTGGACTCAACACCCCCTATTCACCGCACAAGAATATATGTGACTAGTAAGAATTGTAAAACCTATGTATTGATATCTCTCTGGAAGTGAGTCAAGTGGGTGTAAAGCCGCATAAACACAACCGTGAAAAGCAGCTAAACCCCATTAAAAAAATAAATTACTTTTAAAAACCCGTAAAACAAAGACAGTGAAAGAGAGAGAAATTCTTACAAAATTCGTTCAGAGGCTGTGATGCAACCTGGATTGACCATATCTAGACCCACAGCTGGATGAGACATAAGGGTGGACACTCTTGGGGCTGAGAGGTTTGGTGAGGTTGGGTGAGCAAACGCAGAACCTTTAAAGTAATACTGCGTGGTACCCATTCCATGGGTCCCAAATCTCCAGGTTCAAGGGCATCTTCCTACATCGAAAACATGCATGAGAAACCCAGAAGATGGTATACCGTGTGATTTTGAAAGGTTTCTAAAACGCAGCTCATTTCTCATCTCCTTGTGCTCGGGTTCGCCTTTCCAGCTAATTTACTAGCAATCTCCCTACTTGGAGAATCAGCACCTTTAAGCTCCTGTTCCCTACAGGTTGCAATTTGTCCTGAGGATGAACGGGAAGAGGGGCAACCAATGAGAGATTAGATCTAGGTGTTGGGACAGGCACAGGTCACTCTATTTTCCCATCAGGAAGAAGAATTAACCACAGGCTCAGCCTGCCGCCAGGAACCAGAATAGGGGCTGAGGCAATCCCGTGCTTTTGCGGCCAGCTCCCAAAAAAGACAGTTTGAAAATGGAGCTCAGGGGCACTGCAATTCACAAACCTGCTGAGTTATAAATGATAACTCTCGTACACAAATATATTGAGGGAAGGCAACGAAGAGGATTTGAAAGCAAGGCAGAATTGCAGGAAACAGGTTTCAGGAGGTAGATTCGAATCACCTTTAAAGCACATGAAAAGTGGCAAAACGTCGACAATGATGCCCTTGGCCAAAAAGGGCGTATGCGTTTTTTCCTGAATATATTCAGGAAAAAACGGATACGCCCTTTTTGGCCAACCAAGCAACCTGGAATGGCAAATCAGCGCTACAAAGAAGTCTCGCTTCCCATCGGTCAAAAGGGCCATGCTGCAAAAAGTGTCAAAACCAGAAATGCAGGACAGACCATGGAGAAATGGCAGCCTTGCTACGCTGATGGGCGGGATGTAAATTGCCAACAGCCACTCTGGAGAAGTGTACGGTGTGTCCTGAAACATCAAAAAAACACAGCTTAGGGAGCGTAGGGCACGTCCACTCATGGGCGTATAAATTGGGAAAACTAAAAATCAGCAAGACACAGGCACCCCAAAGTTTAGGGCTGCTCTGTTGACAAGAACCTCCACTTCATGACACCTTAAGTATCCCAGGAAAGAGAAAAATGGATAAAGAAGTTGTGGTCCTTATGTACAATGGAATATCACTCAGACATGAAATCAATGTCATAAGGCTAGTAGAAGCAAGATGAGTGGATTTAGGAACGACGATTCTAAGTGAAATAAGTCACACAGAAAAAGACACTTATCATAAGCTATCACTTATAGAGGGAATATAAAAACCGCTACACTTGAACTGAATTACAAATCAGAACAGAGTCACACGTTTAGAAAACACACTATGGCTGCTTAACGGGAAAGGTGAGGTGGGGTGAGGCATAAAACAAGGGTTTCAAATTCGCTCAGATACCGTTCCATACACCCAATATGTAATAGACAAGACCTACTCCTTGCTCAGTGAACAGGACTCAACACCCCCTATTCACCGCACAAGAATATATGTGACTAGTAAGAATCTTAAAACCTATGTATTGATATCTGTCTGGAAGTGAGTCAAGTGGGTGTAAAGCCGCATAAACACAGCCGTGAAAAGCAGCTTAACCCCATTATAAAAATAAATTACTTTTAAAAACCCGTAAAACAAAGACAGTGAAAGAAAGCGAAATTATTACAAAATTCGTTCAGAGGCTGTGATGCAACCTGGATTGACCATATCTAGACCCACAGCTGGATGAGACATAAGGGTGGACACTCTTGGGGCTGAAAGGTTGGGTGAGGTTGGGTGAGCAAACGCAGACCCTTTAAAGTAATACTGCCTGGTACCCATCCCATGGGTCCCAAATCTCCAGGTTCAAGGGCATCTTCCTACATCGAAAACATGCATGAGAAACCCAGAAGATGGTACACCGTGTGATTTTGAAAGGTTTCTAATACGCACCTCATTTCTCATCTCCTTGTGCTCGGGTTCGCCTTTCCAGCTACTTTACTAGCAATCTCCCTACTTGGAGAATCAGCACCTTTAAGCTCCTGTTCCCTACAGGTTGCAATTTGTCCTGAGGTTGAACGGGAATAGGGGCAACCAATGAGAGACTAGATCTAGGTGTTGGGACAGGCACAGCTCACTCTATTTTCCCATCAGGAAGAAGAATTAAACACAGGCTCAGCCTGCCGCAGGGAACCAGAATAGGGCCTGAGGCAATCCCGTGCTTTTGCGGCCAGCTCCCAAAAAAGACAGTTGAAAAATGGAGCTCAGGGGCACTGCAATTTACAAACCTGCTGAGTTATAAATGATAACTCTCGTCCACAAATATATTGAGGGAAGGCAACGAAGAGTATTTGAAAGCAAGGCAGAATTGCAGGAAACAGGTTTCAGGAGGTAGATTCGAATCGGCTTTAAAGCACATGAAAAGCGGCAAAACGTCGACAATGATGCCCTTGGCCAAAAAGGGCGTATGCGTTTTTTCCTGAATATATTCAGGAAAAAACGCATACGCCCTTTTTGGCCAACCAAGCAACCTGGAAAGGCAAATCAGCGCTACAATGAAGTCTCGCTTCCCATCGGTCAAAAGGGACATGCTGCAAAATGTGTAAAAACCAGAAATGCAGGACAGGCCATGGAGAAATGGCAGCCTTGCTACGCTGATGGGCGGGATGTAAATTGCCAACAGCCACACTGGAGAAGTGTACGGTGTGTCCTGAAACATCGAAAAAAAACAGCTTAGGGAGCATAGGGCACGTCCACTCATGGGCGTATAAATTGGGAAAACTAAAAATCAGCAAGACACAGGCACCCCAAAGTTTAGGGCTGCTCTGTTGACAAGAACCTCCACTTCATGACACCTTAAATATCCCAGGAAAGAGAAAAATGGATAAAGAAGTTGTGGTCCTTATGTACAATGGAATATCACTCAGACATGAAATCAATGTCATAAGGCAAGTAGAAGCAAGATGAGTGGATTTAGGAACGACGATTCTAAGTGAAATAAGTCACACAGAAAAAGACACTTATCATAAGCTATCACTTATAGAGGGAATGTAAAAACCGCTACACTTGAACTGAATTACAAAACAGAACATAGTCACACGTTTAGAAAACACACTATGGCTGCTTAACGGGAAAGGTGAGGTGGGGTGATGCATAAAACAAGGGTTTCAAATTCGCTCAGACACCGTTCCATACACCCAATATGTAATAGACAAGACCTACTCCTTGCTCAGTGAACTGGACTCAACACCCCCTATTCACCGCACAAGAATATATGTGACTAGTAAGAATTGTAAAACCTATGTATTGATATCTCTCTGGAAGTGAGTCAAGTGGGTGTAAAGCCGCATAAACACAACCGTGAAAAGCAGCTAAACCCCATTAAAAAAATAAATTACTTTTAAAAACCCGTAAAACAAAGACAGTGAAAGAGAGAGAAATTCTTACAAAATTCGTTCAGAGGCTGTGATGCAACCTGGATTGACCATATCTAGACCCACAGCTGGATGAGACATAAGGGTGGACACTCTTGGGGCTGAGAGGTTTGGTGAGGTTGGGTGAGCAAACGCAGAACCTTTAAAGTAATACTGCGTGGTACCCATTCCATGGGTCCCAAATCTCCAGGTTCAAGGGCATCTTCCTACATCGAAAACATGCATGAGAAACCCAGAAGATGGTATACCGTGTGATTTTGAAAGGTTTCTAAAACGCAGCTCATTTCTCATCTCCTTGTGCTCGGGTTCGCCTTTCCAGCTAATTTACTAGCAATCTCCCTACTTGGAGAATCAGCACCTTTAAGCTCCTGTTCCCTACAGGTTGCAATTTGTCCTGAGGATGAACGGGAAGAGGGGCAACCAATGAGAGATTAGATCTAGGTGTTGGGACAGGCACAGGTCACTCTATTTTCCCATCAGGAAGAAGAATTAACCACAGGCTCAGCCTGCCGCCAGGAACCAGAATAGGGGCTGAGGCAATCCCGTGCTTTTGCGGCCAGCTCCCAAAAAAGACAGTTTGAAAATGGAGCTCAGGGGCACTGCAATTCACAAACCTGCTGAGTTATAAATGATAACTCTCGTACACAAATATATTGAGGGAAGGCAACGAAGAGGATTTGAAAGCAAGGCAGAATTGCAGGAAACAGGTTTCAGGAGGTAGATTCGAATCACCTTTAAAGCACATGAAAAGTGGCAAAACGTCGACAATGATGCCCTTGGCCAAAAAGGGCGTATGCGTTTTTTCCTGAATATATTCAGGAAAAAACGGATACGCCCTTTTTGGCCAACCAAGCAACCTGGAATGGCAAATCAGCGCTACAAAGAAGTCTCGCTTCCCATCGGTCAAAAGGGCCATGCTGCAAAAAGTGTCAAAACCAGAAATGCAGGACAGACCATGGAGAAATGGCAGCCTTGCTACGCTGATGGGCGGGATGTAAATTGCCAACAGCCACTCTGGAGAAGTGTACGGTGTGTCCTGAAACATCAAAAAAACACAGCTTAGGGAGCGTAGGGCACGTCCACTCATGGGCGTATAAATTGGGAAAACTAAAAATCAGCAAGACACAGGCACCCCAAAGTTTAGGGCTGCTCTGTTGACAAGAACCTCCACTTCATGACACCTTAAGTATCCCAGGAAAGAGAAAAATGGATAAAGAAGTTGTGGTCCTTATGTACAATGGAATATCACTCAGACATGAAATCAATGTCATAAGGCTAGTAGAAGCAAGATGAGTGGATTTAGGAACGACGATTCTAAGTGAAATAAGTCACACAGAAAAAGACACTTATCATAAGCTATCACTTATAGAGGGAATATAAAAACCGCTACACTTGAACTGAATTACAAATCAGAACAGAGTCACACGTTTAGAAAACACACTATGGCTGCTTAACGGGAAAGGTGAGGTGGGGTGAGGCATAAAACAAGGGTTTCAAATTCGCTCAGATACCGTTCCATACACCCAATATGTAATAGACAAGACCTACTCCTTGCTCAGTGAACAGGACTCAACACCCCCTATTCACCGCACAAGAATGTATGTGACTAGTAAGAATCTTAAAACCTATGTATTGATATCTGTCTGGAAGTGAGTCAAGTGGGTGTAAAGCTGCATAAACACAGCCGTGAAAAGCAGCTAAACCCCATTATAAAAATAAATTACTTTTAAAAACCCGTAAAACAAAGACAGTGAAAGAGAGAGAAATTATTACAAAATTCGTTCAGAGGCTGTGATGCAACCTGGATTGACCATATCTAGACCCACAGCTGGATGAGACATAAGGGTGGACACTCTTGGGGCTGAAAGGTTGGGTGAGGTTGGGTGAGCAAACGCAGACCCTTTAAAGTAATACTGCGTGGTACCCATCCCATGGGTCCCAAATCTCCAGGTTCAAGGGCATCTTCCTACATCGAAAACATGCATGAGAAACCCAGAAGATTGTACACCGTGTGATTTTGAAAGGTTTCTAATATGCACCTCATTTCTCATCTCCTTGTGCTCGGGTTCGCCTTTCCAGCTACTTTACTAGCAATCTCCCTACTTGGAGAATCAGCACCTTTAAGCTCCTGTTCCCTACAGGTTGCAATTTGTCCTGAGGATGAACGGGAATAGGGGCAACCAATGAGAGACTAGATCTAGGTGTTGGGACAGGCACAGCTCACTCTATTTTCCCATCAGGAAGAAGAATTAAACACAGGCTCAGCCTGCCGCAGGGAACCAGAATAGGGCCTGAGGCAATCCCTTGCTTTTGCGGCCAGCTCCCAAAAAAGACAGTTGAAAAATGGAGCTCAGGGGCACTGCAATTTACAAAGCTGCTGAGTTATAAATGATAACTCTCGTCCACAAATATATTGAGGGAAGGCAACGAAGAGGATTTGAAAGCAAGGCAGAATTGCAGGAAACAGGTTTCAGGAGGTAGATTCGAATCGCCTTTAAAGCACATGAAAAGTGGCAAAACGTCGACAGTGATGCCCTTGGCCAAAAAGGGCGTATGCGTTTTTTCCTGAATATATTCAGGAAAAAACGCATACGCCCTTTTTGGCCAACCAAGCAACCTGGAAAGGCAAATCAGCGCTACAAAGAAGTCTCGCTTCCCATCGGTCAAAAGGGCCATGCTGCAAAAAGTGTCAAAACCAGAAATGCAGGACAGGCCATGGAGAAATGGCAGCCTTGCTACGCTGATGGGCGGGATGTAATTTGCCAACAGCCACTCTGGAGAAGTGTACGGTGTGTCCTGAAACACCGAAAAAACACAGCTTAGGGAGCATAGGGCACGTCCACTCATGGGCGTATAAATTGGGACAACTAAAAATCAGCAAGACACAGGCACCCCAATGTTTAGGTCTGCTTTGTTGACAAGAACCTCCACTTCATGACACCTTAAATATCCCAGGAAAGAGAAAAATGGATAAAGAAGTTGTGGTCCTTATGTACAAAGGAATATCACTCAGACATGATATCAATGTCATAAGGCTAGTAGAAGCAAGATGAGTGGATTTAGGTATGACGATTCTAAGTGAAATAAGTCACACAGAAAAAGACACTTATCATAAGCTCTCACTTATAGAGGGAATGTAAAAACCGCTACACTTGAACTGAATTACAAAACAGAACAGAGTCACACGTTTAGAAAACACACTATGGCTGCTTAACGGGAAAGGTGAGGTGGGGTGATGCATAAAACAAGGGTTTCAAATTCGCTCAGATACCGTTCCATACACCCAATATGTAATAGACAAGACCTACTCCTTGCTCAGTGAACTGGACTCAACACCCCCTATTCACCGCACAAGAATATATGTGACTAGTAAGAATCTTAAAACCTATGTATTGATATCTGTCTGGAAGTGAGTCAAGTGGGTGTAAAGCCGCATAAACACAGCCGTGAAAAGCAGCTAAACCCCATTATAAAAATAAATTACTTTTAAAAACCCGTAAAACAAAGACAGTGAAAGAGAGAGAAATTCTTACAAAATTCGTTCAGAGGCTGTGATGCAACCTGGATTGACCATATCTAGACCCACAGCTGGATGAGACATAAGGGTGGACACTCTTGGGGCTTAGAGTTTGGGTGAGGTTGGGTGAGCAAACGCAGACCCTTTAAAGTAATACTGTGTGGTACCCATCCCATGGGTCCCAAATCTCCAGGTTCAAGGGCATCTTCCTACATCGAAAACATGCATGAGAAACCCAGAAGATGGTACACCGTGTGATTTTGAAAGGTATCTAAAACGCACCCCATTTCTCATCTCCTTGTGCTAGGGTTCGCCTTTCCAGCTACTTTACTAGCAATCTCCCTACTTGGAGAATCAGCACCTTTAAGCTCCTGTTCCCTACAGGTTGCAATTTGTCCTGAGGATGAACGGCAAGAGGGGCAACCAATGAGAGACTAGATCTAGGTGTTGGGACAGGCACAGGTCACTCTATTTTCCCATCAGGAAGACGAATTAAACACAGGCTCAGCCTCCCGCCGGGAACCAGAATAGGGCCTGAGGCAATGCCGTGCTTTTGCGGCCAGCTACCAAAAAAGCGAGTTGAAAAATGGAGCTCAGGGACACTGCAATTCACAAACCCGCAGAGTTATAAATGATAACTGTCATCCACAGATATATTGAGGGAAGGCAACGAAGAGGATTTGAAAGCAAGGCAGAATTGCAGGAAACAGATTTCAGGAGGTAGATTCGAATCGCCATTAAAGCACATGAAAAGCGGCAAAACGTCGACAATGATGCCCTTGGCCAAAAAGGGCGTATGCGTTTTTTCCTGAATATATTCAGGAAAAAACGCATACGCCCTTTTTGGCCAACCAAGCAACCTGGAAAGGCAAATCAGCGCTACAATGAAGTCTCGCTTCCCATCGGTCAAAAGGGACATGCTGCAAAATGTGTAAAAACCAGAAATGCAGGACAGGCCATGGAGAAATGGCAGCCTTGCTACGCTGATGGGCGGGATGTAAATTGCCAACAGCCACACTGGAGAAGTGTACGGTGTGTCCTGAAACATCGAAAAAAAACAGCTTAGGGAGCATAGGGCACGTCCACTCATGGGCGTATAAATTGGGAAAACTAAAAATCAGCAAGACACAGGCACCCCAAAGTTTAGGGCTGCTCTGTTGACAAGAACCTCCACTTCATGACACCTTAAATATCCCAGGAAAGAGAAAAATGGATAAAGAAGTTGTGGTCCTTATGTACAATGGAATATCACTCAGACATGAAATCAATGTCATAAGGCAAGTAGAAGCAAGATGAGTGGATTTAGGAACGACGATTCTAAGTGAAATAAGTCACACAGAAAAAGACACTTATCATAAGCTATCACTTATAGAGGGAATGTAAAAACCGCTACACTTGAACTGAATTACAAAACAGAACATAGTCACACGTTTAGAAAACACACTATGGCTGCTTAACGGGAAAGGTGAGGTGGGGTGATGCATAAAACAAGGGTTTCAAATTCGCTCAGACACCGTTCCATACACCCAATATGTAATAGACAAGACCTACTCCTTGCTCAGTGAACTGGACTCAACACCCCCTATTCACCGCACAAGAATATATGTGACTAGTAAGAATTGTAAAACCTATGTATTGATATCTCTCTGGAAGTGAGTCAAGTGGGTGTAAAGCCGCATAAACACAACCGTGAAAAGCAGCTAAACCCCATTAAAAAAATAAATTACTTTTAAAAACCCGTAAAACAAAGACAGTGAAAGAGAGAGAAATTCTTACAAAATTCGTTCAGAGGCTGTGATGCAACCTGGATTGACCATATCTAGACCCACAGCTGGATGAGACATAAGGGTGGACACTCTTGGGGCTGAGAGGTTTGGTGAGGTTGGGTGAGCAAACGCAGAACCTTTAAAGTAATACTGCGTGGTACCCATTCCATGGGTCCCAAATCTCCAGGTTCAAGGGCATCTTCCTACATCGAAAACATGCATGAGAAACCCAGAAGATGGTATACCGTGTGATTTTGAAAGGTTTCTAAAACGCAGCTCATTTCTCATCTCCTTGTGCTCGGGTTCGCCTTTCCAGCTAATTTACTAGCAATCTCCCTACTTGGAGAATCAGCACCTTTAAGCTCCTGTTCCCTACAGGTTGCAATTTGTCCTGAGGATGAACGGGAAGAGGGGCAACCAATGAGAGATTAGATCTAGGTGTTGGGACAGGCACAGGTCACTCTATTTTCCCATCAGGAAGAAGAATTAACCACAGGCTCAGCCTGCCGCCAGGAACCAGAATAGGGGCTGAGGCAATCCCGTGCTTTTGCGGCCAGCTCCCAAAAAAGACAGTTTGAAAATGGAGCTCAGGGGCACTGCAATTCACAAACCTGCTGAGTTATAAATGATAACTCTCGTACACAAATATATTGAGGGAAGGCAACGAAGAGGATTTGAAAGCAAGGCAGAATTGCAGGAAACAGGTTTCAGGAGGTAGATTCGAATCACCTTTAAAGCACATGAAAAGTGGCAAAACGTCGACAATGATGCCCTTGGCCAAAAAGGGCGTATGCGTTTTTTCCTGAATATATTCAGGAAAAAACGGATACGCCCTTTTTGGCCAACCAAGCAACCTGGAATGGCAAATCAGCGCTACAAAGAAGTCTCGCTTCCCATCGGTCAAAAGGGCCATGCTGCAAAAAGTGTCAAAACCAGAAATGCAGGACAGACCATGGAGAAATGGCAGCCTTGCTACGCTGATGGGCGGGATGTAAATTGCCAACAGCCACTCTGGAGAAGTGTACGGTGTGTCCTGAAACATCAAAAAAACACAGCTTAGGGAGCGTAGGGCACGTCCACTCATGGGCGTATAAATTGGGAAAACTAAAAATCAGCAAGACACAGGCACCCCAAAGTTTAGGGCTGCTCTGTTGACAAGAACCTCCACTTCATGACACCTTAAGTATCCCAGGAAAGAGAAAAATGGATAAAGAAGTTGTGGTCCTTATGTACAATGGAATATCACTCAGACATGAAATCAATGTCATAAGGCTAGTAGAAGCAAGATGAGTGGATTTAGGAACGACGATTCTAAGTGAAATAAGTCACACAGAAAAAGACACTTATCATAAGCTATCACTTATAGAGGGAATATAAAAACCGCTACACTTGAACTGAATTACAAATCAGAACAGAGTCACACGTTTAGAAAACACACTATGGCTGCTTAACGGGAAAGGTGAGGTGGGGTGAGGCATAAAACAAGGGTTTCAAATTCGCTCAGATACCGTTCCATACACCCAATATGTAATAGACAAGACCTACTCCTTGCTCAGTGAACAGGACTCAACACCCCCTATTCACCGCACAAGAATGTATGTGACTAGTAAGAATCTTAAAACCTATGTATTGATATCTGTCTGGAAGTGAGTCAAGTGGGTGTAAAGCTGCATAAACACAGCCGTGAAAAGCAGCTAAACCCCATTATAAAAATAAATTACTTTTAAAAACCCGTAAAACAAAGACAGTGAAAGAGAGAGAAATTATTACAAAATTCGTTCAGAGGCTGTGATGCAACCTGGATTGACCATATCTAGACCCACAGCTGGATGAGACATAAGGGTGGACACTCTTGGGGCTGAAAGGTTGGGTGAGGTTGGGTGAGCAAACGCAGACCCTTTAAAGTAATACTGCGTGGTACCCATCCCATGGGTCCCAAATCACCAGGTTCAAGGGCATCTTCCTACATCAAAAACATGCATGAGAAACCCAGAAGATGGTACACCGTGTGATTTTGAAAGGTTTCTAATATGCACCTCATTTCTCATCTCCTTGTGCTCGGGTTCGCCTTTCCAGCTACTTTACTAGCAATCTCCCTACTTGGAGAATCAGCACCTTTAAGCTCCTGTTCCCTACAGGTTGCAATTTGTCCTGAGGATGAACGGGAATAGGGGCAACCAATGAGAGACTAGATCTAGGTGTTGGGACAGGCACAGCTCACTCTATTTTCCCATCAGGAAGAAGAATTAAACACAGGCTCAGCCTGCCGCAGGGAACCAGAATAGGGCCTGAGGCAATCCCTTGCTTTTGCGGCCAGCTCCCAAAAAAGACAGTTGAAAAATGGAGCTCAGGGGCACTGCAATTTACAAAGCTGCTGAGTTATAAATGATAACTCTCGTCCACAAATATATTGAGGGAAGGCAACGAAGAGGATTTGAAAGCAAGGCAGAATTGCAGGAAACAGGTTTCAGGAGGTAGATTCGAATCGCCTTTAAAGCACATGAAAAGTGGCAAAACGTCGACAGTGATGCCCTTGGCCAAAAAGGGCGTATGCGTTTTTTCCTGAATATATTCAGGAAAAAACGCATACGCCCTTTTTGGCCAACCAAGCAACCTGGAAAGGCAAATCAGCGCTACAAAGAAGTCTCGCTTCCCATCGGTCAAAAGGGCCATGCTGCAAAAAGTGTCAAAACCAGAAATGCAGGACAGGCCATGGAGAAATGGCAGCCTTGCTACGCTGATGGGCGGGATGTAATTTGCCAACAGCCACTCTGGAGAAGTGTACGGTGTGTCCTGAAACACCGAAAAAACACAGCTTAGGGAGCATAGGGCACGTCCACTCATGGGCGTATAAATTGGGACAACTAAAAATCAGCAAGACACAGGCACCCCAATGTTTAGGTCTGCTTTGTTGACAAGAACCTCCACTTCATGACACCTTAAATATCCCAGGAAAGAGAAAAATGGATAAAGAAGTTGTGGTCCTTATGTACAAAGGAATATCATTCAGACATGATATCAATGTCATAAGGCTAGTAGAAGCAAGATGAGTGGATTTAGGTATGACGATACTAAGTGAAATAAGTCACACAGAAAAAGACACTTATCATAAGCTCTCACTTATAGAGGGAATGTAAAAACCGCTACACTTGAACTGAATTACAAAACAGAACAGAGTCACACGTTTAGAAAACACACTATGGCTGCTTAACGGGAAAGGTGAGGTGGGGTGATGCATAAAACAAGGGTTTCAAATTCGCTCAGATACCGTTCCATACACCCAATATGTAATAGACAAGACCTACTCCTTGCTCAGTGAACTGGACTCAACACCCCCTATTCACCGCACAAGAATATATGTGACTAGTAAGAATCTTAAAACCTATGTATTGATATCTGTCTGGAAGTGAGTCAAGTGGGTGTAAAGCCGCATAAACACAGCCGTGAAAAGCAGCTAAACCCCATTATAAAAATAAATTACTTTTAAAAACCCGTAAAACAAAGACAGTGAAAGAGAGAGAAATTCTTACAAAATTCGTTCAGAGGCTGTGATGCAACCTGGATTGACCATATCTAGACCCACAGCTGGATGAGACATAAGGGTGGACACTCTTGGGGCTTAGAGTTTGGGTGAGGTTGGGTGAGCAAACGCAGACCCTTTAAAGTAATACTGTGTGGTACCCATCCCATGGGTCCCAAATCTCCAGGTTCAAGGGCATCTTCCTACATCGAAAACATGCATGAGAAACCCAGAAGATGGTACACCGTGTGATTTTGAAAGGTATCTAAAACGCACCCCATTTCTCATCTCCTTGTGCTAGGGTTCGCCTTTCCAGCTACTTTACTAGCAATCTCCCTACTTGGAGAATCAGCACCTTTAAGCTCCTGTTCCCTACAGGTTGCAATTTGTCCTGAGGATGAACGGCAAGAGGGGCAACCAATGAGAGACTAGATCTAGGTGTTGGGACAGGCACAGGTCACTCTATTTTCCCATCAGGAAGACGAATTAAACACAGGCTCAGCCTCCCGCCGGGAACCAGAATAGGGCCTGAGGCAATGCCGTGCTTTTGCGGCCAGCTACCAAAAAAGCGAGTTGAAAAATGGAGCTCAGGGACACTGCAATTCACAAACCCGCAGAGTTATAAATGATAACTGTCATCCACAGATATATTGAGGGAAGGCAACGAAGAGGATTTGAAAGCAAGGCAGAATTGCAGGAAACAGATTTCAGGAGGTAGATTCGAATCGCCATTAAAGCACATGAAAAGCGGCAAAACGTCCTCAATGATGCCCTTGGCCAAAAAGGGCGTATGCGTTTTTTCCTGAATATATTCAGGAAAAAACGCATACGCCCTTTTTGGCCAACCAAGCAACATGGAAATGCAAATAAGCGCTACAAAGAAGTTTCGCTTCCCATCGGTCAAAAGGGTCATGCTGCAAAAAGTGTCAAAACCAGAAATGCAGGACAGGCCATGGAGAAATGGCAGCCTTGCTACGCTGATGGGCGGGATGTAAATTGCCAACAGCCACTCTGAAGAAGTGTACGGTGTGTCCTGAAACATCGAAAAAACACAGTTAGGGAGCATAGGGCACGTCCACTCATGGGCGTATAAATTGGGAAAACTAAAAATCAGCAAGACACAGGCACCCCAAAGTTTAGGGCTGCTCTGTTGACAAGAACCTCCACTTCATGACACCTTAAATATCCCAGGAAAGAGAAAAATGGATAAAGAAATTGTGGTCCTTATGTACAATGGAATATCACTCAGACATGAAATCAATGTCATAAGGCTAGTAGAAGCAAGATGAGTGGATTTAGGTACGACGATTCTAAGTGAAATAAGTCACACAGAAAAAGACACTTATCATAAGCTATCACTTATAGAGGGAATGTAAAAACCGCTACACTTGAACTGAATTACAAAACAGAACAGAGTCACACGTTTAGAAAACACACTATGGCTGCTTAACGGGAAAGGTGAGGTGGGGTGAGGCATAAAACAAGGGTTTCAAATTCGCTCAGATACCGTTCCATACACCCAATATGTAATAGACAAGACCTACTCCTTGCTCAGTGAACAGGACTCAACACCCCCTATTCACCGCACAAGAATATATGTGACTAGTAAGAATCTTAAAACCTATGTATTGATATCTGTCTGGAAGTGAGTCAAGTGGGTGTAAAGCCGCATAAACACAGCCGTGAAAAGCAGCTAAACCCCATTATAAAAATAAATTACTTTTAAAAACCCGTAAAACAAAGACAGTGAAAGAGAGAGAAATTCTTACAAAATTCGTTCAGAGGCTGTGATGCAACCTGGATTGACCATATCTAGACCCACAGCTGGATGAGACATAAGGGTGGACACTCTTGGGGCTGAAAGGTTGGGTGAGGTTGGGTGAGCAAACGCAGACCCTTTAAAGTAATACTGCCTGGTACCCATCCCATGGGTCCCAAATCTCCAGGTTCAAGGGCATCTTCCTACATCGAAAACATGCATGAGAAACCCAGAAGATGGTACACCGTGTGATTTTGAAAGGTTTCTAATACGCACCTCATTTCTCATCTCCTTGTGCTCGGGTTCGCCTTTCCAGCTACTTTACTAGCAATCTCCCTACTTGGAGAATCAGCACCTTTAAGCTCCTGTTCCCTACAGGTTGCAATTTGTCCTGAGGATGAACGGGAATAGGGGCAACCAATGAGAGATTAGATCTAGGTGTTGGGACAGGCACAGCTCACTCTATTTTCCCATCAGGAAGAAGAATTAAACACAGGCTCAGCCTGCCGCAGGGAACCAGAATAGGGCCTGAGGCAATCCCGTGCTTTTGCGGCCAGCTCCCAAAAAAGACAGTTGAAAAATGGAGCTTAGGGGCACTGCAATTTACAAACCTGCTGAGTTATAAATGATAACTCTCGTCCACAAATATATTGAGGGAAGGCAACGAAGAGGATTTGAAAGCAAGGCAGAATTGCAGGAAACAGGTTTCAGGAGGTAGATTCGAATCGCCTTTAAAGCACATGAAAAGTGGCAAAACGTCGACAGTGATGCCCTTGGCCAAAAAGGGCGTATGCGTTTTTTCCTGAATATATTCAGGAAAAAACGCATACGCCCTTTTTGGCCAACCAAGCAACCTGGAAATGCAAATCAGCGCTAAAAAGAAGTCTCGCTTCCCATCAGTCAAAAGGGCCATGCTGCAAAATTGTCAAAACCAGAAATGCAGGACAGGCCATGGAGAAATGGCAGCCTTGCTACGCTGATGGGCGGGATGTAATTTGCCAACAGCCACTCTGGAGAAGTGTACGGTGTGTCCTGAAACATCGAAAAAACACAGCTTAGGGAGCATAGGGCACGTCCACTCATGGGCGTATAAATTGGGACAACTAAAAATCAGCAAGACACAGGCACCCCAATGTTTAGGGCTGCTTTGTTGACAAGAACCTCCACTTCATGACACCTTAAATATCCCAGGAAAGAGAAAAATGGATAAAGAAGTTGTGGTCCTTATGTACAAAGGAATATCACTCAGACATGATATCAATGTCATAAGGCTAGTAGAAGCAAGATGAGTGGATTTAGGTATGACGATTCTAAGTGAAATAAGTCACACAGAAAAAGACACTTATCATAAGCTCTCACTTATAGAGGGAATGTAAAAACCGCTACACTTGAACTGAATTACAAAACAGAACAGAGTCACACGTTTAGAAAACACACTATGGCTGCTTAACGGGAAAGGTGAGGTGGGGTGATGCATAAAACAAGGGTTTCAAATTCGCTCAGATACCGTTCCATACACCCAATATGTAATAGACAAGACCTACTCCTTGCTCAGTGAACTGGACTCAACTCCCCCTATTCACCGCACAAGAATATATGTGACTAGTAAGAATCTTAAAACCTATGTATTGATATCTGTCTGGAAGTGAGTCAAGTGGGTGTAAAGCCGCATAAACACAGCCGTGAAAAGCAGCTAAACCCCATTATAAAAATAAATTACTTTTAAAAACCCGTAAAACAAAGACAGTGAAAGAGAGAGAAATTCTTACAAAATTCGTTCAGAGGCTGTGATGCAACCTGGATTGACCATATCAACACCCACAGCTGGATGAGACATAAGGGTGGACACTCTTGGGGCTTAGAGGTTGGGTGAGGTTGGGTGAGCAAACGCAGACCCTTTAAAGTAATACTGTGTGGTACCCATCCCATGGGTCCCAAATCTCCAGGTTCAAGGGCATCTTCCTACATCGAAAACATGCATGAGAAACCCAGAAGATGGTACACCATGTGATTTTGAAAGGTTTCTAAAACGCACCCCATTTCTCATCTCCTTGTGCTAGGGTTCGCCTTTCCAGCTACTTTACTAGCAATCTCCCTACTTGGAGAATCAGCACCTTTAAGCTCCTGTTCCCTACAGGTTGCAATTTGTCCTGAGGATGAACGGGAAGAGGGGCAACCAATGAGAGACTAGATGTAGGTGTTGGGACAGGCACAGCTCACTCTATTTTCCCATCGGGAAAAAGAATTAACCACAGGCTCAGCATGCCGCCCAGAAGCAGAATAGGGCCTGAGGCAATCCCGCGCTTTTGCGGCCAGCTCCCAAAAAAGCCAGTTGAAAAATGGAGCTCAGGGACACTGCAATTCACAAACCCGCAGAGCTATAAATGATAACTCTCATCCACAGATATATTGAGGGAAGGCAACGAAGAGGATTTGAAAGCAAGGCAGAATTGCAGGAAACAGTTTTCAGGAGGTAGATTCAAATCGCCTTAAAAGCACATGAAAAGTGGTAAAACGTCGACAATAATGCCCTTGGTCAAACAGGGCGTATGCGTTTTTTCCTGAATATATTCAGGAAAAAACGCATACGCCCTTTTTGGCCAACCAAGCAACCTGGAAAGGCTAATCAGCGCTACAAAGAAGTCTCGTTTCCATCGGTCAAAAGGGCCATGCTGCAAAAAGTGTCAAAACCAGAAATGCAGGACAGGCCATGGAGAAATGGCAGCCTTGCTACGCTGATGGGCGGGATGTAAATTGCCAACAGCCACTCTGGAGAAGTGTACGGTGTGTCCTGAAACATCGAAAAAACACAGCTTAGGGAGCATAGGGCACGTCCTCTCATGGGCGTATAAATTGGGAAAACTAAAAATCAGCAAGACACAGGTACCCCAAAGTTTAGGGCTGCTCTGTTGACAAGAACCTCCACTTCATGACACCTTAAATATCCCAGGAAAGAGAAAAATGGATAAAGAAGTTGTGGTCCTTATGTACAATGGAATATCACTCAGACATGAAATCAATGTCATAACGCTAGTAGAAGCAAGATGAGTGGATTTAGGTACGATGATTCTAAGTGAAATAAGTCACACAGAAAAAGACACTTATCATAAGCTATCACTTATAGAGGGAATGTAAAAACCGCTACACTTGAACTGAATTACAAAACAGAACAGAGTCACACGTTTAGAAAACACACTATGCCTGCTTAACGGGAAAGGTGAGGTGGGGTGAGGCATAAAACAAGGGTTTCAAATTCGCTCAGATACCGTTCCATACACCCAATATGTAATAGACAAGACCTACTCCTTGCTCAGTGAACAGGACTCAACACCCCCTATTCACCGCACAAGAATATATGTGACTAGTAAGAATCTTAAAACCTATGTATTGATATCTGTCTGGAAGTGAGTCAAGTGGGTGTAAAGACGCATAAACACAGCCGTGAAAAGCAGCTAAACCCCATTATAAAAATAAATTACTTTTAAAAACCCGTAAAACAAAGACAGTGAAAGAGAGAGAAATTCTTACAAAATTCGTTCAGAGGCTGTGATGCAACCTGGATTGACCATATCTAGACCCACAGCTGGATGAGACATAAGGGTGGACACTCTTGGGGCTGAAAGGTTGGGTGAGGCTGGGTGAGCAAACGCAGACCCTTTAAAGTAATACTGCCTGGTACCCATCCCATGGGTCCCAAATCTCCAGGTTCAAGGGCATCTTCCTACATCGAAAACATGCATGAGAAACCCAGAAGATGGTACACCGTGTGATTTTGAAAGGTTTCTAATACGCACCTCATTTCTCATCTCCTTGTGCTCGGGTTCGCCTTTCCAGCTACTTTACTAGCAATCTCCCTACTTGGAGAATCAGCACCTTTAAGCTCCTGTTCCCTACAGGTTGCAATTTGTCCTGAGGATGAACGGGAAGAGGGGCAACCAATGAGAGACTAGATGTAGGTGTTGGGACAGGCACAGCTCACTCTATTTTCCCATCGGGAAAAAGAATTAACCACAGGCTCAGCCTGCCGCCCAGAAGCAGAATAGGGCCTGAGGCAATCCCGCGCTTTTGCGGCCAGCTCCCAAAAAAGCCAGTTGAAAAATGGAGCTCAGGGACACTGCAATTCACAAACCCGCAGAGCTATAAATGATAACTCTCATCCACAGATATATTGAGGGAAGGCAACGAAGAGGATTTGAAAGCAAGGCAGAATTGCAGAAAACAGTTTTCAGGAGGTAGATTCAAATCGCCTTAAAAGCACATGAAAAGTGGTAAAACGTCGACAATAATGCCCTTGGCCAAAAAGGGCGTATGCGATTTTTCCTGAATATATTCAGGAAAAAACGCATACGCCCTTTTTGGCCAACCAAGCAACCTGGAAAGGCTAATCAGCGCTACAAAGAAGTCTCGTTTCCATCGGTCAAAAGGGCCATGCTGCAAAAAGTGTCAAAACCAGAAATGCAGGACAGGCCATGGAGAAATGGCAGCCTTGCTACGCTGATGGGCGGGATGTAAATTGCCAACAGCCACTCTGGAGAAGTGTACGGTGTGTCCTGAAACATCGAAAAAACACAGCTTAGGGAGCATAGGGCACGTCCTCTCATGGGCGTATAAATTGGGAAAACTAAAAATCAGCAAGACACACGTACCCCAAAGTTTAGGGCTGCTCTGTTGACAAGAACCTCCACTTCATGACACCTTAAATATCCCAGGAAAGAGAAAAATGGATAAAGAAGTTGTGGTCCTTATGTACAATGGAATATCACTCAGACATGAAATCAATGTCATAACGCTAGTAGAAGCAAGATGATTGGATTTAGGTACGATGATTCTAAGTGAAATAAGTCACACAGAAAAAGACACTTATCATAAGCTATCACTTATAGAGGGAATGTAAAAACCGCTACACTTGAACTGAATTACAAAACAGAACAGAGTCACACGTTTAGAAAACACACTATGGCTGCTTAACGGGAAAGGTGAGGTGGGGTGAGGCATAAAACAAGGGTTTCAAATTCGCTCAGATACCGTTCCATACACCCAATATGTAATAGACAAGACCTACTCCTTGCTCAGTGAACTGGACTCAACACCCCCTATTCACCGCACAAGAATATATGTGACTAGTAAGAATCTTAAAACCTATGTATTGATATCTGTCTGGAAGTGAGTCAAGTGGGTGTAAAGCTGCATAAACACAGCCGTGAAAAGCAGCTAAACCCCATTATAAAAATAAATTACTTTTAAAAACCCGTAAAACAAAGACAGTGAAAGCGAGAGAAATTATTACAAAATTCGTTCATAGGTTCTGATGCAACCTGGATTGACCATATCTAGACCCACAGCTGGATGAGACATAAGGGTGGACACTCTTGGGGCTTAACGGTTGGGTGAGGTTGGGTGAGCAAACGCAGACCCTTTAAAGTAATACTGCCTGGTATCCATCCCATGGGTCCCAAATCTCCAGGTTCAAGGGCATCTTCCTACATCGAAAACATGCATGAGAAACCCAGAAGATGGTACACCGTGTGATTTTGAAAGGTTTCTAATACGCACCTCATTTCTCATCTCCTTGTGCTCGGGTTCGCCTTTCCAGCTACTTTACGAGCAATCTCCCTACTTGGAGAATCAGCACCTTTAAGCTCCTGTTCCCTACAGGTTGCAATTTGTCCTGAGGATGAACGGGAAGAGGGGCAACCAATGAGAGACTAGATATAGGTGTTGGGACAGGCACAGCTCACTCTATTTTCCCATCGGTAAGAAGAATTAACCACAGGCTCAGCCTGCTGCCCAGAAGCAGAATAGGGCCTGAGGCAATTCCGCGCTTTTGCGGCCAGCTCCCAAAAAAGCCAGTTGAAAAATGGAGCTCAGGGACACTGCAATTCACAAACCCGCAGAGCTATAAATGATAACTCTCATCCACAGATATATTGAGGGAAGGCAACGAAGAGGATTTGAAAGCAAGGCAGAATTGCAGGAAACAGGTTTCAGGAGGTAGATTCGAATCGCCTTTAAAGCACATGAAAAGTGGTAAAACGTCGACAATGATGCCCTTGGCCAAACAGGGCGTATGCGTTTTTTCCTGAATATATTCAGGAAAAAACGCATACGCCCTGTTTGGCCAACCAAGCAACCTGGAAAGGCTAATCAGCGCTACAAAGAAGTCTCGCTTCCCATCGGTCAAAAGGGCCATGCTGCAAAAAGTGTCAAAACCAGAAATGCAGGACAGGCCCTGGAGAAATGGCAGCCTTGCTACTCTGATGGGCGGGATGTAAATTGCCAACAGCCACTCTGGAGAAGTGTAAGGTGTGTCCTGAAACATTGAAAAAACACAGCTCTAGGAGCATAGGGCACGTCCTCTCATGGGCGTATAAATTGGGAAAACTAAAAATCAGCAAGACACAGGCACCCCAAAGTTTAGGGCTGCTCTGTTGACAAGAACCTCCACTTCATGACACCTTAAATATCCCAGGAAAGAGAAAAATGGATAAAGAAGTTGTGGTCCTTATGTACAATGGAATATCACTCAGACATGAAATCAATGTCATAAGGCTAGTAGAAGCAAGATGAGTGGATTTAGGTACGACGATTCTAAGTGAAATAAGTCACACAGAAAAAGACACTTATCATAAGCTATCACTTATAGAGGGAATGTAAAAACCGCTACACTTGAACTGAATTACAAAACAGAACAGAGTCACACGTTTAGAAAACACACTATGGCTGCTTAACGGGAAAGGTGAGGTGGGGTGAGGCATAAAACAAGGGTTTCAAATTCGCTCAGATACCGTTCCATACACCCAATATGTAATAGACAAGACCTACTCCTTGCTCAGTGAACAGGACTCAACACCCCCTATTCACCGCACAAGAATATATGTGACTAGTAAGAATCTTAAAACCTATGTATTGATATCTGTCTGGAAGTGAGTCAAGTGGGTGTAAAGCCGCATAAACACAGCCGTGAAAAGCAGCTAAACCCCATTATAAAAATAAATTACTTTTAAAAACCCGTAAAACAAAGACAGTGAAAGAGAGAGAAATTCTTACAAAATTCGTTCAGAGGCTGTGATGCAACCTGGATTGACCATATCTAGACCCACAGCTGGATGAGACATAAGGGTGGACACTCTTGGGGCTGAAAGGTTGGGTGAGGTTGGGTGAGCAAACGCAGACCCTTTAAAGTAATACTGCCTGGTACCCATCCCATGGGTCCCAAATCTCCAGGTTCAAGGGCATCTTCCTACATCGAAAACATGCATGAGAAACCCAGAAGATGGTACACCATGTGATTTTGAAAGGTTTCTAATACGCACCACATTTCTCATCTCCTTGTGCTCGGGTTCACCTTTCCAGCTACTTTACTAGCAATCTCCCTACTTGGAGAATCAGCACCTTTAAGCTCCTGTTCCCTACAGGTTGCAATTTGTCCTGAGGATGAACGGGAAGAGGGGCAACCAATGAGAGACTAGATGTAGGTGTTGGGACAGGCACAGCTCACTCTATTTTCCCATCGGTAAGAAGAATTAACCACAGGCTCAGCCTGCCGCCCAGAAGCAGAATAGGGCCTTAGGCAATTCCGCGCTTTTGCGGCCAGCTCCCAAAAAAGCCAGTTGAAAAATGGAGCTCAGGGACACTGCAATTCACAAACCCGCAGAGCTATAAATGATAACTCTCATCCACAGATATATTGAGGGAAGGCAACGAAGAGGATTTGAAAGCAAGGCAGAATTGCAGGAAACAGGTTTCAGGAGGTAGATTCAAATCGCCTTAAAAGCACATGAAAAGTGGTAAAACGTCGACAATAATGCCCTTGGCCAAACAGGGCGTATGCGTTTTTTCCTGAATATATTCAGGAAAAAACGCATACGCCCTTTTTGGCCAACCAAGCAACCTGGAAAGGCTAATCAGCGCTACAAAGAAGTCTCGCTTCCCATCGGTCAAAAGGGCCATGCTGCAAAAAGTGTCAAAACCAGAAATGCAGGACAGGCCATGGAGAAATGGCAGCCTTGCTACGCTGATGGGCGGAATGTAAATTGCCAACAGCCACTCTGGAGAAGTGTACGGTGTGTCCTGAAACATCGAAAAAACACAGCTTAGGGAGCATAGGGCACGTCCTCTCATGGGCGTATAAATTGGGAAAACTAAAAATCAGCAAGACACAGGCACCCCAAAGTTTAGGGCTGCTCTGTTGACAAGAACCTCCACTTCATGACACCTGAAATATCCCAGGAAAGAGAAAAATGGATAAAGAAGTTTTGGTCCTTATGTACAATGGAATATCACTCAGACATGAAATCAATGTCATAAGGCTAGTAGAAGCAAGATGAGTGGATTTAGGTACGACGATTCTAAGTGAAATAAGTCACACAGAAAAAGACACTTATCATAAGCTATCACTTATAGAGGGAATGTAAAAACCGCTACACTTGAACTGAATTACAAAACAGAACAGAGTCACACGTTTAGAAAACACACTATGGCTGCTTAACGGGAAAGGTGAGGTGGGGTGAGGCATAAAACAAGGGTTTCAAATTCGCTCAGATACCGTTCCATACACCCAATATGTAATAGACAAGACCTACTCCTTGCTCAGTGAACAGGACTCAACACCCCCTATTCACCGCACAAGAATATATGTGACTAGTAAGAATCTTAAAACCTATGTATTGATATCTGTCTGGAAGTGAGTCAAGTGGGTGTAAAGCCGCATAAACACAGCCGTGAAAAGCAGCTAAACCCCATTATAAAAATAAATTACTTTTAAAAACCCGTAAAACAAAGACAGTGAAAGAGAGAGAAATTCTTACAAAATTCGTTCAGAGGCTGTGATGCAACCTGGATTGACCATATCTAGACCCACAGCTGGATGAGACATAAGGGTGGACACTCTTGGGGCTGAAAGGTTGGGTGAGGCTGGGTGAGCAAATGCAGACCCTTTAAAGTAATACTGCCTGGTACCCATCCCATGGGTCCCAAATCTCCAGGTTCAAGGGCATCTTCCTACATCGAAAACATGCATGAGAAACCCAGAAGATGGTACACCGTGTGATTTTGAAAGGTTTCTAATACGCACCTCATTTCTCATCTCCTTGTGCTCGGGTTCGCCTTTCCAGCTACTTTACTAGCAATCTCCCTACTTGGAGAATCAGCACCTTTAAGCTCCTGTTCCCTACAGGTTGCAATTTGTCCTGAGGATGAACGGGAAGAGGGGCAACCAATGAGAGACTAGATGTAGGTGTTGGGACAGGCACAGCTCACTCTATTTTCCCATCGGGAAAAAGAATTAACCACAGGCTCAGCCTGCCGCCCAGAAGCAGAATAGGGCCTGAGGCAATCCCGCGCTTTTGCGGCCAGCTCCCAAAAAAGCCAGTTGAAAAATGGAGCTCAGGGACACTGCAATTCACAAACCCGCAGAGCTATAAATGATAACTCTCATCCACAGATATATTGAGGGAAGGCAACGAAGAGGATTTGAAAGCAAGGCAGGATTGCAGGAAACAGGTATCAGGAGGTAGATTCGAATCGCCTTTAAAGCACATGAAAAGTGGTAAAACGTCGACAATGATGCCCTTGGCCAAACAGGGCGTATGCGTTTTTTCCTGAATATATTCAGGAAAAAACGCATACGCCCTTTTTGGCCAACCAAGCAACCTGGAAAGGCTAATCAGCGCTACAAAGAAGTCTCGTTTCCATCGGTCAAAAGGGCCATGCTGCAAAAAGTGTCAAAACCAGAAATGCAGGACAGGCCATGGAGAAATGGCAGACTTGCTACGCTGATGGGCGGGATGTAAATTGCCAACAGCCACTCTGGAGAAGTGTACGGTGTGTCCTGAAACATCGAAAAAACACAGCTTAGGGAGCATAGGGCACGTCCTCTCATGGGCGTATAAATTGGGAAAACTAAAAATCAGCAAGACACAGGTACCCCAAAGTTTAGGGCTGCTCTGTTGACAAGAACCTCCACTTCATGACACCTTAAATATCCCAGGAAAGAGAAAAATGGATAAAGAAGTTGTGGTCCTTATGTACAATGGAATATCACTCAGACATGAAATCAATGTCATAACGCTAGTAGAAGCAAGATGAGTGGATTTAGGTACGATGATTCTAAGTGAAATAAGTCACACAGAAAAAGACACTTATCATAAGCTATCACTTATAGAGGGAATGTAAAAACCGCTACACTTGAACTGAATTACAAAACAGAACAGAGTCACACGTTTAGAAAACACACTATGCCTGCTTAACGGGAAAGGTGAGGTGGGGTGAGGCATAAAACAAGGGTTTCAAATTCGCTCAGATACCGTTCCATACACCCAATATGTAATAGACAAGACCTACTCCTTGCTCAGTGAACAGGACTCAACACCCCCTATTCACCGCACAAGAATATATGTGACTAGTAAGAATCTTAAAACCTATGTATTGATATCTGTCTGGAAGTGAGTCAAGTGGGTGTAAAGACGCATAAACACAGCCGTGAAAAGCAGCTAAACCCCATTATAAAAATAAATTACTTTTAAAAACCCGTAAAACAAAGACAGTGAAAGAGAGAGAAATTCTTACAAAATTCGTTCAGAGGCTGTGATGCAACCTGGATTGACCATATCTAGACCCACAGCTGGATGAGACATAAGGGTGGACACTCTTGGGGCTGAAAGGTTGGGTGAGGCTGGGTGAGCAAACGCAGACCCTTTAAAGTAATACTGCCTGGTACCCATCCCATGGGTCCCAAATCTCCAGGTTCAAGGGCATCTTCCTACATCGAAAACATGCATGAGAAACCCAGAAGATGGTACACCGTGTGATTTTGAAAGGTTTCTAATACGCACCTCATTTCTCATCTCCTTGTGCTCGGGTTCGCCTTTCCAGCTACTTTACTAGCAATCTCCCTACTTGGAGAATCAGCACCTTTAAGCTCCTGTTCCCTACAGGTTGCAATTTGTCCTGAGGATGAACGGGAAGAGGGGCAACCAATGAGAGACTAGATGTAGGTGTTGGGACAGGCACAGCTCACTCTATTTTCCCATCGGGAAAAAGAATTAACCACAGGCTCAGCCTGCCGCCCAGAAGCAGAATAGGGCCTGAGGCAATCCCGCGCTTTTGCGGCCAGCTCCCAAAAAAGCCAGTTGAAAAATGGAGCTCAGGGACACTGCAATTCACAAACCCGCAGAGCTATAAATGATAACTCTCATCCACAGATATATTGAGGGAAGGCAACGAAGAGGATTTGAAAGCAAGGCAGAATTGCAGGAAACAGTTTTCAGGAGGTAGATTCAAATCGCCTTAAAAGCACATGAAAAGTGGTAAAACGTCGACAATAATGCCCTTGGCCAAAAAGGGCGTATGCGATTTTTCCTGAATATATTCAGGAAAAAACGCATACGCCCTTTTTGGCCAACCAAGCAACCTGGAAAGGCTAATCAGCGCTACAAAGAAGTCTCGTTTCCATCGGTCAAAAGGGCCATGCTGCAAAAAGTGTCAAAACCAGAAATGCAGGACAGGCCATGGAGAAATGGCAGCCTTGCTACGCTGATGGGCGGGATGTAAATTGCCAACAGCCACTCTGGAGAAGTGTACGGTGTGTCCTGAAACATCGAAAAAACACAGCTTAGGGAGCATAGGGCACGTCCTCTCATGGGCGTATAAATTGGGAAAACTAAAAATCAGCAAGACACAGGTACCCCAAAGTTTAGGGCTGCTCTGTTGACAAGAACCTCCACTTCATGACACCTTAAATATCCCAGGAAAGAGAAAAATGGATAAAGAAGTTGTGGTCCTTATGTACAATGGAATATCACTCAGACATGAAATCAATGTCATAACGCTAGTAGAAGCAAGATGATTGGATTTAGGTACGATGATTCTAAGTGAAATAAGTCACACAGAAAAAGACACTTATCATAAGCTATCACTTATAGAGGGAATGTAAAAACCGCTACACTTGAACTGAATTACAAAACAGAACAGAGTCACACGTTTAGAAAACACACTATGGCTGCTTAACGGGAAAGGTGAGGTGGGGTGAGGCATAAAACAAGGGTTTCAAATTCGCTCAGATACCGTTCCATACACCCAATATGTAATAGACAAGACCTACTCCTTGCTCAGTGAACTGGACTCAACACCCCCTATTCACCGCACAAGAATATATGTGACTAGTAAGAATCTTAAAACCTATGTATTGATATCTGTCTGGAAGTGAGTCAAGTGGGTGTAAAGCTGCATAAACACAGCCGTGAAAAGCAGCTAAACCCCATTATAAAAATAAATTACTTTTAAAAACCCGTAAAACAAAGACAGTGAAAGCGAGAGAAATTATTACAAAATTCGTTCATAGGTTCTGATGCAACCTGGATTGACCATATCTAGACCCACAGCTGGATGAGACATAAGGGTGGACACTCTTGGGGCTTAACGGTTGGGTGAGGTTGGGTGAGCAAACGCAGACCCTTTAAAGTAATACTGCCTGGTATCCATCCCATGGGTCCCAAATCTCCAGGTTCAAGGGCATCTTCCTACATCGAAAACATGCATGAGAAACCCAGAAGATGGTACACCGTGTGATTTTGAAAGGTTTCTAATACGCACCTCATTTCTCATCTCCTTGTGCTCGGGTTCGCCTTTCCAGCTACTTTACGAGCAATCTCCCTACTTGGAGAATCAGCACCTTTAAGCTCCTGTTCCCTACAGGTTGCAATTTGTCCTGAGGATGAACGGGAAGAGGGGAAACCAATGAGAGACTAGATCTTGGTGTTGGGACAGGCACAGGTCACTCTATTTTCCCATCGGGAAGAAGAATTAACCACAGGCTCAGCCTGCCGCCCAGAAGCAGAATAGGGCCTGAGGCAATCCCGCGCTTTTGCGGCCAGCTCCCAAAAAAGCCAGTTGAAAAATGGAGCTCAGGGACACTGCAATTCACAAACCCGCAGAGCTATAAATGATAACTCTCATCCACAGATATATTGAGGGAAGGCAACGAAGAGGATTTGAAAGCAAGGCAGAATTGCAGGAAACAGGTTTCAGGAAGTAGATTCGAATCGCCTTTAAAGCACATGAAAAGTGGTAAAACGTCGACAATGATGCCCTTGGCCAAACAGGGCGTATGCGTTTTTTCCTGAATATATTCAGGAAAAAACGCATACGCCCTGTTTGGCCAACCAAGCAACCTGGAAAGGCTAATCAGCGCTACAAAGAAGTCTCGCTTCCCATCGGTCAAAAGGGCCATGCTGCAAAAAGTGTCAAAACCAGAAATGCAGGACAGGCCCTGGAGAAATGGCAGCCTTGCTACTCTGATGGGCGGGATGTAAATTGCCAACAGCCACTCTGGAGAAGTGTAAGGTGTGTCCTGAAACATTGAAAAAACACAGCTCTAGGAGCATAGGGCACGTCCTCTCATGGGCGTATAAATTGGGAAAACTAAAAATCAGCAAGACACAGGCACCCCAAAGTTTAGGGCTGCTCTGTTGACAAGAACCTCCACTTCATGACACCTTAAATATCCCAGGAAAGAGAAAAATGGATAAAGAAGTTGTGGTCCTTATGTACAATGGAATATCACTCAGACATGAAATCAATGTCATAAGGCTAGTAGAAGCAAGATGAGTGGATTTAGGTACGACGATTCTAAGTGAAATAAGTCACACAGAAAAAGACACTTATCATAAGCTATCACTTATAGAGGGAATGTAAAAACCGCTACACTTGAACTGAATTACAAAACAGAACAGAGTCACACGTTTAGAAAACACACTATGGCTGCTTAACGGGAAAGGTGAGGTGGGGTGAGGCATAAAACAAGGGTTTCAAATTCGCTCAGATACCGTTCCATACACCCAATATGTAATAGACAAGACCTACTCCTTGCTCAGTGAACAGGACTCAACACCCCCTATTCACCGCACAAGAATATATGTGACTAGTAAGAATCTTAAAACCTATGTATTGATATCTGTCTGGAAGTGAGTCAAGTGGGTGTAAAGCCGCATAAACACAGCCGTGAAAAGCAGCTAAACCCCATTATAAAAATAAATTACTTTTAAAAACCCGTAAAACAAAGACAGTGAAAGAGAGAGAAATTCTTACAAAATTCGTTCAGAGGCTGTGATGCAACCTGGATTGACCATATCTAGACCCACAGCTGGATGAGACATAAGGGTGGACACTCTTGGGGCTGAAAGGTTGGGTGAGGTTGGGTGAGCAAACGCAGACCCTTTAAAGTAATACTGCCTGGTACCCATCCCATGGGTCCCAAATCTCCAGGTTCAAGGGCATCTTCCTACATCGAAAACATGCATGAGAAACCCAGAAGATGGTACACCATGTGATTTTGAAAGGTTTCTAATACGCACCTCATTTCTCATCTCCTTGTGCTCGGGTTCACCTTTCCAGCTACTTTACTAGCAATCTCCCTACTTGGAGAATCAGCACCTTTAAGCTCCTGTTCCCTACAGGTTGCAATTTGTCCTGAGGATGAACGGGAAGAGGGGCAACCAATGAGAGACTAGATGTAGGTGTTGGGACAGGCACAGCTCACTCTATTTTCCCATCGGTAAGAAGAATTAACCACAGGCTCAGCCTGCCGCCCAGAAGCAGAATAGGGCCTTAGGCAATTCCGCGCTTTTGCGGCCAGCTCCCAAAAAAGCCAGTTGAAAAATGGAGCTCAGGGACACTGCAATTCACAAACCCGCAGAGCTATAAATGATAACTCTCATCCACAGATATATTGAGGGAAGGCAACGAAGAGGATTTGAAAGCAAGGCAGAATTGCAGGAAACAGGTTTCAGGAGGTAGATTCAAATCGCCTTAAAAGCACATGAAAAGTGGTAAAACGTCGACAATAATGCCCTTGGCCAAACAGGGCGTATGCGTTTTTTCCTGAATATATTCAGGAAAAAACGCATACGCCCTGTTTGGCCAACCAAGCAACCTGGAAAGGCTAATCAGCGCTACAAAGAAGTCTCGCTTCCCATCGGTCAAAAGGGCCATGCTGCAAAAAGTGTCAAAACCAGAAATGCAGGACAGGCCATGGAGAAATGGCAGCCTTGCTACGCTGATGGGCGGGATGTAAATTGCCAACAGCCACTCTGGAGAAGTGTACGGTGTGTCCTGAAACATCGAAAAAACACAGCTTAGGGAGCATAGGGCAAGTCCTCTCATGGGCGTATAAATTGGGAAAACTAAAAATCAGCAAGACACAGGCACCCCAAAGTTTAGGGCTGCTCTGTTGACAAGAACCTCCACTTCATGACACCTGAAATATCCCAGGAAAGAGAAAAATGGATAAAGAAGTTTTGGTCCTTATGTACAATGGAATATCACTCAGACATGAAATCAATGTCATAAGGCTAGTAGAAGCAAGATGAGTGGATTTAGGTACGACGATTCTAAGTGAAATAAGTCACACAGAAAAAGACACTTATCATAAGCTATCACTTATAGAGGGAATGTAAAAACCGCTACACTTGAACTGAATTACAAAACAGAACAGAGTCACACGTTTAGAAAACACACTATGGCTGCTTAACGGGAAAGGTGAGGTGGGGTGAGGCATAAAACAAGGGTTTCAAATTCGCTCAGATACCGTTCCATACACCGAATATGTAATAGACAAGACCTACTCCTTGCTCAGTGAACAGGACTCAACACCCCCTATTCACCGCACAAGAATATATGTGACTAGTAAGAATCTTAAAACCTATGTATTGATATCTGTCTGGAAGTGAGTCAAGTGGGTGTAAAGCCGCATAAACACAGCCGTGAAAAGCAGCTAAACCCCATTATAAAAATAAATTACTTTTAAAAACCCGTAAAACAAAGACAGTGAAAGAGAGAGAAATTCTTACAAAATTCGTTCAGAGGCTGTGATGCAACCTGGATTGACCATATCTAGACCCACAGCTGGATGAGACATAAGGGTGGACACTCTTGGGGCTGAAAGGTTGGGTGAGGCTGGGTGAGCAAATGCAGACCCTTTAAAGTAATACTGCCTGGTACCCATCCCATGGGTCCCAAATCTCCAGGTTCAAGGGCATCTTCCTACATCGAAAACATGCATGAGAAACCCAGAAGATGGTACACCGTGTGATTTTGAAAGGTTTCTAATACGCACCTCATTTCTCATCTCCTTGTGCTCGGGTTCGCCTTTCCAGCTACTTTACTAGCAATCTCCCTACTTGGAGAATCAGCACCTTTAAGCTCCTGTTCCCTACAGGTTGCAATTTGTCCTGAGGATGAACGGGAAGAGGGGCAACCAATGAGAGACTAGATGTAGGTGTTGGGACAGGCACAGCTCACTCTATTTTCCCATCGGGAAAAAGAATTAACCACAGGCTCAGCCTGCCGCCCAGAAGCAGAATAGGGCCTGAGGCAATCCCGCGCTTTTGCGGCCAGCTCCCAAAAAAGCCAGTTGAAAAATGGAGCTCAGGGACACTGCAATTCACAAACCCGCAGAGCTATAAATGATAACTCTCATCCACAGATATATTGAGGGAAGGCAACGAAGAGGATTTGAAAGCAAGGCAGAATTGCAGGAAACAGGTTTCAGGAGGTAGATTCGAATCGCCTTTAAAGCACATGAAAAGTGGTAAAACGTCGACAATGATGCCCTTGGCCAAACAGGGCGTATGCGTTTTTTCCTGAATATATTCAGGAAAAAACGCATACGCCCTGTTTGGCCAACCAAGCAACCTGGAAAGGCTAATCAGCGCTACAAAGAAGTCTCGCTTCCCATCGGTCAAAAGGGCCATGCTGCAAAAAGTGTCAAAACCAGAAATGCAGGACAGGCCCTGGAGAAATGGCAGCCTTGCTACTCTGATGGGCGGGATGTAAATTGCCAACAGCCACTCTGGAGAAGTGTAAGGTGTGTCCTGAAACATTGAAAAAACACAGCTCTAGGAGCATAGGGCACGTCCTCTCATGGGCGTATAAATTGGGAAAACTAAAAATCAGCAAGACACAGGCACCCCAAAGTTTAGGGCTGCTCTGTTGACAAGAACCTCCACTTCATGACACCTTAAATATCCCAGGAAAGAGAAAAATGGATAAAGAAGTTGTGGTCCTTATGTACAATGGAATATCACTCAGACATGAAATCAATGTCATAAGGCTAGTAGAAGCAAGATGAGTGGATTTAGGTACGACGATTCTAAGTGAAATAAGTCACACAGAAAAAGACACTTATCATAAGCTATCACTTATAGAGGGAATGTAAAAACCGCTACACTTGAACTGAATTACAAAACAGAACAGAGTCACACGTTTAGAAAACACACTATGGCTGCTTAACGGGAAAGGTGAGGTGGGGTGAGGCATAAAACAAGGGTTTCAAATTCGCTCAGATACCGTTCCATACACCCAATATGTAATAGACAAGACCTACTCCTTGCTCAGTGAACAGGACTCAACACCCCCTATTCACCGCACAAGAATATATGTGACTAGTAAGAATCTTAAAACCTATGTATTGATATCTGTCTGGAAGTGAGTCAAGTGGGTGTAAAGCCGCATAAACACAGCCGTGAAAAGCAGCTAAACCCCATTATAAAAATAAATTACTTTTAAAAACCCGTAAAACAAAGACAGTGAAAGAGAGAGAAATTCTTACAAAATTCGTTCAGAGGCTGTGATGCAACCTGGATTGACCATATCTAGACCCACAGCTGGATGAGACATAAGGGTGGACACTCTTGGGGCTTAGAGGTTGGGTGAGGTTGGGTGAGCAAACGCAGACCCTTTAAAGTAATACTGCCTGGTACCCATCCCATGGGTCCCAAATCTCCAGGTTCAAGGGCATCTTCCTACATCGAAAACATGCATGAGAAACCCAGAAGATGGTACACCATGTGATTTTGAAAGGTTTCTAATACGCACCTCATTTCTCATCTCCTTGTGCTCGGGTTCACCTTTCCAGCTACTTTACTAGCAATCTCCCTACTTGGAGAATCAGCACCTTTAAGCTCCTGTTCCCTACAGGTTGCAATTTGTCCTGAGGATGAACGGGAAGAGGGGCAACCAATGAGAGACTAGATGTAGGTGTTGGGACAGGCACAGCTCACTCTATTTTCCCATCGGGAAGAAGAATTAACCACAGGCTCAGCCTGCCGCCCAGAAGCAGAATAGGGCCTGAGGCAATTCCGCGCTTTTGCGGCCAGCTCCCAAAAAAGCCAGTTGAAAAATGGAGCTCAGGGACACTGCAATTCACAAACCCGCAGAGCTATAAATGATAACTCTCATCCACAGATATATTGAGGGAAGGCAACGAAGAGGATTTGAAAGCAAGGCAGAATTGCAGGAAACAGGTTTCAGGAGGTAGATTCAAATCGCCTTAAAAGCACATGAAAAGTGGTAAAACGTCGACAATAATGCCCTTGGCCAAACAGGGCGTATGCGTTTTTTCCTGAATATATTCAGGAAAAAACGCATACGCCCTTTTTGGCCAACCAAGCAACCTGGAAAGGCTAATCAGCGCTACAAAGAAGTCTCGCTTCCCATCGGTCAAAAGGGCCATGCTGCAAAAAGTGTCAAAACCAGAAATGCAGGACAGGCCATGGAGAAATGGCAGCCTTGCTACGCTGATGGGCGGGATGTAAATTGCCAACAGCCACTCTGGAGAAGTGTACGGTGTGTCCTGAAACATCGAAAAAACACAGCTTAGGGAGCATAGGGCACGTCCTCTCATGGGCATATAAATTGGGAAAACTAAAAATCAGCAAGACACAGGCACCCCAAAGTTTAGGGCTGCTCTGTTGACAAGAACCTCCACTTCATGACACCTGAAATATCCCAGGAAAGAGAAAAATGGATAAAGAAGTTTTGGTCCTTATGTACAATGGAATATCACTCAGACATGAAATCAATGTCATAAGGCTAGTAGAAGCAAGATGAGTGGATTTAGGTACGACGATTCTAAGTGAAATAAGTCACACAGAAAAAGACACTTATCATAAGCTATCACTTATAGAGGGAATGTAAAAACCGCTACACTTGAACTGAATTACAAAACAGAACAGAGTCACACGTTTAGAAAACACACTATGGCTGCTTAACGGGAAAGGTGAGGTGGGGTGAGGCATAAAACAAGGGTTTCAAATTCGCTCAGATACCGTTCCATACACCCAATATGTAATAGACAAGACCTACTCCTTGCTCAGTGAACAGGACTCAACACCCCCTATTCACCGCACAAGAATATATGTGACTAGTAAGAATCTTAAAACCTATGTATTGATATCTGTCTGGAAGTGAGTCAAGTGGGTGTAAAGCCGCATAAACACAGCCGTGAAAAGCAGCTAAACCCCATTATAAAAATAAATTACTTTTAAAAACCCGTAAAACAAAGACAGTGAAAGAGAGAGAAATTCTTACAAAATTCGTTCAGAGGCTGTGATGCAACCTGGATTGACCATATCTAGACCCACAGCTGGATGAGACATAAGGGTGGACACTCTTGGGGCTGAAAGGTTGGGTGAGGCTGGGTGAGCAAATGCAGACCCTTTAAAGTAATACTGCCTGGTACCCATCCCATGGGTCCCAAATCTCCAGGTTCAAGGGCATCTTCCTACATCGAAAACATGCATGAGAAACCCAGAAGATGGTACACCGTGTGATTTTGAAAGGTTTCTAATACGCACCTCATTTCTCATCTCCTTGTGCTCGGGTTCGCCTTTCCAGCTAATTTACTAGCAATCTCCCTAGTTGGAGAATCAGCACCTTTAAGCTCCTGTTCCCTACAGGTTGCAATTTGTCCTGAGGATGAACGGGAAGAGGGGCAACCAATGAGAGACTAGATGTAGGTGTTGGGACAGGCACAGCTCACTCTATTTTCCCATCGGGAAAAAGAATTAACCACAGGCTCAGCCTGCCGCCCAGAAGCAGAATAGGGCCTGAGGCAATCCCGCGCTTTTGCGGCCAGCTCCCAAAAAAGCCAGTTGAAAAATGGAGCTCAGGGACACTGCAATTCACAAACCCGCAGAGCTATAAATGATAACTCTCATCCACAGATATATTGAGGGAAGGCAACGAAGAGGATTTGAAAGCAAGGCAGGATTGCAGGAAACAGGTATCAGGAGGTAGATTCGAATCGCCTTTAAAGCACATGAAAAGTGGTAAAACGTCGACAATGATGCCCTTGGCCAAACAGGGCGTATGCGTTTTTTCCTGAATATATTCAGGAAAAAACGCATACCCCCTGTTTGGCCAACCAAGCAACCTGGAAAGGCTAATCAGCGCTACAAAGAAGTCTCGTTTCCATCGGTCAAAAGGGCCATGCTGCAAAAAGTGTCAAAACCAGAAATGCAGGACAGGCCATGGAGAAATGGCAGCCTTGCTACGCTGATGGGCGGGATGTAAATTGCCAACAGCCACTCTGGAGAAGTGTACGGTGTGTCCTGAAACATCGAAAAAACACAGCTTAGGGAGCATAGGGCACGTCCTCTCATGGGCGTATAAATTGGGAAAACTAAAAATCAGCAAGACACAGGTACCCCAAAGTTTAGGGCTGCTCTGTTGACAAGAACCTCCACTTCATGACACCTTAAATATCCCAGGAAAGAGAAAAATGGATAAAGAAGTTGTGGTCCTTATGTACAATGGAATATCACTCAGACATGAAATCAATGTCATAACGCTAGTAGAAGCAAGATGAGTGGATTTAGGTACGATGATTCTAAGTGAAATAAGTCACACAGAAAAAGACACTTATCATAAGCTATCACTTATAGAGGGAATGTAAAAACCGCTACACTTGAACTGAATTACAAATCAGAACAGAGTCACACGTTTAGAAAACACACTATGGCTGCTTAACGGGAAAGGTGAGGTGGGGTGAGGCATAAAACAAGGGTTTCAAATTCGCTCAGATACCGTTCCATACACCCAATATGTAATAGACAAGACCTACTCCTTGCTCAGTGAACAGGACTCAACACCCCCTATTCACCGCACAAGAATATATGTGACTAGTAAGAATCTTAAAACCGATGTATTGATATCTGTCTGGAAGTGAGTCAAGTGGGTGTAAAGCCGCATAAACACAGCCGTGAAAAGCAGCTAAACCCCATTATAAAAATAAATTACTTTTAAAAACCCGTAAAACAAAGACAGTGAAAGAAAGCGAAATTATTACAAAATTCGTTCAGAGGCTGTGATGCAACCTGGATTGACCATATCTAGACCCACAGCTGGATGAGACATAAGGGTGGACACTCTTGGGGCTGAAAGGTTGGGTGAGGTTGGGTGAGCAAACGCAGACCCTTTAAAGTAATACTGCCTGGTACCCATCCCATGGGTCCCAAATCTCCAGGTTCAAGGGCATCTTCCTACATCGAAAACATGCATGAGAAACCCAGAAGATGGTACACCGTGTGATTTTGAAAGGTTTCTAATACGCACCTCATTTCTCATCTCCTTGTGCTCGGGTTCGCCTTTCCAGCTACTTTACTAGCAATCTCCCTACTTGGAGAATCAGCACCTTTAAGCTCCTGTTCCCTACAGGTTGCAATTTGTCCTGAGGATGAACGGGAATAGGGGCAACCAATGAGAGACTAGATCTAGGTGTTGGGACAGGCACAGCTCACTCTATTTTCTCATCAGGAAGAAGAATTAAACACAGGCTCAGCCTGCCGCAGGGAACCAGAATAGGGCCTGAGGCAATCCCGTGCTTTTGCGGCCAGCTCCCAAAAAAGACAGTTGAAAAATGGAGCTCAGGGGCACTGCAATTTACAAACCTGCTGAGTTATAAATGATAACTCTCGTCCACAAATATATTGAGGGAAGGCAACGAAGAGTATTTGAAAGCAAGGCAGAATTGCAGGAAACAGGTTTCAGGAGGTAGATTCGAATCGGCTTTAAAGCACATGAAAAGCGGCAAAACGTCGACAATGATGCCCTTGGCCAAAAAGGGCGTATGCGTTTTTTCCTGAATATATTCAGGAAAAAACGCATACGCCCTTTTTGGCCAACCAAGCAACCTGGAAAGGCAAATCAGCGCTACAATGAAGTCTCGCTTCCCATCGGTCAAAAGGGACATGCTGCAAAATGTGTAAAAACCAGAAATGCAGGACAGGCCATGGAGAAATGGCAGCCTTGCTACGCTGATGGGCGGGATGTAAATTGCCAACAGCCACACTGGAGAAGTGTACGGTGTGTCCTGAAACATCGAAAAAAAACAGCTTAGGGAGCATAGGGCACGTCCACTCATGGGCGTATAAATTGGGAAAACTAAAAATCAGCAAGACACAGGCACCCCAAAGTTTAGGGCTGCTCTGTTGACAAGAACCTCCACTTCATGACACCTTAAATATCCCAGGAAAGAGAAAAATGGATAAAGAAGTTGTGGTCCTTATGTACAATGGAATATCACTCAGACATGAAATCAATGTCATAAGGCAAGTAGAAGCAAGATGAGTGGATTTAGGAACGACGATTCTAAGTGAAATAAGTCACACAGAAAAAGACACTTATCATAAGCTATCACTTATAGAGGGAATGTAAAAACCGCTACACTTGAACTGAATTACAAAACAGAACATAGTCACACGTTTAGAAAACACACTATGGCTGCTTAACGGGAAAGGTGAGGTGGGGTGATGCATAAAACAAGGGTTTCAAATTCGCTCAGACACCGTTCCATACACCCAATATGTAATAGACAAGACCTACTCCTTGCTCAGTGAACTGGACTCAACACCCCCTATTCACCGCACAAGAATATATGTGACTAGTAAGAATTGTAAAACCTATGTATTGATATCTCTCTGGAAGTGAGTCAAGTGGGTGTAAAGCCGCATAAACACAACCGTGAAAAGCAGCTAAACCCCATTAAAAAAATAAATTACTTTTAAAAACCCGTAAAACAAAGACAGTGAAAGAGAGAGAAATTCTTACAAAATTCGTTCAGAGGCTGTGATGCAACCTGGATTGACCATATCTAGACCCACAGCTGGATGAGACATAAGGGTGGACACTCTTGGGGCTGAGAGGTTTGGTGAGGTTGGGTGAGCAAACGCAGAACCTTTAAAGTAATACTGCGTGGTACCCATTCCATGGGTCCCAAATCTCCAGGTTCAAGGGCATCTTCCTACATCGAAAACATGCATGAGAAACCCAGAAGATGGTATACCGTGTGATTTTGAAAGGTTTCTAAAACGCAGCTCATTTCTCATCTCCTTGTGCTCGGGTTCGCCTTTCCAGCTAATTTACTAGCAATCTCCCTACTTGGAGAATCAGCACCTTTAAGCTCCTGTTCCCTACAGGTTGCAATTTGTCCTGAGGATGAACGGGAAGAGGGGCAACCAATGAGAGATTAGATCTAGGTGTTGGGACAGGCACAGGTCACTCTATTTTCCCATCAGGAAGAAGAATTAACCACAGGCTCAGCCTGCCGCCAGGAACCAGAATAGGGGCTGAGGCAATCCCGTGCTTTTGCGGCCAGCTCCCAAAAAAGACAGTTTGAAAATGGAGCTCAGGGGCACTGCAATTCACAAACCTGCTGAGTTATAAATGATAACTCTCGTACACAAATATATTGAGGGAAGGCAACGAAGAGGATTTGAAAGCAAGGCAGAATTGCAGGAAACAGGTTTCAGGAGGTAGATTCGAATCACCTTTAAAGCACATGAAAAGTGGCAAAACGTCGACAATGATGCCCTTGGCCAAAAAGGGCGTATGCGTTTTTTCCTGAATATATTCAGGAAAAAACGGATACGCCCTTTTTGGCCAACCAAGCAACCTGGAATGGCAAATCAGCGCTACAAAGAAGTCTCGCTTCCCATCGGTCAAAAGGGCCATGCTGCAAAAAGTGTCAAAACCAGAAATGCAGGACAGACCATGGAGAAATGGCAGCCTTGCTACGCTGATGGGCGGGATGTAAATTGCCAACAGCCACTCTGGAGAAGTGTACGGTGTGTCCTGAAACATCAAAAAAACACAGCTTAGGGAGCGTAGGGCACGTCCACTCATGGGCGTATAAATTGGGAAAACTAAAAATCAGCAAGACACAGGCACCCCAAAGTTTAGGGCTGCTCTGTTGACAAGAACCTCCACTTCATGACACCTTAAGTATCCCAGGAAAGAGAAAAATGGATAAAGAAGTTGTGGTCCTTATGTACAATGGAATATCACTCAGACATGAAATCAATGTCATAAGGCTAGTAGAAGCAAGATGAGTGGATTTAGGAACGACGATTCTAAGTGAAATAAGTCACACAGAAAAAGACACTTATCATAAGCTATCACTTATAGAGGGAATATAAAAACCGCTACACTTGAACTGAATTACAAATCAGAACAGAGTCACACGTTTAGAAAACACACTATGGCTGCTTAACGGGAAAGGTGAGGTGGGGTGAGGCATAAAACAAGGGTTTCAAATTCGCTCAGATACCGTTCCATACACCCAATATGTAATAGACAAGACCTACTCCTTGCTCAGTGAACAGGACTCAACACCCCCTATTCACCGCACAAGAATGTATGTGACTAGTAAGAATCTTAAAACCTATGTATTGATATCTGTCTGGAAGTGAGTCAAGTGGGTGTAAAGCTGCATAAACACAGCCGTGAAAAGCAGCTAAACCCCATTATAAAAATAAATTACTTTTAAAAACCCGTAAAACAAAGACAGTGAAAGAGAGAGAAATTATTACAAAATTCGTTCAGAGGCTGTGATGCAACCTGGATTGACCATATCTAGACCCACAGCTGGATGAGACATAAGGGTGGACACTCATGGGGCTGAAAGGTTGGGTGAGGTTGGGTGAGCAAACGCAGACCCTTTAAAGTAATACTGCGTGGTACCCATCCCATGGGTCCCAAATCTCCAGGTTCAAGGGCATCTTCCTACATCGAAAACATGCATGAGAAACCCAGAAGATGGTACACCGTGTGATTTTGAAAGGTTTCTAATATGCACCTCATTTCTCATCTCCTTGTGCTCGGGTTCGCCTTTCCAGCTACTTTACTAGCAATCTCCCTACTTGGAGAATCAGCACCTTTAAGCTCCTGTTCCCTACAGGTTGCAATTTGTCCTGAGGATGAACGGGAATAGGGGCAACCAATGAGAGACTAGATCTAGGTGTTGGGACAGGCACAGCTCACTCTATTTTCCCATCAGGAAGAAGAATTAAACACAGGCTCAGCCTGCCGCAGGGAACCAGAATAGGGCCTGAGGCAATCCCTTGCTTTTGCGGCCAGCTCCCAAAAAAGACAGTTGAAAAATGGAGCTCAGGGGCACTGCAATTTACAAAGCTGCTGAGTTATAAATGATAACTCTCGTCCACAAATATATTGAGGGAAGGCAACGAAGAGGATTTGAAAGCAAGGCAGAATTGCAGGAAACAGGTTTCAGGAGGTAGATTCGAATCGCCTTTAAAGCACATGAAAAGTGGCAAAACGTCGACAGTGATGCCCTTGGCCAAAAAGGGCGTATGCGTTTTTTCCTGAATATATTCAGGAAAAAACGCATACGCCCTTTTTGGCCAACCAAGCAACCTGGAAAGGCAAATCAGCGCTACAAAGAAGTCTCGCTTCCCATCGGTCAAAAGGGCCATGCTGCAAAAAGTGTCAAAACCAGAAATGCAGGACAGGCCATGGAGAAATGGCAGCCTTGCTACGCTGATGGGCGGGATGTAATTTGCCAACAGCCACTCTGGAGAAGTGTACGGTGTGTCCTGAAACACCGAAAAAACACAGCTTAGGGAGCATAGGGCACGTCCACTCATGGGCGTATAAATTGGGACAACTAAAAATCAGCAAGACACAGGCACCCCAATGTTTAGGTCTGCTTTGTTGACAAGAACCTCCACTTCATGACACCTTAAATATCCCAGGAAAGAGAAAAATGGATAAAGAAGTTGTGGTCCTTATGTACAAAGGAATATCACTCAGACATGATATCAATGTCATAAGGCTAGTAGAAGCAAGATGAGTGGATTTAGGTATGACGATTCTAAGTGAAATAAGTCACACAGAAAAAGACACTTATCATAAGCTCTCACTTATAGAGGGAATGTAAAAACCGCTACACTTGAACTGAATTACAAAACAGAACAGAGTCACACGTTTAGAAAACACACTATGGCTGCTTAACGGGAAAGGTGAGGTGGGGTGATGCATAAAACAAGGGTTTCAAATTCGCTCAGATACCGTTCCATACACCCAATATGTAATAGACAAGACCTACTCCTTGCTCAGTGAACTGGACTCAACACCCCCTATTCACCGCACAAGAATATATGTGACTAGTAAGAATCTTAAAACCTATGTATTGATATCTGTCTGGAAGTGAGTCAAGTGGGTGTAAAGCCGCATAAACACAGCCGTGAAAAGCAGCTAAACCCCATTATAAAAATAAATTACTTTTAAAAACCCGTAAAACAAAGACAGTGAAAGAGAGAGAAATTCTTACAAAATTCGTTCAGAGGCTGTGATGCAACCTGGATTGACCATATCTAGACCCACAGCTGGATGAGACATAAGGGTGGACACTCTTGGGGCTTAGAGTTTGGGTGAGGTTGGGTGAGCAAACGCAGACCCTTTAAAGTAATACTGTGTGGTACCCATCCCATGGGTCCCAAATCTCCAGGTTCAAGGGCATCTTCCTACATCGAAAACATGCATGAGAAACCCAGAAGATGGTACACCGTGTGATTTTGAAAGGTATCTAAAACGCACCCCATTTCTCATCTCCTTGTGCTAGGGTTCGCCTTTCCAGCTACTTTACTAGCAATCTCCCTACTTGGAGAATCAGCACCTTTAAGCTCCTGTTCCCTACAGGTTGCAATTTGTCCTGAGGATGAACGGCAAGAGGGGCAACCAATGAGAGACTAGATCTAGGTGTTGGGACAGGCACAGGTCACTCTATTTTCCCATCAGGAAGAAGAATTAAACACAGGCTCAGCCTCCCGCCGGGAACCAGAATAGGGCCTGAGGCAATGCCGTGCTTTTGCGGCCAGCTACCAAAAAAGCGAGTTGAAAAATGGAGCTCAGGGACACTGCAATTCACAAACCCGCAGAGTTATAAATGATAACTGTCATCCACAGATATATTGAGGGAAGGCAACGAAGAGGATTTGAAAGCAAGGCAGAATTGCAGGAAACAGATTTCAGGAGGTAGATTCGAATCGCCATTAAAGCACATGAAAAGCGGCAAAACGTCGACAATGATGCCCTTGGCCAAAAAGGGCGTATGCGTTTTTTCCTGAATATATTCAGGAAAAAACGCATACGCCCTTTTTGGCCAACCAAGCAACATGGAAATGCAAATAAGCGCTACAAAGAAGTTTCGCTTCCCATCGGTCAAAAGGGTCATGCTGCAAAAAGTGTCAAAACCAGAAATGCAGGACAGGCCATGGAGAAATGGCAGCCTTGCTACGCTGATGGGCGGGATGTAAATTGCCAACAGCCACTCTGAAGAAGTGTACGGTGTGTCCTGAAACATCGAAAAAACACAGTTAGGGAGCATAGGGCACGTCCACTCATGGGCGTATAAATTGGGAAAACTAAAAATCAGCAAGACACAGGCACCCCAAAGTTTAGGGCTGCTCTGTTGACAAGAACCTCCACTTCATGACACCTTAAATATCCCAGGAAAGAGAAAAATGGATAAAGAAGTTGTGGTCCTTATGTACAATGGAATATCACTCAGACATGAAATCAATGTCATAAGGCTAGTAGAAGCAAGATGAGTGGATTTAGGTACGACGATTCTAAGTGAAATAAGTCACACAGAAAAAGACACTTATCATAAGCTATCACTTATAGAGGGAATGTAAAAACCGCTACACTTGAACTGAATTACAAAACAGAACAGAGTCACACGTTTAGAAAACACACTATGGCTGCTTAACGGGAAAGGTGAGGTGGGGTGAGGCATAAAACAAGGGTTTCAAATTCGCTCAGATACCGTTCCATACACCCAATATGTAATAGACAAGACCTACTCCTTGCTCAGTGAACAGGACTCAACACCCCCTATTCACCGCACAAGAATATATGTGACTAGTAAGAATCTTAAAACCTATGTATTGATATCTGTCTGGAAGTGAGTCAAGTGGGTGTAAAGCCGCATAAACACAGCCGTGAAAAGCAGCTAAACCCCATTATAAAAATAAATTACTTTTAAAAACCCGTAAAACAAAGACAGTGAAAGAGAGAGAAATTATTACAAAATTCGTTCAGAGGCTGTGATGCAACCTGGATTGACCATATCTAGACCCACAGCTGGATGAGACATAAGGGTGGACACTCTTGGGGCTGAAAGGTTGGGTGAGGTTGGGTGAGCAAACGCAGACCCTTTAAAGTAATACTGCCTGGTACCCATCACATGGGTCCCAAATCTCCAGGTTCAAGGGCATCTTCCTACATCGAAAACATGCATGAGAAACCCAGAAGATGGTACACCGTGTGATTTTGAAAGGTTTCTAATACGCACCTCATTTCTCATCTCCTTGTGCTCGGGTTCGCCTTTCCAGCTACTTTACTAGCAATCTCCCTACTTGGAGAATCAGCACCTTTAAGCTCCTGTTCCCTACAGGTTGCAATTTGTCCTGAGGATGAACGGGAATAGGGGCAACCAATGAGAGATTAGATCTAGGTGTTGGGACAGGCACAGCTCACTCTATTTTCCCATCAGGAAGAAGAATTAAACACAGGCTCAGCCTGCCGCAGGGAACCAGAATAGGGCCTGAGGCAATCCCGTGCTTTTGCGGCCAGCTCCCAAAAAAGACAGTTGAAAAATGGAGCTTAGGGGCACTGCAATTTACAAACCTGCTGAGTTATAAATGATAACTCTCGTCCACAAATATATTGAGGGAAGGCAACGAAGAGGATTTGAAAGCAAGGCAGAATTGCAGGAAACAGGTTTCAGGAGGTAGATTCGAATCGCCTTTAAAGCACATGAAAAGTGGCAAAACGTCGACAGTGATGCCCTTGGCCAAAAAGGGCGTATGCGTTTTTTCCTGAATATATTCAGGAAAAAACGCATACGCCCTTTTTGGCCAACCAAGCAACCTGGAAAGGCAAATCAGCGCTAAAAAGAAGTCTCGCTTCCCATCAGTCAAAAGGGCCATGCTGCAAAATTGTCAAAACCAGAAATGCAGGACAGGCCATGGAGAAATGGCAGCCTTGCTACGCTGATGGGCGGGATGTAATATGCCAACAGCCACTCTGGAGAAGTGTACGGTGTGTCCTGAAACATCGAAAAAACACAGCTTAGGGAGCATAGGGCACGTCCACTCATGGGCGTATAAATTGGGACAACTAAAAATCAGCAAGACACAGGCACCCCAATGTTTAGGGCTGCTTTGTTGACAAGAACCTCCACTTCATGACACCTTAAATATCCCAGGAAAGAGAAAAATGGATAAAGAAGTTGTGGTCCTTATGTCCAAAGAATATCACTCAGACATGATATCAATGTCATAAGGCTAGTAGAAGCAAGATGAGTGGATTTAGGTATGACGATTCTAAGTGAAATAAGTCACACAGAAAAAGACACTTATCATAAGCTCTCACTTATAGAGGGAATGTAAAAACCGCTACACTTGAACTGAATTACAAAACAGAACAGAGTCACACGTTTAGAAAACACACTATGGCTGCTTAACGGGAAAGGTGAGGTGGGGTGATGCATAAAACAAGGGTTTCAAATTCGCTCAGATACCGTTCCATACACCCAATATGTAATAGACAAGACCTACTCCTTGCTCAGTGAACTGGACTCAACTCCCCCTATTCACCGCACAAGAATATATGTGACTAGTAAGAATCTTAAAACCTATGTATTGATATCTGTCTGGAAGTGAGTCAAGTGGGTGTAAAGCTGCATAAACACAGCCGTGAAAAGCAGCTAAACCCCATTATAAAAATAAATTACTTTTAAAAACCCGTAAAACAAAGACAGTGAAAGAGAGAGAAATTCTTACAAAATTCGTTCAGAGGCTGTGATGCAACCTGGATTGACCATATCAACACCCACAGCTGGATGAGACATAAGGGTGGACACTCTTGGGGCTTAGAGGTTGGGTGAGGTTGGGTGAGCAAACGCAGACCCTTTAAAGTAATACTGTGTGGTACCCATCCCATGGGTCCCAAATCTCCAGGTTCAAGGGCATCTTCCTACATCGAAAACATGCATGAGAAACCCAGAAGATGGTACACCATGTGATTTTGAAAGGTTTCTAAAACGCACCCCATTTCTCATCTCCTTGTGCTAGGGTTCGCCTTTCCAGCTACTTTACTAGCAATCTCCCTACTTGGAGAATCAGCACCTTTAAGCTCCTGTTCCCTACAGGTTGCAATTTGTCCTGAGGATGAACGGGAAGAGGGGCAACCAATGAGAGACTAGATGTAGGTGTTGGGACAGGCACAGCTCACTCTATTTTCCCATCGGGAAAAAGAATTAACCACAGGCTCAGCCTGCCGCCCAGAAGCAGAATAGGGCCTGAGGCAATCCCGCGCTTTTGCGGCCAGCTCCCAAAAAAGCCAGTTGAAAAATGGAGCTCAGGGACACTGCAATTCACAAACCCGCAGAGCTATAAATGATAACTCTCATCCACAGATATATTGAGGGAAGGCAACGAAGAGGATTTGAAAGCAAGGCAGAATTGCAGGAAACAGTTTTCAGGAGGTAGATTCAAATCGCCTTAAAAGCACATGAAAAGTGGTAAAACGTCGACAATAATGCCCTTGGTCAAACAGGGCGTATGCGTTTTTTCCTGAATATATTCAGGAAAAAACGCATACGCCCTTTTTGGCCAACCAAGCAACCTGGAAAGGCTAATCAGCGCTACAAAGAAGTCTCGTTTCCATCGGTCAAAAGGGCCATGCTGCAAAAAGTGTCAAAACCAGAAATGCAGGACAGGCCATGGAGAAATGGCAGCCTTGCTACGCTGATGGGCGGGATGTAAATTGCCAACAGCCACTCTGGAGAAGTGTACGGTGTGTCCTGAAACATCGAAAAAACACAGCTTAGGGAGCATAGGGCACGTCCTCTCATGGGCGTATAAATTGGGAAAACTAAAAATCAGCAAGACACAGGTACCCCAAAGTTTAGGGCGGCTCTGTTGACAAGAACCTCCACTTCATGACACCTTAAATATCCCAGGAAAGAGAAAAATGGATAAAGAAGTTGTGGTCCTTATGTACAATGGAATATCACTCAGACATGAAATCAATGTCATAACGCTAGTAGAAGCAAGATGAGTGGATTTAGGTACGATGATTCTAAGTGAAATAAGTCACACAGAAAAAGACACTTATCATAAGCTATCACTTATAGAGGGAATGTAAAAACCGCTACACTTGAACTGAATTACAAAACAGAACAGAGTCACACGTTTAGAAAACACACTATGCCTGCTTAACGGGAAAGGTGAGGTGGGGTGAGGCATAAAACAAGGGTTTCAAATTCGCTCAGATACCGTTCCATACACCCAATATGTAATAGACAAGACCTACTCCTTGCTCAGTGAACAGGACTCAACACCCCCTATTCACCGCACAAGAATATATGTGACTAGTAAGAATCTTAAAACCTATGTATTGATATCTGTCTGGAAGTGAGTCAAGTGGGTGTAAAGACGCATAAACACAGCCGTGAAAAGCAGCTAAACCCCATTATAAAAATAAATTATTTTTAAAAACCCGTAAAACAAAGACAGTGAAAGAGAGAGAAATTCTTACAAAATTCGTTCAGAGGCTGTGATGCAACCTGGATTGACCATATCTAGACCCACAGCTGGATGAGACATAAGGGTGGACACTCTTGGGGCTGAAAGGTTGGGTGAGGCTGGGTGAGCAAACGCAGACCCTTTAAAGTAATACTGCCTGGTACCCATCCCATGGGTCCCAAATCTCCAGGTTCAAGGGCATCTTCCTACATCGAAAACATGCATGAGAAACCCAGAAGATGGTACACCGTGTGATTTTGAAAGGTTTCTAATACGCACCTCATTTCTCATCTCCTTGTGCTCGGGTTCGCCTTTCCAGCTACTTTACTAGCAATCTCCCTACTTGGAGAATCAGCACCTTTAAGCTCCTGTTCCCTACAGGTTGCAATTTGTCCTGAGGATGAACGGGAAGAGGGGCAACCAATGAGAGACTAGATGTAGGTGTTGGGACAGGCACAGCTCACTCTATTTTCCCATCGGGAAAAAGAATTAACCACAGGCTCAGCCTGCCGCCCAGAAGCAGAATAGGGCCTGAGGCAATCCCGCGCTTTTGCGGCCAGCTCCCAAAAAAGCCAGTTGAAAAATGGAGCTCAGGGACACTGCAATTCACAAACCCGCAGAGCTATAAATGATAACTCTCATCCACAGATATATTGAGGGAAGGCAACGAAGAGGATTTGAAAGCAAGGCAGAATTGCAGGAAACAGTTTTCAGGAGGTAGATTCAAATCGCCTTAAAAGCACATGAAAAGTGGTAAAACGTCGACAATGATGCCCTTGGCCAAAAAGGGCGTATGCGATTTTTCCTGAATATATTCAGGAAAAAACGCATACGCCCTTTTTGGCCAACCAAGCAACCTGGAAAGGCTAATCAGCGCTACAAAGAAGTCTCGTTTCCATCGGTCAAAAGGGCCATGCTGCAAAAAGTGTCAAAACCAGAAATGCAGGACAGGCCATGGAGAAATGGCAGCCTTGCTACGCTGATGGGCGGGATGTAAATTGCCAACAGCCACTCTGGAGAAGTGTACGGTGTGTCCTGAAACATCGAAAAAACACAGCTTAGGGAGCATAGGGCACGTCCTCTCATGGGCGTATAAATTGGGAAAACTAAAAATCAGCAAGACACAGGTACCCCAAAGTTTAGGGCTGCTCTGTTGACAAGAACCTCCACTTCATGACACCTTAAATATCCCAGGAAAGAGAAAAATGGATAAAGAAGTTGTGGTCCTTATGTACAATGGAATATCACTCAGACATGAAATCAATGTCATAACGCTAGTAGAAGCAAGATGATTGGATTTAGGTACGATTATTCTAAGTGAAATAAGTCACACAGAAAAAGACACTTATCATAAGCTATCACTTATAGAGGGAATGTAAAAACCGCTACACTTGAACTGAATTACAAAACAGAACAGAGTCACACGTTTAGAAAACACACTATGGCTGCTTAACGGGAAAGGTGAGGTGGGGTGAGGCATAAAACAAGGGTTTCAAATTCGCTCAGATACCGTTCCATACACCCAATATGTAATAGACAAGACCTACTCCTTGCTCAGTGAACTGGACTCAACACCCCCTATTCACCGCACAAGAATATATGTGACTAGTAAGAATCTTAAAACCTATGTATTGATATCTGTCTGGAAGTGAGTCAAGTGGGTGTAAAGCTGCATAAACACAGCCGTGAAAAGCAGCTAAACCCCATTATAAAAATAAATTACTTTTAAAAACCCGTAAAACAAAGACAGTGAAAGCGAGAGAAATTATTACAAAATTCGTTCATAGTTTCTGATGCAACCTGGATTGACCATATCTAGACCCACAGCTGGATGAGACATAAGGGTGGACACTCTTGGGGCTTAACGGTTGGGTGAGGTTGGGTGAGCAAACGCAGACCCTTTAAAGTAATACTGCCTGGTATCCATCCCATGGGTCCCAAATCTCCAGGTTCAAGGGCATCTTCCTACATCGAAAACATGCATGAGAAACCCAGAAGATGGTACACCGTGTGATTTTGAAAGGTTTCTAATACGCACCTCATTTCTCATCTCCTTGTGCTCGGGTTCGCCTTTCCAGCTACTTTACGAGCAATCTCCCTACTTGGAGAATCAGCACCTTTAAGCTCCTGTTCCCTACAGGTTGCAATTTGTCCTGAGGATGAACGGGAAGAGGGGAAACCAATGAGAGACTAGATCTTGGTGTTGGGACAGGCACAGGTCACTCTATTTTCCCATCGGGAAGAAGAATTAACCACAGGCTCAGCCTGCCGCCCAGAAGCAGAATAGGGCCTGAGGCAATCCCGCGCTTTTGCGGCCAGCTCCCAAAAAAGCCAGTTGAAAAATGGAGCTCAGGGACACTGCAATTCACAAACCCGCAGAGCTATAAATGATAACTCTCATCCACAGATATATTGAGGGAAGGCAACGAAGAGGATTTGAAAGCAAGGCAGAATTGCAGGAAACAGGTTTCAGGAAGTAGATTCGAATCGCCTTTAAAGCACATGAAAAGTGGTAAAACGTCGACAGTGATGCCCTTGGCCAAAAAGGGCGTATGCGTTTTTTCCTGAATATATTCAGGAAAAAACGCATACGCCCTTTTTGGCCAACCAAGCAACCTGGAAAGGCAAATCAGCGCTACAAAGAAGTCTCGCTTCCCATCGGTCAAAAGGGCCATGCTGCAAAAAGTGTCAAAACCAGAAATGCAGGACAGGCCATGGAGAAATGGCAGCCTTGCTACGCTGATGGGCGGGATGTAATTTGCCAACAGCCACTCTGGAGAAGTGTACGGTGTGTCCTGAAACACCGAAAAAACACAGCTTAGGGAGCATAGGGCACGTCCACTCATGGGCGTATAAATTGGGACAACTAAAAATCAGCAAGACACAGGCACCCCAATGTTTAGGTCTGCTTTGTTGACAAGAACCTCCACTTCATGACACCTTAAATATCCCAGGAAAGAGAAAAATGGATAAAGAAGTTGTGGTCCTTATGTACAAAGGAATATCACTCAGACATGATATCAATGTCATAAGGCTAGTAGAAGCAAGATGAGTGGATTTAGGTATGACGATTCTAAGTGAAATAAGTCACACAGAAAAAGACACTTATCATAAGCTCTCACTTATAGAGGGAATGTAAAAACCGCTACACTTGAACTAAATTACAAAACAGAACAGAGTCACACGTTTAGAAAACACACTATGGCTGCTTAACGGGAAAGGTGAGGTGGGGTGATGCATAAAAGAAGGGTTTCAAATTCGCTCAGATACCGTTCCATACACCCAATATGTAATAGACAAGACCTACTCCTTGCTCAGTGAACTGGACTCAACACCCCCTATTCACCGCACAAGAATATATGTGACTAGTAAGAATCTTAAAACCTATGTATTGATATCTGTCTGGAAGTGAGTCAAGTGGGTGTAAAGCCGCATAAACACAGCCGTGAAAAGCAGCTAAACCCCATTATAAAAATAAATTACTTTTAAAAACCCGTAAAACAAAGACAGTGAAAGAGAGAGAAATTCTTACAAAATTCGTTCAGAGGCTGTGATGCAACCTGGATTGACCATATCTAGACCCACAGCTGGATGAGACATAAGGGTGGACACTCTTGGGGCTTAGAGTTTGGGTGAGGTTGGGTGAGCAAACGCAGACCCTTTAAAGTAATACTGTGTGGTACCCATCCCATGGGTCCCAAATCTCCAGGTTCAAGGGCATCTTCCTACATCGAAAACATGCATGAGAAACCCAGAAGATGGTACACCGTGTGATTTTGAAAGGTATCTAAAACGCACCCCATTTCTCATCTCCTTGTGCTAGGGTTCGCCTTTCCAGCTACTTTACTAGCAATCTCCCTACTTGGAGAATCAGCACCTTTAAGCTCCTGTTCCCTACAGGTTGCAATTTGTCCTGAGGATGAACGGCAAGAGGGGCAACCAATGAGAGACTAGATCTAGGTGTTGGGACAGGCACAGGTCACTCTATTTTCCCATCAGGAAGAAGAATTAAACACAGGCTCAGCCTCCCGCCGGGAACCAGAATAGGGCCTGAGGCAATGCCGTGCTTTTGCAGCCAGCTACCAAAAAAGCGAGTTGAAAAATGGAGCTCAGGGACACTGCAATTCACAAACCCGCAGAGTTATAAATGATAACTGTCATCCACAGATATATTGAGGGAAGGCAACGAAGAGGATTTGAAAGCAAGGCAGAATTGCAGGAAACAGATTTCAGGAGGTAGATTCGAATCGCCATTAAAGCACATGAAAAGCGGCAAAACGTCGACAATGATGCCCTTGGCCAAAAAGGGCGTATGCGTTTTTTCCTGAATATATTCAGGAAAAAACGCATACGCCCTTTTTGGCCAACCAAGCAACATGGAAATGCAAATAAGCGCTACAAAGAAGTTTCGCTTCCCATCGGTCAAAAGGGTCATGCTGCAAAAAGTGTCAAAACCAGAAATGCAGGACAGGCCATGGAGAAATGGCAGCCTTGCTACGCTGATGGGCGGGATGTAAATTGCCAACAGCCACTCTGAAGAAGTGTACGGTGTGTCCTGAAACATCGAAAAAACACAGTTAGGGAGCATAGGGCACGTCCACTCATGGGCGTATAAATTGGGAAAACTAAAAATCAGCAAGACACAGGCACCCCAAAGTTTAGGGCTGCTCTGTTGACAAGAACCTCCAATTCATGACACCTTAAATATCCCAGGAAAGAGAAAAATGGATAAAGAAGTTGTGGTCCTTATGTACAATGGAATATCACTCAGACATGAAATCAATGTCATAAGGCTAGTAGAAGCAAGATGAGTGGATTTAGGTACGACGATTCTAAGTGAAATAAGTCACACAGAAAAAGACACTTATCATAAGCTATCACTTATAGAGGGAATGTAAAAACCGCTACACTTGAACTGAATTACAAAACAGAACAGAGTCACACGTTTAGAAAACACACTATGGCTGCTTAACGGGAAAGGTGAGGTGGGGTGAGGCATAAAACAAGGGTTTCAAATTCGCTCAGATACCGTTCCATACACCCAATATGTAATAGACAAGACCTACTCCTTGCTCAGTGAACAGGACTCAACACCCCCTATTCACCGCACAAGAATATATGTGACTAGTAAGAATCTTAAAACCTATGTATTGATATCTGTCTGGAAGTGAGTCAAGTGGGTGTAAAGCCGCATAAACACAGCCGTGAAAAGCAGCTAAACCCCATTATAAAAATAAATTACTTTTAAAAACCCGTAAAACAAAGACAGTGAAAGAGAGAGAAATTATTACAAAATTCGTTCAGAGGCTGTGATGCAACCTGGATTGACCATATCTAGACCCACAGCTGGATGAGACATAAGGGTGGACACTCTTGGGGCTGAAAGTTTGGGTGAGGTTGGGTGAGCAAACGCAGACCCTTTAAAGTAATACTGCCTGGTACCCATCCCATGGGTCCCAAATCTCCAGGTTCAAGGGCATCTTCCTACATCGAAAACATGCATGAGAAACCCAGAAGATGGTACACCGTGTGATTTTGAAAGGTTTCTAATACGCACCTCATTTCTCATCTCCTTGTGCTCGGGTTCGCCTTTCCAGCTACTTTACTAGCAATCTCCCTACTTGGAGAATCAGCACCTTTAAGCTCCTGTTCCCTACAGGTTGCAATTTGTCCTGAGGATGAACGGGAATAGGGGCAACCAATGAGAGATTAGATCTAGGTGTTGGGACAGGCACAGCTCACTCTATTTTCCCATCAGGAAGAAGAATTAAACACAGGCTCAGCCTGCCGCAGGGAACCAGAATAGGGCCTGAGGCAATCCCGTGCTTTTGCGGCCAGCTCCCAAAAAAGACAGTTGAAAAATGGAGCTTAGGGGCACTGCAATTTACAAACCTGCTGAGTTATAAATGATAACTCTCGTCCACAAATATATTGAGGGAAGGCAACGAAGAGGATTTGAAAGCAAGGCAGAATTGCAGGAAACAGGTTTCAGGAGGTAGATTCGAATCGCCTTTAAAGCACATGAAAAGTGGCAAAACGTCGACAGTGATGCCCTTGGCCAAAAAGGGCGTATGCGTTTTTTCCTGAATATATTCAGGAAAAAACGCATACGCCCTTTTTGGCCAACCAAGCAACCTGGAAAGGCAAATCAGCGCTAAAAAGAAGTCTCGCTTCCCATCAGTCAAAAGGGCCATGCTGCAAAATTGTCAAAACCAGAAATGCAGGACAGGCCATGGAGAAATGGCAGCCTTGCTACGCTGATGGGCGGGATGTAATTTGCCAACAGCCACTCTGGAGAAGTGTACGGTGTGTCCTGAAACATCGAAAAAACACAGCTTAGGGAGCATAGGGCACGTCCACTCATGGGCGTATAAATTGGGACAACTAAAAATCAGCAAGACACAGGCACCCCAATGTTTAGGGCTGCTTTGTTGACAAGAACCTCCACTTCATGACACCTTAAATATCCCAGGAAAGAGAAAAATGGATAAAGAAGTTGTGGTCCTTATGTCCAAAGAATATCACTCAGACATGATATCAATGTCATAAGGCTAGTAGAAGCAAGATGAGTGGATTTAGGTATGACGATTCTAAGTGAAATAAGTCACACAGAAAAAGACACTTATCATAAGCTCTCACTTATAGAGGGAATGTAAAAACCGCTACACTTGAACTGAATTACAAAACAGAACAGAGTCACACGTTTAGAAAACACACTATGGCTGCTTAACGGGAAAGGTGAGGTGGGGTGATGCATAAAACAAGGGTTTCAAATTCGCTCAGATACCGTTCCATACACCCAATATGTAATAGACAAGACCTACTCCTTGCTCAGTGAACTGGACTCAACTCCCCCTATTCACCGCACAAGAATATATGTGACTAGTAAGAATCTTAAAACCTATGTATTGATATCTGTCTGGAAGTGAGTCAAGTGGGTGTAAAGCCGCATAAACACAGCCGTGAAAAGCAGCTAAACCCCATTATAAAAATAAATTACTTTTAAAAACCCGTAAAACAAAGACAGTGAAAGAGAGAGAAATTCTTACAAAATTCGTTCAGAGGCTGTGATGCAACCTGGATTGACCATATCAACACCCACAGCTGGATGAGACATAAGGGTGGACACTCTTGGGGCTTAGAGGTTGGGTGAGGTTGGGTGAGCAAACGCAGACCCTTTAAAGTAATACTGTGTGGTACCCATCCCATGGGTCCCAAATCTCCAGGTTCAAGGGCATCTTCCTACATCGAAAACATGCATGAGAAACCCAGAAGATGGTACACCATGTGATTTTGAAAGGTTTCTAAAACGCACCCCATTTCTCATCTCCTTGTGCTAGGGTTCGCCTTTCCAGCTACTTTACTAGCAATCTCCCTACTTGGAGAATCAGCACCTTTAAGCTCCTGTTCCCTACAGGTTGCAATTTGTCCTGAGGATGAACGGGAAGAGGGGCAACCAATGAGAGACTAGATGTAGGTGTTGGGACAGGCACAGCTCACTCTATTTTCCCATCGGGAAAAAGAATTAACCACAGGCTCAGCATGCCGCCCAGAAGCAGAATAGGGCCTGAGGCAATCCCGCGCTTTTGCGGCCAGCTCCCAAAAAAGCCAGTTGAAAAATGGAGCTCAGGGACACTGCAATTCACAAACCCGCAGAGCTATAAATGATAACTCTCATCCACAGATATATTGAGGGAAGGCAACGAAGAGGATTTGAAAGCAAGGCAGAATTGCAGGAAACAGTTTTCAGGAGGTAGATTCAAATCGCCTTAAAAGCACATGAAAAGTGGTAAAACGTCGACAATAATGCCCTTGGTCAAACAGGGCGTATGCGTTTTTTCCTGAATATATTCAGGAAAAAACGCATACGCCCTTTTTGGCCAACCAAGCAATCTGGAAAGGCTAATCAGCGCTACAAAGAAGTCTCGTTTCCATCGGTCAAAAGGGCCATGCTGCAAAAAGTGTCAAAACCAGAAATGCAGGACAGGCCATGGAGAAATGGCAGCCTTGCTACGCTGATGGGCGGGATGTAAATTGCCAACAGCCACTCTGGAGAAGTGTACGGTGTGTCCTGAAACATCGAAAAAACACAGCTTAGGGAGCATAGGGCACGTCCTCTCATGGGCGTATAAATTGGGAAAACTAAAAATCAGCAAGACACAGGTACCCCAAAGTTTAGGGCGGCTCTGTTGACAAGAACCTCCACTTCATGACACCTTAAATATCCCAGGAAAGAGAAAAATGGATAAAGAAGTTGTGGTCCTTATGTACAATGGAATATCACTCAGACATGAAATCAATGTCATAACGCTAGTAGAAGCAAGATGAGTGGATTTAGGTACGATGATTCTAAGTGAAATAAGTCACACAGAAAAAGACACTTATCATAAGCTATCACTTATAGAGGGAATGTAAAAACCGCTACACTTGAACTGAATTACAAAACAGAACAGAGTCACACGTTTAGAAAACACACTATGCCTGCTTAACGGGAAAGGTGAGGTGGGGTGAGGCATAAAACAAGGGTTTCAAATTCGCTCAGATACCGTTCCATACACCCAATATGTAATAGACAAGACCTACTCCTTGCTCAGTGAACAGGACTCAACACCCCCTATTCACCGCACAAGAATATATGTGACTAGTAAGAATCTTAAAACCTATGTATTGATATCTGTCTGGAAGTGAGTCAAGTGGGTGTAAAGACGCATAAACACAGCCGTGAAAAGCAGCTAAACCCCATTATAAAAATAAATTACTTTTAAAAACCCGTAAAACAAAGACAGTGAAAGAGAGAGAAATTCTTACAAAATTCGTTCAGAGGCTGTGATGCAACCTGGATTGACCATATCTAGACCCACAGCTGGATGAGACATAAGGGTGGACACTCTTGGGGCTGAAAGGTTGGGTGAGGCTGGGTGAGCAAACGCAGACCCTTTAAAGTAATACTGCCTGGTACCCATCCCATGGGTCCCAAATCTCCAGATTCAAGGGCATCTTCCTACATCGAAAACATGCATGAGAAACCCAGAAGATGGTACACCGTGTGATTTTGAAAGGTTTCTAATACGCACCTCATTTCTCATCTCCTTGTGCTCGGGTTCGCCTTTCCAGCTACTTTACTAGCAATCTCCCTACTTGGAGAATCAGCACCTTTAAGCTCCTGTTCCCTACAGGTTGCAATTTGTCCTGAGGATGAACGGGAAGAGGGGCAACCAATGAGAGACTAGATGTAGGTGTTGGGACAGGCACAGCTCACTCTATTTTCCCATCGGGAAAAAGAATTAACCACAGGCTCAGCCTGCCGCCCAGAAGCAGAATAGGGCCTGAGGCAATCCCGCGCTTTTGCGGCCAGCTCCCAAAAAAGCCAGTTGAAAAATGGAGCTCAGGGACACTGCAATTCACAAACCCGCAGAGCTATAAATGATAACTCTCATCCACAGATATATTGAGGGAAGGCAACGAAGAGGATTTGAAAGCAAGGCAGAATTGCAGGAAACAGTTTTCAGGAGGTAGATTCAAATCGCCTTAAAAGCACATGAAAAGTGGTAAAACGTCGACAATGATGCCCTTGGCCAAAAAGGGCGTATGCGATTTTTCCTGAATATATTCAGGAAAAAACGCATACGCCCTTTTTGGCCAACCAAGCAACCTGGAAAGGCTAATCAGCGCTACAAAGAAGTCTCGTTTCCATCGGTCAAAAGGGCCATGCTGCAAAAAGTGTCAAAACCAGAAATGCAGGACAGGCCATGGAGAAATGGCAGCCTTGCTACGCTGATGGGCGGGATGTAAATTGCCAACAGCCACTCTGGAGAAGTGTACGGTGTGTCCTGAAACATCGAAAAAACACAGCTTAGGGAGCATAGGGCACGTCCTCTCATGGGCGTATAAATTGGGAAAACTAAAAATCAGCAAGACACAGGTACCCCCAAAGTTTAGGGCTGCTCTGTTGACAAGAACCTCCACTTCATGACACCTTAAATATCCCAGGAAAGAGAAAAATGGATAAAGAAGTTGTGGTCCTTATGTACAATGGAAATATCACTCAGACATGAAATCAATGTCATAAGGCTAGTAGAAGCAAGATGAGTGGATTTAGGGTACGACGATTCTAAGTGAAATAAGTCACACAGAAAAAGACACTTATCATAAGCTCTCACTTATAGAGGGAATGTAAAAACCGCTACACTTGAACTGAATTACAAAACAGAACAGAGTCACACGTTTAGAAAACACACTATGGCTGCTTAACGGGAAAGGTGAGGTGGGGTGATGCATAAAACAAGGGTTTCAAATTCGCTCAGATACCGTTCCATACACCCCAATATGTAATAGACAAGACCTACTCCTTGCTCAGTGAACTGGACTCAACTCCCCCTATTCACCGCACAAGAATATATGTGACTAGTAAGAATCTTAAACCTATGTATTGATATCTGTCTGGAAGTGAGTCAAGTGGGTGTAAAGCCGCATAAACACAGCCGTGAAAAGCAGCTAAACCCCA